>NC_091952.1:210231696-210563779 GCF_031021105.1 Erythrolamprus reginae | reverse complement strand
CTAAGGGTAAAATTTTGGGAGTTAGGAGATGACATTATAGAATTTGGAAGTGAGTTCCAGGCATCAACCACTTGATTACTAAAGTTGTTCTTCCTGCAGTCAAATTTGGAGCGGTTTACATTAAGTTTGAATCTGTTGTGTGATTGTGTGTTGAGGTTGAAGCTGAAGAAGTTGTTGACAGGAAGGGTGTTGTAGCAGATGATTTCTGGGCTATGCTTAGATCATGTTTAATTCCTTTGCAGAAAATGAGGTTCCAAGAATCTCCAGAGTGACCTTACAACCATTTGTTGTGCTCGTGCAACATGCTTAATTGGGTTAAGTTGGTATTAGCAGATCATGTGAGCATTGTAATCAGTCAGCACTGAAATCGGAAGGTAAAATCCAAAGCCCTGAATGGGGAGTCAGGTTAAATTAACTTGCCCAGCTAGTATATCATTTGAAGAACAGTTTCATATTTTGTTTTTTTCTCAGGGAAGTAGCATGCTGGGTCAGGGTCTGATGTATCATCTGAAAACAACCATAGGCTCCTAAACTGGTGTCACTGGACACACAATGCTAAGCCAGCAATAAATTTCATCATGGCTTAGCAAAAACTAAAAGTACAGTTTACATCTTAGCATTAGATAAAATTACTCAGGTAGAATGATTTCTTTGTTTTTTTATATTGCTTGAACCCATTCAATATCTGCCTTGCATGTGCCTTGAACTATTGTGTGGAGAAATGCTAGCTGGTAGAATAATTTTGGTTAAGTGTAAACAATTCAGATTTTTTTTAAAAAAAAAATAGTTTTCGGTTTTTTAAAAAAAATCATCATAGATCTAACTGCATGTTGACATACAATCCAGTCAAAGGTAGACAAACTTTTTCATGAGATGTGTGCATTTAGAACTTTAAGAATGTATGCTGCTATTATTATTATTATTATTATTATTATTATTATTATTATTATTATTATTTATTAGATTTGTATGCCACCCTTTTCTGAAGACTCCCACAAAATAATGCTCCCACAAGATGACTGCCATGGATGGATTTTTCTCCTGTTCACAATATGGTTTTTATGGTGAGCAAGGCAATCGCAGAACACTGATTACCAGAAAGCAAGTGAGTTGGAGATATTTATTTATTGTATTTATTTATTTATTGGATTTGTATGCCGCCCCTCTCCATAGACTCGGGGCGGCTAACAGCAGTAATAAAAACAGCATATAAACAATCCAATATTAAAACAGTTAAAAACCCTTATTATAAAACCAAATATACATACAGACCTACCATGCATAAAATTGTAAAGGCCTAGGGGGAAAGAGTATCTCAGTTCCCCCATGCCTGGCGGCAGAGGTGGGTTTTAAGAAGCTTACGAAAGGTAAGGAGGGTGGGGGCAATTCTAATCTCTGGGGGGAGTTGGTTCCAGAGGCTGGGGCCGCCACAGAGAAGGCTCTTCCCCTGGGTCCCACCAAGAGACATTGTTTAGTCGACAGGACCTGGAGAAACTGTTCCCTGGGATTCGTGCGGCAGAAGGTGGTCCCTGAGATAATCTGGTCCGGTGCCATGAAGGGCTTTATAGGTCATAACCAACACTTTGAATTGTGACTGGAAACTGATCGGCAACCAATGCAGACTTCGGAGTGTTGGAGTAACATGGGCATATTTGGGAAAGCCCATTATTGCTCTCGCAGCTGCATTCTGCAAGACCTGAAGTTTCTGAACACTTTTCAAAGGTGGCCCCATGTAGAGAGCATTACAGTAGTCGAGCCTCGAGGTGATGAGGGCATGAGTGACTGTGAGCAGTGACTCCCAGTCCAAATAGGGCCACAACTGGTGCACCAGGCGAACCTGGGCAAACGTCCCCCTCGCCACAGCCGAAAGATGTTTCTCTAATGTCCTATCCATCCTTATGCAGCCCTCCTAATAGAATGGAAGCTCCCAATGATTCCAGGTTTTTCTGGGACAAGCAAAAATATTTGTAAAAAAATACGACTACTGAGATTGGGAATACAAAATCCAAATAATCATGAGATGAAAAATAAATACAGAAAAAGCTAACACTAATAGCAACTGTTAAGTCACCTGGATTTTAAGGAATTATGGTTTGTCACACAGTCAGTGAGAGGTTTAGACTGGATCTGGCATTTTTTGTCTAACCATCAACCAGCGATGAAATCTACTTAACTGCTCTACCAGTTCGGAAGTGCGGGCTTTGCTCACACGCGTACCACTGTCTCATGTGCCTTTTCACCCTTTGTGCATGTGCAGAAGGCTTTGTGCATGCGCAAAGAGTTAAAAAAAAGAAAATGGCAATGTCCTGGCAGGTGGGCATAGCCCCGCACTGCAGCTGCTATCATTTCTCCAAACCACCAGTGGCTGCCATTACCAGTATGCCCAAACCAGCCCGAACCAGTAGCATTTCATCCCTGCTGTCAACCAGTAGCATTTTATCCCTACTATCAACTGCTTCCCAAAGATATGGAATAAAAAGGTGTTGTTTAATAATATTAAATATATTGTTGCAGGCTATAAGCTGCTTTAAGTAAAACTGCCTTTTGCAATCAACTGATGATGATTTTCTCAATGCAAATGATGTTTGTTTGTTTATTCATTATTTACTAGATTTATCTTCCTCATTATTCTTCAAATATTCTTCCAATGTCTCTTTTTCTTTTTCAGCTGTCTTGTACACCATGCCCACCTATCTCCTTAATAAGTAGAATCTGTCAATATCACTTCAAGAATGAAGAATATGATATATTGTCATAATTTAACTGATAACAATATATGTCTTGAAATAATTCCTTAATCTTAGAATATACTTACAGAGGGTGGACAACAAAATGGAAACACTTGACTTTTTGGCATCATCATGTTTGAACATGTTCAAATCAATCAAAACTTGACATATTTTAATGTTTTTTAAAAAAATTCTGTTATTTGATTTTTTTTTTAAACTATCTGTTTTTTTTTTACAGAAATTTAAGGAAATTGGTTATAGCTCTCAGACTTTCAAAGAGGCCAAATTGTTGGTGCTCGAATGGCAGGCGCTAGTGTAACAGAAAGTGCCTGAATGTTTGGCGTTTCAAGAGGTAATGTCTCAAAAGTAATGACTGCTTTTGAAAGAGAAGCAAAGCACAGGTCTGGTCGAAAGTCGAAGTTGTCTGAGAGAGACCGTCGGACTCTAAAGCGAATTGTTAGAGTGGATCGCAAACCACAGCTCCTAAAATCATTGCAGAGCTCAATAGACACGTACAGAACCCAGTTTCCACAAGAACTGTTCAAAGGGAGCTTCACAAATCTGGATGCCACGGAAGACCTGCAATTAGAAAAACTAATTGCAAATGTTTCAAGTGATGTAGAGTGATGTAGAAACCACCAGAAATGTTCCCTCAAGCAGTGGCAAAATGTGATTTTCTCTGACGAATCATCATTTACCCTTTTTCTGACCTTCAGCCATGTTTAGGTTTGGAGATAGCCAAAAGAATCATTTCCAGACTGCCTTCTCCCAAACGTCAAACATGGCGGGGATTCAGTGATGATCTGGGGTGCTATTTCTTGGAAATCCACTGGGCCAATGATTTCCCTTCATGGAAGAATTAACAGCCATCACTATTTAAGAATTTTGGCCGACCAAATTCATCCTATGGTTCAAGAACTGTTTCCAGAGGGGGATGCCATCTTTCAAGATGATAATGCACCAATCCATAGAGCAAGAATTGTTAAAGAATGGCACGAGGAACATTCTAATGAAGTTCAGCATCTCATCTGGCCACCACAATCACCAGACCTCAACATTGTTGAGCATTTATGGTCGATTTTAGAGATTCAAGTAAGAAGATGATTTCCACCACCATCATCTCTAAAAGAACTGGAGGGTGCTTTAACTGAAGAATGGTCTAAAATTCTTTTGGAAACAATTCACAAGTTATATGAATCAATACCTCAGAGAATCGAGGCTGTATTTGCCGCAAAAGATGGACCAATATCATATTAAAAGATATTTTGATGATTTTCCAAGGTGTTTCCATTGTTTTGTCCACCTCCTGTAGCTTGGAAAGCTTGTGGAAAGCAGGGCGATGGGAAGAAGTTATTGATATATTCCTATAAACAAATTTATTTATTTGTTAGACATCCTTCATAAGTATATAAGATATCGCCTTGTCCATTTATCCTCTCAACAGGCCTCTCAGAGAAAAAGAGAGAAGTTACTGTCTCAAAGTCACTCAGAGAATTTTGTAGCTGAGAATGTACTTGAGAAGGTATGAGATGCCTACCCTTGACAATACCCACTTTGCTCCCAGGCAGTCACTGCTGTTGACCCACAGTAGCTTTCCTCTTCCACTGGCCCCCTGCCAGCAATTGTCCTCAGCCTTCCACCCTGAACCCTTCATCCCAGCCCATTTTCTGAGGTATAATTTTCTTCAGGCCTTTTGCGGCACTGGAGAAATAGCCACCAGCCAATTAGACAGTGGGTGACAGGAATGGTTCTGGGGGTATAGTACACAATTGGCAGTGAGTAGAACAATCATGGAAGCTGTGCAATTACACTATCCATTGCATGCTGCCTGCCCCCACAGCCCAAACAATCACCCTGCCCACCACCAACTGTGACCAATGTGGGCATGGTCAAAGGTCAGTGCCTTAAATGTCCCATTCCAACTTGAAACTGGATTTCCTGAGTCCTAATATAATTATAAAGCCCTTCATGGCATCGGACCAGAATATCTCCGAGACCGCCTTCTGCTGCACGAATCCCAGCGACCGATTAGGTCCCACAGAGTGGGCCTTCTCCGGGTCCCGTCAACTAAACAATGTCGGTTGGTGGGCCCCAGGGGAAGAGCCTTCTCTGTGGCGGCCCCGACTCTCTGGAACCAGCTCCCCCCAGAGATTAGAACTGCCCCTACCCTCCTTGCCTTTCGTAAACTCCTCAAAACCCACCTTTGTCGTCAGGCATGGGGGAATTGAGATATCTATACAATTTATGTATGGTATGTTTGTATGTATGTCTGCTTAATAATGGGGTTTTTAAAATATTTTAAATTGTAAATTATGAGATTTGTTATGAACTGTTTTATTGTGTTGTGAGCCGCCCCGAGTCTACGGAGAGGGGCAGTATACAAATCTAATTAATAATAATAATAATAATAATAATAATAATAATAATAATAATAATAGTGAAATTGTATCATCTTTGAAAAATAGAAGAAACTGACTTTGGCAGGCATGTCTACCTGTACAATGTCCATTTCTGGAGTGACAATTAACCCTTTGATCTTGCTTAAATAAATGTGGGTTAAAGCTTTCAGTGGGATTTTTATTGTTATTCTATGTTATGATTCAGTTTCCTTCAAATTAAATGCATTGATGGTAATTTCCTAAATTTTCATTTTGAATGAACCATTCTATTATTCAGGAAATCCATCGAGCATAGAATAGCACGCTTTCAAATACCTGCTATCAATCCTCCAATTTACTCCTCCTGTTTTCCAAGGGAACAATAATTAGTAAGGCTTTTCATTAATGTGTAAGTTACTCTATTAAAATACTAAGCTGAAGAAACAAATAGGTTAACGTGGTGGGGTACAAGAAATAGATGTACTTTGCCTCACATCACAAAATTCTGACAACCTTTAACCCTGTAAGGTTTTTTTAAGTGGATCATTCAGTAAAATATGGACCTAGAAAAACTGATTCAACTGGAAAGCAAAGTATCATAATATCGAAAATCTAGGTTAAGTTTCTCTAAATATATCTAGCCTACTTAGGTCCTTTCACAGAACTTTCTGAAAATGTGTTATTTTTAAATGTTCTTCCAGATAATATTTTAGTTAGCACATTGTATTTCAGGCATATGATATTTAATCATCACAATAGTCCCTCAATGTTCATGAAACACAAACATAGCAAGAAATATAAAAGAACCGGCAAATAGTTTTGTAAGCTCTAAAATTACCTTGGCTAGGAAAGCCAGCTGGGTGATCTTGAGCCAGTAATTCTCTTGCAGCCCAAATCACATTCCAGAGTTGTTGCAGGGAAAATAGAAAGAAGGTATGTTTGCTCCCTTGAGTTATTTGTAAAAATAATAAAGGATGAATATAAATAAAATAAAATAGACTTGCTTAAATTTGAACTTTTGAAGTCATAATAAAATAATGCTTGTATGCCTAGATGTTCTTGAAGTTGCAAGCTACTAGACTAGTGATGGCGAACCTATGGCATGGCCATATCTGCTGGCACACGAGCCATTGCCCAAGTTCAGCTTCAACATGCATGTGTGTACTGACCAGCTGATTTTTGGCTTGCACAAGTGCTCTGGGAGGATGTTTTTGGCTTTCAGAGAGCCTCTGCGGGGGGGGGGGGGCAATTCATTCTTCCTCGGCTCTAGGGAAGCCTTTGGAGCCTGGGGAGGGTGAAACACAAGACTACTGGGCCCACCAGAAGTTGGGAAGCAGGCCGTTTCTGGCCTCCAGGGGCCTCTGGGGGATGGGGGAACTGTTTTCACTCTCCCCAGGCACTGAATTATGGGTGTGGGCACTCACACATGAACAATAGCACGCACACATGCTCTTTCAGCACCCGAGGGAGAAAAGGTTCGCCATCACTATACTAGACATTAGCCCTCAAGCTTAACTTCATGAGATCTTGGATAGTAAATTGAAGTCGAAGGTCATTTCAGACAAACCTTCAAAAACTATCAAAAAAGATATTTTTTTGTTCAATCTTTGCCTTCCTTTTATAGAGTTATTTATGAAGGCCAATCAGGGAGCAAGAAAAAAGAATCAAGTAATTAACATAAATGAGAAGATTTCCTTGAAAAAATCAACATGGTTCAGTTAGGGTGTCAAATAAATTAAAAAGAAGTAGAGTCTGGATATAACCTTGCTTAAAAAATTAGATAAGTCATTTATGGAGGGGAAATCAATTTAAACACTTTTAGGGATGCTGCGAAAAGAATGGATGTTGACAATTTGTATGAGTTACTGCTAATTTTATTCATAGGTTATTCCTATCAATTGAATCAAAGCGGCAATAAAATCAGCATGTAACAAATGTGGATTTCATCTTCATATAGTTGATAATGAAATGATCTACTGGATGAATCATATTGCTCTATGATTGTAAAACTACCTCTTAAACCAAGCCTTGTTTTCAATCAGAATATTATTCTGTATTATTCTGTACTTTTGCAGCAATGTATATAATGCAGTGGAAGTGATGTGCCGGTGCCTGGAGGCTGTTGGGGTCAACAGACTCAAACTCAACCCGGATAAGATGGAGTGGCTGTGGGTTTTGCCTCCCAAGGACAATTCCATCTGTCCATCCATAATTCTGGGAGGGACTATTGACCCACTCAGAGAGGGTCTGCAAATTGGGCATCCTCCTCGATCCACAGCTCACATTAGAGAACTATCTTTCAGCTGTGGCGAGGGGGACGTTTGCCCAGGTTCGCCTGGTGCACCAGTTGCGGCCCTATCTGGACCGGGACTCACTGCTCACAGTCACTCATGCCCTTATCACCTCGAGATTCGACTACTGTAATGCTCTCTACATGGGGCTACCTTTGAAAAGTGTTCAGAAACTTCAGGTCGTGCAGAATGCAGCTGCGAGAGCAATTATGGGCTTCCCAAGGTATGCCCATGTTACACCAACACTCCGCAGTCTGCATTGGTTGCTGATCGATTTCCGGTCACAATTCAAAGTGTTGGTTATGACCTATAAAACCCTTTATGGCATCAGACCAGAATATCTCCGGGACTGCCTTCTGCCGTACGAATCCCAGCGACCGATTAGGCCTTCTCCGGGTGCCATCGACTAAACAATGTCATTTGGTGGGTCTCAGGGGAAGAGCCTTATCTGTGGCGGCCCCGACTCTCTGGAACCAGCTCCCCCCAGAGATTAGAACTGCCCCCACCCTCCTTGCCTTTCGTACCCACCTCTGCCGTCAGACATGGGGGAATTGAGACATCTCCCCCGAGCCTATACAATTTATGTATGGTATGTTTGTGGGTATGTCTGCTTTAATAATGGGTTCTTAATGTTTTTAAATTATTAGAATTGTTTTATTGTTGTTGTGAGCCGCCTCGAGTCTACGGAGAGGGGCGGCATACAAATATAACAAATTAATAAATTAATAAAATATGTAGTACAGACATTAACACAATATTTGCTGGAGATAATCCCATCACACAGCTAATGTTTCATATTGCAATTGTAAAGTAACATTCAGTAACTACAGAAATTCCTGCATGATTATGATGATATAGAGTTTTGGATTACTCCAAATTTATAGTTCATTCTTAGAGACAACTCAAGATACTCATTGAGACAAATATTCCTAGTGCAAGAAATACGGCATAAAAAGTTTGAAGTTTCCAACAAATTGTTTTTTAAAAAATATTCTATATAAATACCTCACTGTGCCACTTTACCAAGTATGTGCTCACACCACCACCCCATCTATAAATTGGCTTACTAATAGTGTTGGGCAAACTAAACTTGCAAAATTCAGATTCGTGCCAAATTTTGCAAAGTTCAGCATGCCGAACCTGAACCCGAATTTTTAAAAAGTTTGGGTACAGTTCAGGTTCGGGTTCACTGTTTGGCCGAACACTGCAAAACATCGCCGCCCGGGAGGACAGTGGGGAATCCCACGAGGGGATTCCAGGGGCGGGGCTTTGACATCACAGAGACTACTTCCTGGACGGAATAATAGAAACAAACTTAATTTTACCATTCTACTAGCTGGTTCTCATGATTTCGCAACATTTATTTTTATGCAGTAAGTTAATATTATCAAATAAACTGATCAGGACAAACATAATGTTCCAATTTTTTGTTCTAAAATAGCTTACTAACATTATCCTTTAGAAGGCTTTTGTTCTTTTGTATTAAAGCTTCTATTATTTTATCTATGAAATTAAATCTCATGAACAATGGTGGGAAGGGATTAATTCTTTTCACACAGAGGTCATAAGTTTTCTTTTTCCTTTGTAGACTTCATCTTTTTTTCCATTTTACTTTATTACAGCAGACACATAAAAGTGTGCATTCTATATTCTGAACTTTCAGATATGAATATTTTCTAAGAATGAATGAATAAATGAAATGAATGAATTGATCTCTGGTCTAAAATTGTAGCAAGTTTTTTTAAAAAAAAAAAAAGAATGAATGAAATAAAACAAATGTATGTGGCCGCTTACATATGCAAGGATGTTGAACAAGAACAAAAATGTAATTCAATTATCAAAAACTATTAAAGAGACGTCAAGACCCCCAAAACCCCTAGAAACATATATCCCTACACATGTGTTTCTCCAGTACCTTTACTACATTCATGTTAGACTCTTTTCAGCATTATTATATAAATAACTAGGGCTTACAGCAAAATTTCATATTTCTTTGCTACTTACAGATACCTATCCTGCCACTACATATGTTGCCCTGTTCTGTACAAGACTGGTTAAAAACTGTAATTATGAATATTAAGGTACTTTTATATTTTTTAATTTTGTGTAGTTTTTGTTTTACTATTGTTTAGGTTTTTTTTAAAAAAAATGTTTGTATTAAATCTTCCTTATGCTAGTCTGTTGAGCTTTGATTATTTCTTGTATGTAGTATGTCGATAACCAATTAATTCTGTTCTCATTAGCATAATATCTATTCCTGACTACTCTCAAAGTGGATAACATTATTCTTCCCAATCCCGTGAATTATATTATCTGTTCATTTAGATCTCACTAACTGGGGAAGTATGGGAGAAATAGTTGTTTTACAAAAGCAGAATGAAAGAGGCTAACAAAATCAAAAATCATACAAGATGAAAAAAAAATCTGCAACTAACCTGAACATTCTTGATCTGTGTTTGGTCAATACAAGGAAGATCAGATTTTCTTGTATTGATCTAAAGTCTCTTAAGCTTTTTCAGAAAATAAAAACTGAAATTGATAGCAACCTGCAATTTTATTTAGCAACATGCCTATATGACCAGAAAAAGAAAAATGGCAAATGGTGAGAAGCATTCTGTAGAAGATGATTGAAGGGGTTGAGAACTAACATTTTAGTAAATCAAAATTAGTAAGTGATATACAGTGATACCTCGTCTTACGAATGCCTCTTCATATGAACTTTTCCTGACCGGGCGTTCAGGATTTTTTTGCCTCTTCTCACGAACCATTTTCGTCTTACGGACCCTTGCTTCTTTCCCGGTTGGCGCAAAACAAGCAATTTTAAGTTAGCAGGCTCTGATAATCGAAACGGAACTGGAGCCAGGCTTTCCCATATGGGATCTCCCCCTACTCCCATCCCATCTGCTAGAAAATGGCGTGTCAGAGAAGAGGAGCTCTCCGCTCTGGAGTGGCGGGTGGATAAAGCAACGCTAGTGGAGTGCTTGTAGAGGCAAGGAAAGGGAGCCTGTGGAGGAATAAATGGCATGGGGAAGGGTCCTCGAAACATAAGGATTCAGGAAAGCCGGAGCAATAAATGGCATGGGGGGGTGTTCCTGGAAACGTCAGGATTCAGGCCGGCTGGATGATTCATGTCATTTATTCATGTCATTTATTCATGTCATTTATTCCTCCAGGTATGGTTTTCCTATCGTAGTAAATGAGGTTGAATGTGTATAATTTTAGAAGAGTTGCACTACATAGGGTACACATACAGTTTATATAGTAGATAATACATATTTTTGTGTGCCTGTGTGTAATATGTATGTACACATATGGCATATATACATAGAATTAAAGAGTACATTTTGAATATTCAGTAATGTTAAATAGATAGGAAATTGTATCTCTTTGAGGCTAGGAGAGTCCAGGCACCCTAACCCTAACCCAAACCTTGACATGAGTGATGTCTAGTTGGCCACCGTTAAGCCAATCGCATGACCTTTAAGGCATCCTCTCAGTCACATGATCCTCAAACCTGGTGACATGGTTGGCAAACCACACCCACAAAATAAGTCACGCCCACAGTGTGGTAATAAAACCTTTTGCAGCCCCTCACTGACAGTGTCATCTAATGGAAGCTAGGAAGTAGGGTCTTCTCTGTTGCAGCACCTTCTCCTCCTTCAAGGGCTTCCAAATGCCTCTATCCTGTTCCCTTTAAATGAGCCTTTAAATATGTCTCTCTCTGTCTCTCACTAGGTCAGGGGTGTCAAACTCACATATTCGCAGCGGTATCACATGAAGTGTCAGGATTTCTTTCACCTTCACTAAACCTGGCACGGGCATGGCCAGCACATGACATATCTGGCTCCCTGGACCAAGAGTTTGACAGACCTGTTCTAGGCCTTGAACTACGATGGTTGGCAGATTCCATTAAGTTAGCTGTTGTTTAGAAAAGACAGTTTTACTTGTTTCCTCTGGGCAGCTGTCATATTTAATTTGTAAGCCACTTTGATGCCAGGCAGCCTTAGAAATGTGTTTTATAAATACAAGTTATAAATTAAATAAGGTATAAATAAGTTATGTGTGTTCTGAAAACTGTTGAGATTTGATATTGATCTGCCCTCAAATTAGCTTTTCCAGGCTAGACAACTTTCTATGAACTTTATTAAGTTGTGTCTTATGAATGCAAAAATGATTGTCAAAAATGATTGTCAAACACCAGTAGTAATCATCAAGGAACAATGGGCTGACATATGCTAGGACACCCATAATGCCCCATTAAGTGGAAATTGCTTATACATAAACGGGGGTCTTTAAACGCAAATGCCAAAAGAATTTGATTCTTGAAAAACACAAAATACAATTCAAAGTAGAACAATTTGCAAGATGTATGTTTACAAAATTACACCATTCAATCTTTTAGCAGCTTTAGAAAAATAAGAGTAAAGCAGCTAGAAATTGTGTCACATATTCTATGGCAGGGAATAGGCTTATGGATTTATTTTCCTGAATTGATTTGTTGCTTTCGAGAAATGATCTTTACTGAAGCTGTTTTTGTCTATAACAGACCTGGGCAAGGGATGGCCTGCAGGCCGCATCCAGCCTGCCCGCTGTCCGTGACCGGTTTCCTGGAGGAGGAAGCCATGAAGTGTGGGGGGGGGGAAAACAAGCGCCTCGAATGAACAGGACAAAAAAGCACCCACCAACAAGGCTCTCTTAGAGCCCCACCGTCGCGGGACAAATTGGGATCACTCTTTTTAGTCCTGTTTTGCTGCAAGAAAGCAACAATCCGTCCTTCCTCATGGCTCTCTCCTCTTTGTGGTGCCAGACAAAAGGCAGCGGGTTGGGAGGGGGGGCAGTTGCTGAGGCTTAGGGTGGCAGCAGCAGCAGCCCAACTGCAGCGGGAACAGGCTGGGCAGCCGAGATGAGGGGGGGGACCAACAGCCCAGAGGATAGGATGCAAGGGCAGAGGGCTGCTGGGGGAGGTGGCGGCGGGCCGACAAAGAGGGGAGGAAGGCAGGTGGATGACTTCATTCCATACTGGATGTTATTGTGTCATAAGTGAGTGTTATTGTGATAATGTGGGAGTGTGAGCTGCTGGGGAGGGGCAGTGCAAGTGCGGAAGTGAAGGGAGGAAGGGGAGGAGAGCGGAGGGGCAAATAAATAAATAAGGAACAGGGAGAGGTTTGCGATCTTTGTGTGTGTGTGTGTGTGTGTGTGTGTGTGCGCGCGTTGGAGGGGTAATTTTGGAGAAAGAAAACAAGGAAGAGAGTAGAACTGAGTTAATTATATTAATCTGGCCCTCTAAAACCATCCCAATTTCTCATGCGGCCCCATGGCAAAATTAATTGCCCACCCCTGTTCTATAACATAATGCATCAAGACTAATCCCTATTGATTAGGCTTTATTGCAATTTGATAATACTGAAAGCCTCTGTTCTGATAAATTGCAGACTAATACAACACATACTCTTGTACTTACCATTAATTTAACTGCAGCAGTAGTCCCTTGAGTCTAATCTGTGACTAATGTATTGCTAATGAGATATAGTACCTAACCATATATAAATGTAAGATTAAATGAAGAGTGCAGGATCTATTCTGTTGGTTTCAAGGCTTATTTAAGACCTAAAAAAATGAATGTGCACAGGAGAAAGCGAACTCTTGTTTTGCTTTATGATCTTCTAAGTTATAAATTCTCAATCTACTCCAGCAGAGTTGTTATGAGGTTAAAATGGAAAATAACCATGTTACTCTAAATTATGCACAGGAGAAGCATTGTAAAAATAAAGTAAATCAAATTCTAATGAGAGTCTGGAAAAGAAGGGTGTTGGACAAAGGCAGCCCAGACAATCTGTTAAAATAAAGAGTCTGAATAGATTCTATTAAACAGCAATTTAGTTTCCATGGGAACTAAATAGTAAATTAATTGCTTCTTGTACAAGATAATTGGGGGTATGCTGCTAAATCTGAAAGAGCAGACTCTTTTCCTTTTAATTAAAGATGAAGCTATCTAGATGTCCAGACACAAATAATAATAAAGGCACCAGGATTTGTTGCAGTTGTCAATATTTTTTATTGTTGATATGTCCCTACAGAGTTAATGTCCTGATGGCTGATTATAATTAAAGTATGCATCTAATTTTGTTCAGTTTTTTTATTTCTAAATTTTAAATATATTACTGTCTTCAGTAGCCTTCCAGGAAGCCTTGAATAACAGGATATTGCTCCAATGCTGGAAAAGTGGAAGGAAAGGAAGGACAACTAGCAGCAAGGATGATAAAACACCAGTGGGAGACCTCAAAAGCTAGATATGGGGACATCATCTTGGAGAAAGAGCATACGTTTGCTAAGAGTCAAGAGTGACTTGAGGGATATAATTTTTTTAAACAATTTTAAATTAGGCACAAAGATAATATATATACAATGGTACCTCTACCTAAGAACACCTCTACTTATGAACTTTTCTAGATAAGAACCAGGTGTTCAAGATTTTTTTGCCTCTTCTCAAGAACTATTTTCCACTTACAAACCCGAGCCTCCGAAACTGTAACTGGAAAAGGCAGGGAGAAGCCTCCATGGGGCCTTTCTAGGAGTCTCCTGGGAGGAAACAGGGTCGGAAAAGGCAGGGAGAAGCCCCTGTGGGGCCTCTCTAGGAATCTCCTGGGAGGAAACAGGGCCTCCACCCTTTCTGTGGTTTCCCCAATTACACGCATTATTTGTTTTTAAATTGATTCCTATGGAAAAATTGCTTCTTCTTACAAACTTTTCTACTTAAGAACCTGATCACGGAACGAATTAAGTTCATAAGTAGAGGTACCACTGTATTTTTATTGTTTATGCCATTAGAGGTATTAAAAGTTGATTTGTGCCAAAAAGTTGATACTCAACAGCCATACCAAGGCTGCATGAGTCAATTATTAGTTGTTGAAGTCATGTGTCCATGGTTCACTTTCCTCCAAAGAAGTAGGACAAATCACCACAGCAACCCTATTTTCAGCTAGCTCTTGAGACAAAGTCAAGGGAAAAGAAACATTAAACATAAGAAAGAAAGAAAGAAAACTCCAGTTTGGACTTGATTCGAGTAGATTAGATCAGGGCTGTCAAACTCATGAGCCATGGACCAGTTGCATCACATTCTGGTCATGCCCACAAAGTTTAGCAAAGGGGGGGAAAGTCACAATACATCACGTGATGCCACCATGACAATGTGAGTTTGAAATTCCTGGATTAGGTTATTCTTTGAATGGGAGCAAAGAAGGATGTTAATGCAAAACTGGCTGGATTCACTCAGCACCCTGCCCTCCTTGAACACCATTCTATCCTCCTAGATTAATTTCCTCCCCAAAATTAAAAGGAGGAGAGACCAGCTTCTTCATGAGCAATAAACCCCCACCAATTCCAATTACAGTGGTACCTCGTGATACGAACCCCTCGTGATGTGAACATTTCGAGATATGAACCAGGGGTTTGGAAATTTTTTGCCTCTTATGAACTTTTTTCAACTTACGAACCCACCGCAGATCGCAAAATGACGCTCCGCTGGGCGCCTTTTGAAACAACCGAGGGGCTTCTCGGCGTTCTCCTGAACCTGAACTTTTGCCGAACTTTTTGGGTTCGGGTTCGGGTTCGGGAGACTGTCGAGAAGCGCTGCCGCCTGCCTGTCACCTTCTGAAACAGCCGGGGGGCTTCTTGGTGTTCTCCTGAATGCCGAACCCAGAAGTTCGGCAAAAGTTCGGGTTCAGGTTCCGGAGGCTGCTGAGAAGCACCCGGCTGTTTCAGAAGGTTACAGCTGGGTGGCGGCGCCCGGTGGAGGGCTGTTTTTGCAATCAGCGGCGGCGTTTTCGGCTGATCTGGAGGGTGAAACTGAGGTGGGGAATCCCAATAGGGAATTCCATGGGCGGAGCTTTGACATTATGAAGACGTCCTTCATATGGGAAACATTGTTTCGTCTTATGAACTTTTCATCTTAAGAACCTCCTTCTGGAACCAATTAAGTTTGTAAGACGAGGTATTACTGTATTGTTTGAATTTTTATCTATTAGTGTAATATCCCTGGTTCTGGAAGGGAAAAATGTATTCCTGAGACTCTTTTCAACTCTCTGTTCATCTGCCAAATTTCCGGCTATAGAGTAACCCCTTATATGTGAAAAATCAATATGGCTAGAACCACATACCCTTTCCAAAGATTTGTACCTATAAACCACGCAGTGCCAAATCAGTGCTGTATCGTGAACAGAATATTTATTTGTAAAGATTTTAATCATTATATTGCAAGCTAATCTTTAAGTGTTTTATCCAGAGAGCATCTAGTGCAGTGTTGGGCTGCCTCCGGTACGCCTGGGATTGCTGATCCGTTAGCAGAAACAGAGATGCGTGCACATCTGTGCATCCTCGCCATGCCCCCCGCATGCCCCCGTGCAAGAATTTGCCTTTGTGCATGCGTAGAAGCAAAGAAACCAGCGGTTTTCAGCCTTTATTTGCTTCTGAGCATTCGCGGGGCAAAGAAATCAGCGAAATCTTGACGTGGGCGAACATCATCATGCGAGATTTCTTTCCACACATGCACGAAAGCAAATTCTTGTTCAGGGTGCGCAGCCTGCTGCCACCCCCACGTTTCCCCACGCCGGCGTCCAGGACCAATCTGGTAGAGAAAGGTAAGTGTGGCCTTTCACTGATCTAGTCCTTCTCTGCATGAAATATCCAGTTATGACTTCTATGTATGGTTGGCGAAAAACATATCTCAAAATACTGCACCGTGTCAATACAGAACAGTAGTGTTCATTTTTCTCTATACTTCTCCTGCCTTTATTTTTAAAAGAAGGGCCCCCAGTTTGCAATACTGTTATCAGAAAAATACATATTTACTAACTTATAAAGCATTTGAAGAAAACTGCTCCTGATCTTTTTCTTGATGTATTCTTTTTTTTATGCCTTGAGCTCCAATCAAACCTGTTTAATATTTCAATTCAATTCAATTCAATTTATTAGATTTGTATGCCGCCCCTCTCCGAAGACTCGGGGCGGCTCACAACAACAATAAATACAATATTCTAGAAAAAACAAATCTAATATTAAAAAGGACATTAAAACCCTATCATATTTAAAAAGCAAACAACACATACATATCCAAACATAAATATAAAAAAGCCTGGGGGAAAGGTATCTCAACTCCCCCATGCCTAGCAGTATAGATGGGTCTTGAGTAATTTACAAAAGACAAGGAGGGTGGGGGCAGTTCTAATCTTCAGGGGGAGTTGACTCCAGAGGGCCGGGGCCACCACAGAGAAGGCTCTTCCCCTGGGGCCTGCCAAATGACATTGTTTAGTCGACGGGACCCGGAGAAGGCCAACTCTGTGGGATCTTATCGGTTGCTGGGATTCGTGCGGTAGTAGGTGGTTCCGGAGATACTCTGGCTTTAAAGGTCATAACCAACACTTAGAATTGTGACCGGAAATTGATCGGCAGCCAATGCAGGCCATGGAGTGTTGCAGAGATGTGGGCAAATCTTGGAAGCCCCACAATGGCTCTCGCTGCCGCATTCTGCATGATCTGAAGTTTTGTTAAATATGATTAAATCTAAAGTTACCAAGGAATAATGTTTCAGAATGGCTTTTCTGCTTTAATAGATTATGCTATGCTGACCAGGAGTTGTGAGCATAACAGAGGATTGAAAGCACCTAGAATCTGTAGATGCCTGTGCACAAAAACAGGATTTAGATAAGGCCCATGTAGAATTACAAATATGCTTTGAACTTTCCTACATTGCCCTAAAACTTAAATCTCATTATAAAGAGTTACAATGACTTTGTAAATGCAAAACTCTAAGCATCAATGTGAATTTGGTATGCCTTAGTACAGAAAAAATTAATTCCCTCCTTGGGTATTTAATCTGAGAACAATAATTTTCATGTAACTGTTATCAACCCTATCATGCTCAAGAGACTTTTCTGGTGTATCAGGATACCAAAGTCAATTAAAAAGGAAAATTCCAGGAAGCCTAAACAATTTCACAATCAGGTTACAGTTTCTAAGGACATTGTTTATTTTTATGTGTTATTAATTTACTCAGTATGATACCAAGGCAGTATGATTCATATCAACAAAACCCAAGAGTATTGCCATGGTGTAAATGATACACAAAGTCAACAGAAATCTCTCCTAGACACATGTACAAAGAAAACGAAAAAGGACCATAAATGTTCCATTGCATAAGTAAATAAGGGATACTCTTTGAAAAATAAATTGCTTCACTGTAAGCTATTGCAAAGTCCAACTATGAATTGAACTAAGCTGAATAGCTGCTATTAGTAGTTGAGCCAATGCTTCACTGTTGTCATTATACTAGCATAAAATCTAAAATATGTTGGCTGCTTTAATGTCTTTTTCTGGAATTAGGGTGGCCTTTAGTCTACTTTCATGTGGTCTCAGCCTAATCCAAAAATTCCCAGCAGCAGATCAACTCAAAATTCTAGTAAACGCATGGCTGACTTTAGACATGTTGGCGCCCCAGGCAAAATTATATTCTGGCACCCTCTTGGTTTGGGTCATCTGCTGATTTTATTAGGGAATTTCAAAAAGACACCCATTTGTTTCTTCTTCTTATTTCTTCCAGTGTTTGAACTTTATAGTGACAATTTTCAGTTCTGGACATTTTTACTCTATTTATTCCAGACATTTTCACTATTTATTCTGGGGTAAATTTGTTTAACCCTCAAGTGGATGCAGTTTTTCACTTTTTTGTTATGTGTTTAGCTCTCCTTAAAATTTGACAATGCTAAACCAATGTCAATGTGGCTTTAGACCTTACCCCTAAATAAAGGCTATTTTATGAGATAGCAAGAGAGAGAGAAATACAGGGGAGAGGAAAAGGGGGGGAGGGAGGGAAGGGAGAGGGAGAGGGAGAGAAAATGAGAATGAGAAAAAAAGAAAATGTTGTTTGAGCCTGCCTCCAATTACTCCTTGATTTTTGCAGTTACTTAATAGCCTCCAAGAGGAAAGCAACTTAGAAACATAGAAACCTAGAAGACTGAGGGCAGAAAAAGACCTCATGGTCCATCTAGTTTGCCCTTAAACTATTTCCTGTATTTTATCTTACAATGGATATATGTTTATCCCAGGCATGTTTAAATTCAGTTACTGTGGATTTACCAACCACGTCTGCTGGAAGTTTGTTCCAAGGATCTACTACTCTTTCAGTGAAATAATATTTTCTCATGTTGCTTTTGATCTTTCCCCCAACTAACTTCAGATTGTGTCCCCTTGTTCTTGGGTTCACTTTCCTATTAAAAACACTTCCCTCCTAAACCTTATTTAACCCTTTAACATATTTAAATGTTTTGATCATGTCCCCCCCTTTTCCTTCTGTCCTCCAGACTATACAGATTGAGTTCATTAAGTCTTTCCTGATACGTTTTATGCTTAAGACCTTCCACCATTTTTGTAGCCCGTTCAATTTTGTCAATATCTTTTTGTAGGTGAGGTCTCCAGAACTGAACACAGTATTCCAAATGTGGTCTCACCAGCAATCTATATAAGGGGATCACAATCTCCCTCTTCCTGCTTGTTATACCTCTAGCTATGCAGCCAAGCATCGTACTTGCTTTTCCTACCGCCCGACCACACTGCTCACCCATTTTGAGACTGTCAGAAATCACTACCCCTAAATCCTTCTCTTCTGAAGTTTTTGCTAACACAGAACTACCAATGCAATACTCAGATTGAGGATTCCTTTTCCCCAGTAGATGGGGAAAGGCGTTTCTTTACAGCAAGTTTATGGTTTGAAGATATATCACATCACTGAATGAGGTGTGACCTCTACTTTTCCCAGTTCTTGTCTACAAGCAATACGTCTTTATAGGTTAACACTGCCTCTTTTGCTTATGTCTATACCCTCTCTCTATATTGGATGAGTGTAGATCTGTATGCAAAATACGAGTGGTTGAGAGTTGTTAAAATTATACATTATCTTGGTAGTTTTAATTTTCAAATCTAACTATTGAAGTTAAGAAACTTAATACACATATCAGGGATTTATTCTCTCTCTCTCTCTCTCTCTCTCTCTCTCTCTCTCTCTCCCTCCCTCCCTCCCTCCCTCCCTCCCTCTCTCTCTCTCTCTCTCTCTCTCCAAAGCAGGTTCCTAATATGTTAAGGGTAGTTCATTGTCCATAGTCCATCCAAGCTCCATTTCATTAGAAATCTTATCATATGGATTAAAAACAGAAAAGTTATACCAATTAGCTAATTATCAGTTAAGTCTGTATGGTCCCTGGTTTTGCATATGACTTTGAATAAAATCAATACCATCAAAATGTAATTCTGAAACAAAGCATACATATTTCAAATACATATAATGCCTTGGTAAATTTGTAAACACTTGCTTTTCATAGTCTCTGTCAGGCCACAAAACTGTTTTTTTCTGTCAAATGAGAATTATGGTGTTTAAGATAATTGAAAGCTTGTTCGCTATATTTTAATCTTTCAGGTTTTCAATAATTTCAAGACTTTTAAATGCTGAAGAATTGTGTAATCTGATCCTGTGAAGAAATCCCTGGAACTTCTGCTACCATACTATTTATCACAGTCACCCAAATTAATTATGGAATAACCAACTTCTCATATGTTGAAAAAAATCACTGGGATAAACAATATTGTACCTGGCATTTCCTGGATGCGCTTGAAGGATGAACCACGTTCCTAGAGGTCTTTCAGATGACGAAAATAATGAGTAGGAGGGCTCTTCCCCTAAAATCCAAGTCTAAAGATGTGGTCTGCTGCTGTCAACATAATTAGGCTGCTGTTACATACAAACACTCTTCTCCTGAGCAAGAGTCTTGCTATTGATTTAGTACCAATCACAGCACTACCTATTATATGGGTACTATAGCAACAACAAACAAACTTTTGACAACAAAGGAGCTGTGTATTTTTTTTTCTGAGGATTATGCAGTCTTGACATTCATGTGGTACATGAATTAAAACATGAGAAGGTTGACACTGCATGAATATGGTTCCATAATATCCACTTAGACCCTCTAAAAAGATATAGTGATGACCTTGGAAGAGAGGTGCCATTAGGGAGATATAATGGAAATGCATAGAGGGAGAGTATTCTTGAAAATTATATTTAGCTTGCTGAATGCCTGCCAACAGGTAGGATCCACTTACCTTCCCTACTGGTACAAATCCTGTCGGAAGTGCATTTCCCCTACGTCACTTTGGAGAAGTAGCCCTCTGCACATGGACACACCTGGTGCACCAGTTAACGGCCCTACTTGGACAGGGAGACTCTACTCACAGTCATTTATGCCCCTATCACCTCGAGGTTCAACTACTGCAATGCTCTGCCGCATGAATCCCAGGGACCGGTTGGCCTTCTCCGGGTCTCGTCGACTAAACAATGTTGTCTGGCGGGACCCAGGGGAAGAGCCTTCTCTGTGGTGGCTCCGACCCTCTGGAACCAGCTCCCCCCAGAGATTAGGATTGCCCCCACCCTCCTTGCCTTTCGGAAACTCCTTAAAACCCACCTCTGCCGTCAGGCAGGGGGGAATTGAAACATCTCTCCCTTGCCCATGTAGTTTCTGTGTATGATTCGACTGTGTGCTTGTTTTTTATATATTGGGGTTTCTTTTGGATTTTTTAACTTAAAACTGTAATTTAGATTGCTAAATATTAGATTTCTTACTATGTATTGTTTACCATTGTTGTGAGCCTCCCCGAGTCTATGGAGAGGGCCGGCATATAAATCCAATAAATCTAATCTAATCTAATATCTACATGGGGCTCTCTGCAATGTTCTCTACACTCTCTTTAAAGAGTGTTCGGAAACTACAAATTGTGCAGAATGCAGCTGCACCAGCAGTCAGGGGATTACCCAGACATGTCCCCATCTCTCCAACATTCTGCGGTCTGCACTGGCTGTCAATTGGTTTCTGGACTCAATTCAAAGTGTTGGTTATGACCTATAAAGCCTTACATGGCATGGGACCAGATTGTCTACGGGACCGTCTCTTGCTGCATGAATCCCAGGGACCAGTTAGGTCCCACAGAGTCGGCCTTCTCCAGGTCCCATCAACTAGACAATGTCACTTGGCGGGACCTAGGGGAAGAACCTTCTCTGTGAAAGCCCCAGCCCTCTGGAATCAACTCCCCCAGAGATTCATGTTGCCCCCACCCCTGCCCACCTTCTGTAACAGTCTAAAGACTCATTTATGTCGCCAAGCTTGGTGTCATTAGATTATACCCCCTGGCCAACAAATGTATAATGGGCTTGTTTGTGTTGGATTAGGTCGTTGAGGGAGTTTGAGGTGCGATTGATGAAATTGAGGGATGAGCCATTGCTGTTAACAAAGACAGAGCCAAAGAAAGAGTTGAGGAGGTTGGCTTTGGATGAATCATCATGGTCTTCTTTGTTGTTGGGTCCTTTGAGAGGTGGGATGGGTCTAGAGTCTTTGAGTTTATTGTTGACAAAGTTATAGAAAGCTCTATTAGATTTGGTGTGTAGGAGGTTTTCCTCATGTTTGCTGTAGTAGTTAAGGCATTCTGCTTTTATTTGATTGCAAATGCTTTTTTTTTGTTTGAATGGACATGTGTGTATGCTAATAGGCTTTTTAGTTTTTAAATGTAATTCTTAATTTTAATTTTAATTGATCATATCTCGATGTATACTGTTTTTTTATGTTGTAAGCCACGCCGAGTCTTCAGAGAGAAGCGGCATATAAATTTAATTTAATATAATAATAATAATCATCATCATCATCATCATCTTCATCATCTTTGCACATGCATAGAGTGGTTTTTTTTTCCAATCTCCCTCGAGGAGTGGTGGCCTTCTAAAACCAAGATGTCAAACTACCCTTATCACAGCATCACGTGACATATCAGCAGTGATGGGCTACCAACATTTTTACTACCACACTCTGGGCGTGGCTTGTGCATTTTGTTTCAACAACTTTCAGTGCAAATTGGGTGCTCTGGGATGGAGCTCCATTTTCGCTATCCTACTGTGTTCCCCCCCCCATGTGGGCAATAGCCCACCCCTGATTATCTACTATATAAAGTGTATGTACACACACACACACACACACAGCTCTTCTAAAATTATACACATTCAACCTAATTTACTGCGATAGGAAAAACATACCCAGAACCCAGAAGGGGGGGGGGAAGGGGGGGAATCAAAATTTTGCTACCGGTACTGAGTACCTGACCGTACCCATAGGAGCCCATCACTGTGTATCAGGATTTTTTATCTTTTCACAAAACCGGGCATGGCCAGAGTGTGATGGATCTGGCCTGAGGGTCACAAGCCGGACAGCCCTATTCTAAAATATTATTTTAGGATGCCTGAGTACAGGCACAGAGCAAAGTGCCCAGCATTTATAGCTCAATCTGTTCTCTATCCCTTACCATTGCTACAGACCCAGCATGAATTTCTTAAGCAGGTTGCTTGTATATTGAAGGGTGACCTGAGAAGCTGAAAAATACCTTTCAATATATGTTAGCAGTGAGAAAGAAAGGAATTAAAATCATAGGATCGTCTTATTTATTACTTATTTATTTATTACTTAGATTTGTATGCCGCCCCTCTCCGGAGACTCGGGGCGGCTCACAACATGTAGAAACAAATCATAAGTGAACAGACAAATTTAAGAATATTTAAATATTTAAAAAAACCCATATGCTAACAGACGCACACCCAGACATACCATGCATAAATTAAACATGCCCAGGGGGAGATGTTTCAGTTCCCCCATGCCTGACGGCAAAGGTGGGTTTTAAGGAGTTTACGGAAGGCAGGAAGAGTAGGGGCAGTTCTAATCTCCGGGGGGAGTTGGTTCCAGAGGGCCGGTGCCGCCACAGAGAAGGCTCTTCCCCTGGGGCCCGCCAACTGACATTGTTTAGTTGACGGGACCCGGAGAAGGCCCACTCTGTGGGACCTAATCGGTCGCTGTGATTGGTGCTGCAGGAAGCGGTCTCGGAGATATTCTGGTCCAATGCCATGAAGGGCTTTAAAGGTCATAACCAACACTTTGAATTGTGACCGGAACCTGATCGGCAGCCAATGCAGACTGCAGAGTGATGATGAAACATGGGCATACCTAGGTAAGCCCATGACTGCTCTCGCAGCTGCATTTTGCATGATCTGAAGTTTCCGAACACTTTTCAAAGGTAGCCCCATGTAGAGAGCATTACAGTAGTCGAACCTCGAGGTCTTGCCAAATATACACTCATTTATATGCATTTCATAAACCAGGTTTACTAAGAAATAACAAAATCCACAATATGAAGTCCTTTGCATATCCTAAATTATAAGACACTCATAAGTATTCTAAACTTTTCACACTTATCATATAACTGTAAAATACGTGGTATTCACAAATAATTCATTATCTAAACAGTATGTTTCAAATGCTGCTCATAAGGAATGTTCAATGACTTCTGAAGGATGCATCCAATTAAGACCAATTTTAAGACAGAAATAATTGCTGAAATTTTCATTTAGCAGCAGACATCTGTTTTATCCTTTTATAATTCCACCTGCACTTGGAAATGATGCATAATAAACATTTCTAATTTGAGCATCATGCTTTCCGGAGGCTACATTAATAAAAGACACATCAGAAATAGGGATCACTGTACAAAAGGAATGCAGAACTAACCATTCATGTTACTGCTTTCTCATCATCATACATTATAGATGGTACTTTAATACAGTACTTTCGATCTGTACTTATGTCAAGGTTGATGTTGGTATGATTCAGGTCCAATGAAAGGATACAGGAAAACTTAAATTATATTTTCCATTTTCCATAAATGTTTCTTCTTATGTCCTGACTTCTGCAGTCATAACCATTAAACAGATCAGATAATGAAATCAGAAGGAAGAGTAACTCTGAAAAACAGGTAGAAAAAATACACCCAAAGCAACCCTCAGACAAACAAAATATGAGTTGAGGACAGAAGTATAATTTGAGAAAGAATCTCATATAATGATTCTCTGATTCCCCAACTCTTTATTAAGTTTAAGTTAAGTTTAAGTTTTATTAGATTTGTATGCCGCCCCTCTCCGCAGACTCGGAATTCCTAACAGAATTCAATTATGCATTCATAATTGGAATTTTCTGTTACTATAGCATAATAACAGCAGCAGCAGATTCATAACTTTGATTTCCTAGTCCAGTCTAGCTTGAAGAGCTGTCAGGTAAGATCACAGAAAACTATATAGGGATAGAACATAGAATTAACTGCTCCAAACTTGACTTTAAAAAATATGACTTCAGTAACCGAGTTGTCCAAGAGTGGAACTCATTACTCCATAATGTCCTCCCCAAGCCCCCAACACTTTACCCTTAAATTATCTATGGTTGACCTATCCAGATTCCTAAGAGGTCAGTAAGGGGCGAGTACAAGTGCACTAGAGTGCCTTTCATCCCCTGTCCTATTGCTCTCCTATATCTCCTATACCTTTCTTCTATTCCTATATCTCTTCTTCTATTCTTTAATTGATATGTTCTATTCCTATAACTTCTTTTCTATTATTTCTTAGATATATTTTACTATGAGTATCTCCTCTATAATCTTCATTATGTATTTTACTCTGTGTGTGTGTGTGTGTGTGTTTGTTTTTTTTAATGTCGGATCACCCTGGTATATTGAACGAATGTCACAGCTCCTTTTTGCCTCTAGGCCCAACCCAGGACCATTTCAAGGCAGTTAATTTATTCATAGCCAAATAAATTAACTGCCTTGAATAGCTAAAAACATTTGACATATATATACATACATACATACATACATACATACATACATACATACATACATATAAATGTTTTTAGCTGAAATTTTAAAATTAAGGGAGACTAGGATGGTACCATTTCGGCCTTGTTCTGGCCTCATCAGCTAGCCACACCCTTCCTTACTGGGATTCGATCTGGCAGCTTCTGCCTTGTAAGGCAGAGAATTAACAGTTGAGCCACCAGACCTGATCCCTCCAGCTCTGTACCAGGGAGGAGCTATATGTTTTTTATGTCGGATCACCCTGGTATATTGAAGGAATGTCACAGCTCCTTTTTGCCTCTAGGCCCAACCCAGGACCATTTCAAGGCAGTTAATTTATTCATAGCCGACAACTATATTCTGTATGTATCAAATATATATATACCCACTAAAACCCTCATTGTGTATTGGACTAACTAACTAACTAAACAAACAAACAAATAAACAAATGTGTCCAAAATCCAGTACTCCTGCCTGAAGAAGGGAATGAAATTTGGAGAAATTAGGGCTACATCAGTGTTACTGCCTATTACTGGTGTGATGGGCTGCTGCTGAGGTCACATTGGCCACATTTTCAATGTTCTGTGGCCATTTCCCAGCTAGTCTTATAATGACTCTCTGCCTTCCCTACTTACCACCTTACCTGGTAAGGAAAGAACAGGAAGGAAGGAAGGAAGGAAGGAAGGAAGGAAGGAAGGAAGGAAGGAAGGAAGGAAGGAAGGAGAACACAGAGGGAAGAAAATAAAGAAGGTGGGAGGAAAATCTCCCTCCCAACTTTCCACAAGGAAATTCAATGATGAAATCAACAAGAAGTTTTGAAGTTGTTTCTGCTCTCCCAGGCATTTTGCCCACCAGTGATCACCCTGTTTCTCTGAAACAATAATCCAACAGGGCAGAGGTTATCTAGTATATTTCTGATTCTCAAAAAGGGAACAGGAAAGGAACTAGGAAGTCTCCTGTCACAGAAGTAACAAATAGGAACTCCCAATTTTCATTCTCACTACTATACCTAGATGTTGAGCCAGATGTTCAGCATTTGACCTGAAAATGTAACATTTCAGAAACTGCTACTAGTTCAGTTCAGGTTAACTAATTTGTGCAAATAAAAGTAATAGGGTCAAATATACCATGAGATTGTCTGAATTATTTATATGGAAAGTACAGTCAGAGAGATAAAATTGAGGCATTTCTTCCAAGTCTACAATTTAAAGAAATATCTTCCAGATTTAATTATTTTCTAGATTCAATCATAGGCTCAGTAACTATAAATATCTGATTTACATCTGCATATATAGATATTTTATTCTAAATAAGTACCGTAAATTAAATATTTGGCATTCTGTTATTATTGCAGGAATAACCAAAACTGCAGCAAGTCTGTCCCCTGCTGGGCAAAAGTAGCATGAACTTACTCTACAGGAAACAGATGTAGCCAACGTCTATGACCTACACAATCACAAAAACAAGGCAGCAGTGGAGAAGGGAGAGATTTCCTGTCTGGGTATACTATGTAAATAAATAAAGTAGGATAGTTAATCATCTGATTAAACAGAGTTCACAAGGTCATTTTTTTCCACAACTGTACTTGAGATCTAAGAAATTAGAACAGGTTAGAAATAAGATGTGTGTCTCTCTCTCTGTGTAGGGGTGTGGGTGTGTGTATAAATTGAGTAAAACTGCCAGACAATTAAAAATATAAAAAGTCTAGTTCTAGGTTTGTAACCCTGGCACTTTCTCTGTGTTATTGAGAAATGCAACAGATGTTCCAAGGAACAAGGATTGTCAGTCAAATATTTAGTGCAAACTGTTATAGCTAACAGAATTCTAGCATTATACAGTTAGAGCTATCAGCTGCAAAATTGAAAACAAGCACTAGGTAGCAACAAAACTTTATTGTTTTCGCTGCTGCACAAAACATCCATCTAGTGGTTATCCAGAATTTTACAGCACAGATCTGGAAGGCCCAATTCAATTATAAACTGAAAGATGCTGAGTTGCAACACACTGGGAAAAGTGGTTCAGGGAATTCTACTAGGTTTTGCCTATGTTGTTGGGATTTATTTAAAACAGTCATGCTGCATGCATATGCCTACTGAATAATTAACATTATGTCCAAACCCATATCCCATTACAAATCTAAACCCCATTATATTGCAATGTACTGTATATATAAACATTTGCTCAATGTATCTCACTCATCATAAATCACAACGTACACTGTACATTCTTCAACTTCATTTTAAAAATAAACCCAAGATGCATTGAAAAGGCAGAATTATTTAATGGAAGGGGAAGGCAGAATCATGATGTTCTATGCATTCTATGCATTCTCTCTGTTATTTTTTCTTCTAAGAAATTCATAAATAAGAGTTTGGAGGAAACCAAAATATTAAATTAACACTTAGAATTATATTTTAATTGTTTAAGTGGGCGTGTCAAAAAATGGGTGCATCTTATACACTGGATGTGGAGCGGGGGTCAGCACCTGCGGGGGCTATCCCCTAGGGTGCCTGGCAGTCATCGGCTGGAGGCCGGTGGCTTGGCCCCAGGGATGAGTGGGCGCGTGGCAGCAGCTTTGGAGAAGTGGGTGGGCATCACCTCAATGCATCCAGCCGGTGGAGGAGCCCATGAGGCAGCTTTGATCATCCGATGGGTTGGGGCCCAGCTCCATCAGCCCCCACCCCAATTTCCTGCTTCGGGGGCCCTTTGGGAGGGCGCAGCAGTAGGTGAAGGCGCTCCGGGAAAAGCTGCCTCAGCTTTTGAATTCTGCAGCTGGCGCCCTCTGCTTGGAGTGCCTTTGTCAACCGCTGCACCCTCCCAAAGGGACTCCCAAAGGTGGGAATTTAGGGTGGAGGCTGATGGAGCCGAGCCCCGTCCAGCCGGATGATCGAAGCTGCCCTGCGGGCTCCTCTGCTGGCTGGATACATTGAGGGGATGCCCACCTGCTTCTTGGAAGCTGCTGCCATGCGCCCCGCCTCAACTGCCCGGCGGGGGGCTTTCCAGGTGTTCCTCCCAGGGTCCCTGCTGGCACCGCCCCATGCCAGCAGGGACCCTGAGAGGAACGCCCACAAGTCCAATCACACTTGGCCAATAAAATTCTATTCTATTCTATTCTATTCTATTTATAGGCTCTGACTAATATAACTTCCAGCTTTTATTTTGTTCGGCTCTTATTAATTTGATTTATCAAAATTATTGCCATTGTTTTGCTTTCCTTCTTCTCAGCACAATAAAAAGCAAAGAAAGAAGATACCGTAACTGCTTTTATACATGTTTTTTCACATATTTTCACAGATTAATTGCTTGCTTTCAACCTGACAGTTTCCCCATGCACAAATCTATTTTTGACACAGATTTTATTTTAGGATGTCCTGATTCTGATGCTAAATTTGAAATGATGGTGTGAATTTTATAGAACACTATTTCCTTTTTTAAAGGATGTTCGCAGCTAATCTATCATTTAAAGGGCAGACAGAGGTCAGTAAAGTAGGAAGCAAAGACAGGTGGGCTAACAGAAATGTGAAACTTAATTTTTCCTATTTCTGATGTTGCTAAATTAAAATTCCGTTCCTTTTTTCTATAAAAAAACCTAATTGAAATAATTAGATATGACTCTCCCATTTTGCTTTTATTTTACAGATAAAAATAACCCAGGGGCTAACAAGGATGTTTTTCTGGCCTAGAAACCAGGAGACCATGAGTTCTATCCCCACCTTAAAAGTCAGCTGGGTGACTTCAAACCAAGCCACCTCACAGGGTTATGGGGAAAATGGGAGAATGAAGAAATATTACATATGTTTTCTCGCTCAACTTAATTATAAAATAATAAAGATGGAATAAACTCTAAACAAGAAAGATGGTGGCAATCAAAGTTTGATCATCTTTAATGCAACTCACAAACAAACAAAACACACAAACTGAGCTTTGAATGTACCATCATATTGACATTTCTGACTACCTCCTATGGACATTCCTGAAAGGTAAAGGACGGATAAAAAGCCTGAAGGTAAATTGCACTAAATTGCTTTCATTAAAAACAACACCAAATTGCATATAAATGAAAACAGCATATGTGTTCCTATCATCACTGATACACTATTTATAATGACAAAGAAACATATATTTCCAATAAAATATCAGATTCTGGTTCATAGCCATTTATATTTTTTCCTGCCTTTATTATTATTCTTAAATAACTCAAAGCAGAGAACATACCTAATACTCCTTCCTCTTCCAATTTTCTTCACAAAAAGAACAGGTGAGATGAGTTGGGCTGAAAGAAAATGACTGGTCCAGGGACATCCAGCCATCAATTATCATTCTTTCAGCTGTTGTCAATTCTAATAGCACTAAAGATACATTGGAATACTTACAATATAACCTGAAAGTATACTTCTCACTCTTTTTTGAACTTTTCTGTCAGTTTTCCATTGACTTCTTCCAGGGTGTCTTTTGACTTCTTAGTCTAGACTACATCCTTGTGTTTTTCTAGCAGAATCACAATGTTTAATTGAATTTGCCCTTGCTTATCTTCTAAACCCTGACAAGATCAACTAGGGGCTATCACTTGTTGAAAAGGAAATCATAGAAACATAGAAACATAGAAACATAGAAGTCTGACGGCAGAAAAAGACCTCCTGGTCCATCTAGTCTGCCCTTATACTATTTTCTGTATTTTATCTTAGGATGGATATATGTTTATCCCAGGCATGTTTAAATTCAGTTACTGTGGATTTATCTACCACGTCTGCTGGAAGTTTGTTCCAAGGATCTACTACTCTTTCAGTAAAATAATATTTTCTCATGTTGCTTTTGATCTTCTCAACTAACTTCAGACAATCTTTCCCCCAACTAACTTCAGAATTGTAAGTTATTTCATCTGAATTAATGGTGAATCAAACAAAAATTTAAATCTATCTTGCCCTGTCTATTTTTATTTGTCCTATCATTATCTTTTCCCTGCCTACTTTTTATAAGGTAAGCAAAAATCCCACCTTATGGAACCACGTTCATTTCTTATGAATATTTCTTATTCCTATACTTACTTATAGGTGAAGCTCAAAAGTCAAGTGGGCTCACTTTTTCTTTTTAAGGGTAACTTAAGCTTTAAATGTAAATGAAATTCTGAGTAAGTATGTACACCTGATCAAGGAACTAGTCATCAAGTATTTGATAGGTTGGACCATAATAAATTTAAGATTTACAGACCATAAGAAAATTATGGTGCTCAGAAAATAACATCTCTTGTGGAATTAACAGCACTTCTTTCATTTGTACAATTAAACAGGATATTCATTAGGAATCAAAACTAATTTTATTTTAATTTCAGGAAAACCCAAAATACTTAGGTTATCATATAGCTATGATGTGCTGAATTTGTGTGTGTGTGTGTGTGTGTGTGTGTGGTATTTGCCCCATGGCTTGTCCTGCTTTACATTTTAAAACTTTAATGGTCAATAATTATAACTTGAGGTTGGATTAGCGTGACCTCTGCTAATAAGTAACTCTTCTCCCATACCCCCCAAAACCCCACAATCCTCATAAGCTTCCTTAAGTGCTTTAGCCCCTGAGCCAGTCTGAACTATCAACAGCTTCTCTGTTTCTTCAATTTACACTTGTTAAATCAAGATTAGTCAATCCTGGATTAAAGAAATGAAACACAGTCTAAAGTTCTGTAATGGATTGTTAGTTTCAATGGATAGCAACAATTATTCTCATTATTATTCACCTTGTGCTGTTTTACAATTTGTTTAATGATATATTTTTTAAGACACCTTATTTTCTTGCATAATGTTAGGCTCTTACATTGCAAATCTAATAAGGTAACAAACAATAACTAGGATAATTTAAAAGACAGTGGCACAAATTACTAGTTACAGTGATTTGATTGAGGTTTGTTTCTCTGAGTTTTTGTTTTGTTTTGATTTTTTGTGGAGGGAGCTTCTTCTCTTTTGTTTGATGCTTTGTTATCAGGGTTTTTTTTATTATTATTATTCCTGGCAACTTACCTGGAACAATTCCTGCAATTTTTCTTGGCAAGATTTTGAAAGAGAATGGACTGTCCCTAAGTCTCCAAGTTTCTAGCCTCAGACCTTAATCGTTACAGCAGATTGGTTGTCTGAAGAGTTGGTTACCTATCTAAAAATATCTGCAATCTTACAATCTTACAATGCTTCACCTGTATCCACAGCTAAAAACTGTAGTAATTCTGTTAAAATACATTTAAATGTCATTATATAAATAGTACTACATTGCTTTTGATATTAAGCAGTAGGAATAGAGGATGAAGTAGGGAAAACAATATGAGACTATACAAAATAATAAATAGTCGGCCTTCTCCAGGTCTCGTCGGCCAGACAATGTCGTCCGGCGGGACCTAGGGGAAGAGCCTTCTCTGTGGCGGCACCGACCCTCTGGAACGAACTCCCTCTAGAGATACGTACTGCCCCCTCCTTCCTGGTCTTTCGCAAAGCTTTAAAAACCTAGCTATGATTGGATTGGATGAATGTATGCAAGTGTTTATGGGGCCCTTTAAATGTTTTTTTCAGTAATTTTTTATATTGTAGAGATATTGGATTTCTTATATATTGTTATAGTAATGTTGTACGCCATCCTGAGTCACCTCGAGAAGGGCGGCATAGAAATCTAATAAATAAATAAATAAAAGTGAGAAATCACAAAAGATAAAGGGTTAAATTCAGTTCAAGAGCCAAAACCTCTGGTAAGAGCTGTAGAATGTTCATAAGAACATTACTGAATTGTAAAAAACAATATAAGAAGAGCAACATTGGCCTAGCCAAAGACTCATTTCATTCAGCATTCTGTTGCCACAAGGGTTCTGCAGATTGTAGTGGAAAGCCACAGCCAAACAAAAATAAAGAAATCCTTTCCTGTTTATTGTCCTGTGAACAACTTTCAGAGAAGACAATAATGACCTATATAACATTGCACTATTCCATTTTAGCAAGAATTCCCTTATTATTTTCACTCAATTCTTTCAATTGGTTACTTCCTCATTTACCAAGTCGCTTTCCAATCCTAAACAGGCTGATCAAAATCCCATTAAATACATCCAGTATTTAGAGAATAACTTCAAGGAATAAAATAAAATCCCTCTGTATTCAGGATTTTCAATAACCTAAATTACTCATAGGAAAAGATTATTTGTATGGCCTGGTAAGAATGTTATCCTTTTTTAGTAGAAGATATTAGAATGTTTATGCTGCAGATGCAAACATTCTTACATTTACATAATATCCTATTAACCGTGAGAACAGACAAACACTTTTTTTTCCAACATCAACACTTAGATTACAAGATTACATAGTCAACAGTAGTAAATCCTTGATTGCTCATGAGTTACGTAGCTAAAGTAGTTGCATAATTTTCTTTTCTCCATAGTGGGTGGAGCCAACATCCAAGTATGGAATGACACTGTCCTATTTGCGTATTATGACTGAGCATGTTTTAATTTTTATCTTCTCTTTTGCCTTCCCTCCCCCTCTTTTGGCTCAGTCCTTAGGACAGTTTATGTGTGTTTAATCTTCACCTGTACAAGATCAGGATTTTGAGTTACAACCTTCCCTCATCAATTCCTCCTCCTCCTTGTACATGCTGGCTATTTTTTCCTAAAACAAAAATATTATCAAAATGTCTGATTGATTGATTCTAAGCAAACATAATAATTACCTTATTATATAGCTGAACATATATATTTGTGGCTGTATTATATATATCATTTCAATGCAACATGCCCCAATACCTAAGCTGTTCAACATTACTCACTATTGCAAGGAAACAATTTACAAGGCTGTTAGAATTAAAAACATAACATACTAAGCTAACTGGACAGTTAAGTCATTAATTATAGAGGTCTGTGTTATAAAAACACAGCACATAATTATTGAAAAAGATTTAAAGTATTTTTATCTCCTTTCTTAATTTCTCAATTTGGTAAGATCCACTTACTGGGCCTAAAGAACAAAAAAGTGTAAGTGTGTATTCATAGGATTAGCCTCATTTTGTAGTGTTTTTATCTAGCCTGATGGGCAGGAAATTAAAAAGGCCAACCATTGTGTGTCTTATTTCTAAAGTAAATAAACAAAATGCAGGCAATTCTCCAAATGTGAGTAAGATACTGGGCAATGAAAATTATTTACATAGTTTTTATATATGAGTAGTGATGTACTGTAGGTACAGTATTGTTGAATCAAAATTGTATCTTATTTTATTTATTTATTTATTCATTTGTCTAATACACAATACATATGGAAGAGAATAGGCATGAAGTAATATATATAAAGATAATATATAAAAATAGAGGAGAGGATATATGAAAGGAAGAAAATATATACGATATATGAGATAAAGGAAAGACAATTGAACAGGGGACGGAAGGCACACTAGTGCACTTATGTACACCCCTTACTGACCTCTTAGGAACCTGGAGAGGTCAATCGTGGATAGTCTAAGGGAGAAAAGTTGGGGGTTAGGGGTTGACACTATTGAGTCCAGTAATGAGTTCCACGCTTCGACAACTCGATTGTTAAAGTCATATTTTTTACAGTCAAGTTTGGAGCGGTTAATATTAAGTTTGAATCTGTTGCGTGCTCTTGTGTTGTTGCGGTTGAAGCTGAAGTAGTCATTGACTGGTAGGATGTTGCAGCATATGATCTTGTGGGCAATACTTAAATCGTGTTTTAGGCGCCGTAGTTCTAAGCTTCCTAGATCCAGGATTGTTAGTCTATTTTCGTAGGGTATTCTGTTTCGAGTGGAGGAGTGAAGGGCTCTTCTGGTGAAATATCTTTGGACGTTTTCAAGGGTGTTGATGTCTGAGGTGTGGTATGGGTTCCAGACAAATAAGCTGTATTCAAGGATGGGTCTGGCAAAAGTTTTGTAGGCTGTTGTGAGTAGTGTGAGATTGCCGGAGCAAAAGCTACGTAGGATCAGGTTAACAACTCTAGAAGCCTTTTTGGCGATATTGTTGCAGTGGGCTTTAGCACTTAGAAATATGCTTTGTATGTATGCACTTTTTTCATCTTATCACTGTGCATATATTATATGTAACAATAATGCTAATAGTTGCCTTTTAACAACTGGTTTGTTCTTTAGACTGAATTTAAGAGAGATGTTTAAGAGATCTGTTTAATACCTTATGTTTATACAAATCTTACAATATTCACTTTGCTTCTTAACAATTGCTGAGGAAGAACAGGTCTACTCTACCAAGATTGGATGCCTCTAGATTTAATAATTCCTGGATCTATTAATATTTTCTATCTTTGGTTCTGGGTGGGATTGTGTTATTCCAAACATAATTTATGCATAATCTGGTGGTCTTTCTGGATTCATAGTTCCTTTTTGAACAGCCGTGGCTGAGTGGGTTTTGTACAACTTTCCTTTTCTTCTTGAGAGATGCTCAGTCATCTAGGTCAGTGTTTCCCAACCTTGGCAACTTGAAGATGTCTGGACTTCAACTCCCAGAATTCCCCAGCCAGCAAATGCTGGCTGCGGAATTCTGGGAGTTGAAGTCAAGATATCTTCAAGTTGCCAAGGTTGGGAAACACTGATCTAGGTCATGGTTGCCCCAAAGGTGCTTTTTTTTTCAAGAGGCAACTGGACTTTTTGGTTTTTCTTTGAAGATGTTTTACTTCTCATCCAAAAAGCTTCTTCAGAAAAGTGAAACTTCTTAAAAGAAAAACTAGAAAGTCCAGTTGCCTCTTCAAAAAGCACCTTTGGATTTACTCTCCTTCATTTTCCTAATACTTTTCTGGACCATGAGGCACTGATCATGTTGCTCATACCTTTGTCATCTCCTGAGAGGATTATTCTAACATGAGACTGCCCTCATGGAAGCTGCAACTGGGTTCAGAATGCAACAACATGGGTGGTCATGAACACACCTGTAACTTATGTTACAATTCTGTTCCACAATCTGGTATTTCCATGTGAAATTCATGATACTCCTTCTCACCTGTAGCATGGAGCCAGATTATTTGTGGGACTGCTTCTCTTTAGTTCTTTCTACTCAATAGAATGGAAATGAAGGAGCAGAAGAAGGGAGAGAAGACTTTGACAGCTAGGACCTTCCAGGTTTACTTATTTGGGGCAATCCCCATTTTGAGAAGGGCGAGTGTTTTCGACTTAAAGTCAGGAATACAGTGATACCTCATCTTACAAACGCCTCATCATACAAACTTTTCAAGATACAAACCTGGTGTTTAAGATTTTTTGCCTCCTCTTACAAACTATTTTCACCTTACAAACCCACCACCGCCTCTGGGATGCCCCGCATCCGGACTTCTGTTGCCAACGAAGCAACCGTTTTTGCACTGCTGGGATTCCCCTGAGGCTCCCCTCCATGGGAAACCCAACCTCTGAACTTCCGTGTTTTTGTGATGCTGCAGGGGAATCCCAGTAGGGGAATCCCAGCAGTGCAAAAACGGGCACTTCGCTGGCAATGGAAGTCTGGAGGTGGGGTTTCCTAGCGAGGGGAGCCTCGGTGAAATCCCAGAATCACAAAAACACAGAGGTCCGGAGGTGGGGTTTCAAGGACTTTGGTGTTTTTGCGATGCTGCGATTTCACTGATGCTTCCTTCGCTGGGAAACTCCACCTCCGGACTTCCATTGCCAGCAAAGCGCTCAGTTTTGCGATGCTGGGATTCCCCTGCAGCATCGCAAAAACACAGAACTCCGGAGGTGGGGTTTCCCATAGAGGGGAGCCTCAGGGAAATCCCAGCAGTGCAAAAATGGGCGCTTCAGCTGGCAAAAGGGGTGAATTTTGGGCTTGCACGCATTAATTGCTTTTCCATTGATTCCTATGGGAATCAAGAGTTTAGTACCTATGTAAGACATGAATAAGAATGAAGTATACTCAATATGTGTTTTGTCTCTTGCATTTCCATTTTTATGACCATACTTTTAAAAAATGGCAAGCAACTGGATATCCGCTAGCTCAGGGATGTCAAACTCACAGCATTGTGTGATGCGTCATAACTATTTTTCCCTTCACTAAACCAGGTGTGAGTGTGGCCAGTGTGTGCTGCATCTGGACTGCAGGCTGTGAGTTTGACAGCCGTGCTCTAGCTGGTTTACACTACAACTTCCATAAAGCTTGAGAGCATGTCTAATAGTTAGAAGATGTAGTCCAAAATATTAGATATTAATGGTCTATTTCTGTTTTAATCTGTTCAAGAAACAAAAGTCAGAAGAGAGCGGAATGTTAATTTATTTTATTTATTTATTCAAATTTATATGCCACCCAACTCCCAAAGGACTCTGAGCGGTTCACAACCTAAAAACAAAACACACAATGTAATATTAAGACACCTTAAAAACAATTAAAAACAATTTAAAACCAACAATTAAAAACAATTTAAACAGTTTAAAAAGCAATGCATGTCATTAATGGCTGGATCCCAAAGGTTTACCATTAGATCAACAGACCCGAGGCCTGCCAGAAAAGCCAGGTCTTTATGGCTTTCCAGAAGGCCATCAGGGTCGGGGTAGTCTGGATCTCAGGAGGTAACTGGCTCCAAAGAGTTGGAGCAACCACAGAGAAGGCTCTTCCCCGCGGGCCCGCCAGCCAAAACTGTTTAGCTGATGGGACTCAGAAAAGACCAACTCTGTGGGCCCTTATCAATCACTGGGAGCTATGTGGTAGAAGGCAGTCTTGAAGATCATTTGGCCCTAACCTAAGCCATGTAGGACTTTAAAGGTAATAACCAATACCTTGAATTGTACCTGGAGACTAATCGGGAGCTAGTGCAGTCTGTGGATAATTGGTGTGATGTGGGTGTACCCAGATGCACAACAGCTTGCCTGACTGTATTATGGACCAGAATAATTCTACTGGTCAGAATGATTTCAGTAAGTATTTATTTATTTATTGGATTTGTATGCCGCCCCTCTCCGAAGACTCAGGGCGGCTAACAGCAACAATAAAGCAGTGTACAATAGTAGTCTGATGTTAGAAATAATTAAAAGCCCATTAATATAAAAAAACCAACCATACATACATACATACCATGCATAGAATTGTAAAGGCCTAGGGGGAAGAGGGTCTCAATTCCCCCATGCCTGACGGCAGAGGTGGGTTTTAAGCAGCTTACGAAAGGCAAGGAGGGTGGAGGCAATTCTAATCTTTGGGGAGAGTTGGTTCCAGAGGGCCGGGGCCGCCACAGAGAAGGCTCTTCCCCTGGGTCCCGCCAAGCGACATTCTTTAGTTGACGGGACACGGAGAAGATCCACTCTGTGGGACCTAACTGGTTGCTGGGATTTGTGCAGCAGAAGGCGGTCCCTGAGATAATCTGGTCCGGTGCCATGAAGGGTTTTATAGGTCATAACCAGCACTTTGAATTGTGATCGGAAACTGATCGGCAACCAATGCAGACTGCGGAGTGTTGGTGTAACATGGGCATATTTGGGAAAGCCCATGATTGCTCTCGCAGCTACATTCTGCACGATCTGAAGTTTCCGAACATTTTTCAAAGGTAGCCCCATGTAGAGAGCGTTACAGTAGTCCAGTTTCAAGGTGATGAGGGCATGAGTGACTGTGAGCAGTGACTCCCGGTCCAAGTAGGGTCACAACTGTTGCACAAGGCGAACCTGGGCAAACGCCCCCCTCACCACAGCTGAAAGATGTTTCTCTAATGTGAGCTGTGGGTCGAGGAGGACGCCCAAGTTGCGAACCTTCTCTGAGGGTATGGTATGGTACCATAGTTAATGTCTCTATTTGAGTGATAGATCTACTAACAGACTAAGATAATCAACAAGCATGTTTTTTGCTCTTCTCATAGAGCATACATTCACTGAAAATGGAAACAGGTACTGTGATATATTGAAACCAGAATTGAAACTCCCTGGATGATGAGCAGATGGCAGAAAAACATTTTTTTACTATTTTCCAGCCTCTAGTGGGCATCTGGATTTTGGAGTCCAGATCTGGAGAAAGTCAGTGCTTTAAAAAACTGTGATTTAAATTAGGGGTTGAAATGTAGAGAATTCATATACTCTGCAAATAAAACTGCACTGAGATGTTCTGCTTGTGTGGCTAAAAATTTAGGTTTGTTTTAGTCAAGCTAATCTTGCCTTAAAATTCTTATTATTTATCCTTCACGTATGCACCCAATCACATTATCCAGCAGGCCTTCCCAGCACATTGACCTTAACAGGGATTTTCTTCCCATTAAATGAACAGAGAACTGGGTGACAGGTGAAACACAGCCAGTATGATTCCATTCAAATGTATACATTTACAGTTTACATCATCTCCATATATTTCCCTGACTGGCATTAGTCTTATTCCATGTTTGAAGCAGACTTGATGATCTTGCTTGTTCTGGAAAATAACTAGCTTTTTCTGATTAATCCAACACAAGCCATGGTGTGTAAATTTTATGGCACTTTTACCTTTTCCAGAAGTCTGTGTGAAAGTGACCAACTCAATTTAGTTTAACTGTTGACAGATTCCTTGGGAACTGATGTGCATTACAGGATTGAGTATTGTATATTTTTCAGCTAATCCATGTTCTCAAAACGTTCTCTTGCCGCCCACTTACAAACAATCCAGTCAGGAAAATACTTTATTTTACTGTCATTGCCAAACCAAGTTGTTACATTGATATAGCAAAGAGGGAATCTTTAAAACTGTATTTTCCTTTAATTGGAAGGAAAGGGTACTTTCCTTTAATTGGAAGCATGTCTGAACTCTGCTGAAGATGCGATTCCCCAAAAGGTCTGAATAAGCAATAAGCTGTGTGTTTTATTTCCATATACAATAAGACTGACTTTGTTGTATAAAGTACAACCTAATGAAACAATATTTTCTGGGATATTAAGCCCTAGAGCCATGATGGCAAACCTATGGCACGCGTGTCAAAAGTGGCACTTGGATCCATGTCGGAAAACCATGCACTCCTTTTTTCAGCAGTGCAGAAAAGGTTCACCATCACTGCTTTAGAGTGATTTACTTGGGGATAATTTATTTTGCTTAATGTAATATTTGAACACAACTAATTACAACCTGAGTTTTCATGCGTATGTCTTGAAATCAAAGTATCAAATAAACCTACAAAGGAAGACTATCTGGGAAGTGGCTACTCATGTTTTAGGGAGTAATTCCTCAATTTAGATGCAAAAGATCGGGATTTAAGTTCAGAGAGGGAATGACAGAGTGGGAGACGAAGAGGAAGAGAGGAATATAAAATCCTCCAGATCTCTTGGAGAAAATATGCATAGAGCAGGATTGATTAGAACTTTTTCTAATACTAAAATAAAAGACAAGACACTTGGAATTGAAAAAGTTAATCATGTTTATTACAAAATTAAGATCCTGATCAATGGAACATACTCCTGAGTAAGTCTTCATATCCAGGTTACCCATAATATGGGAAATCACTTATCTGCATATCCACAAGTTTACTACACAAATATTGTATAATTTCAGTCTTGTTAAGGGATTGTGTTACCAGGATCTATTTGTTTGCTGCAAGGTAGACTCCAACACATATCCATCACATTCTACCTGCTTTTGATTTCTATGCTGAAAGAAAGGATATATGCATCATATGTTTGTACTCTTTTTATAAAGGGATACAGATATGGGACAAAATCAGAACCATTCTGTACTTTTAATAGCAAATGTGTAAGGTAATGCTGCCACCAACAGTTACAAAATAAGAGGATATCAATATAAAAGGCTCCTGCCCATCCCTTCATGAAAAAAACACATGATCCAGTGTTTGTTTTTTTTACTGCTATCAATTTAGGATGTCTCAATTTGCTTTGCTTTTCTTCTGAAGGATACTGTCTTAGCAAATTCTCTACAGTATTGAGAATTTTATTTCATTTTATTCAGTTGACCACATTTTAGGTCAGTGGTCTCCAATCTTGGCAACTTTAAGATTTGTGGACTTCAACTCCCAGAATTCCTCAGCCAGGTTTGCTGACTGAAGAATTCTGGGAGTTGATGTCCACAAGTCTTAAAGTGGCCATGATTGGAGACCCCTGCTCTAGGTAATGCCCTAACTTAGAGAGCAACAAGATCTTGGAAACATAGAAACAGAAGATTGATGGCAGAAAAAGACCTCATGGTCCATCTAGTCTGCCCTTATATTATTTCCTGTATTTTATCTTAGGATGGATATACAGTATGTTTATCCCAGGCAGGTTTAAATTCAGTTACTGTGGATTTACCAACCAATTTTCTTCATATTGGCCTGTCCAATATATATATTGTGATAATCTTTTTACATTTGGAGCAAATATTTGTTTGTTTGCATCAATCACAACAATTTATTACCTGATTAGGCCTGCATAACCTCAAGACACCAGGTTGCCATCCCAATTTTTGTTGATCCTTGGATCTGGTAGTCCTAAACTGATGATATTAAGTGTGAACAGTTCATCTTATTATGGTGAGATAGTAGTAGTAGTACAATGGCCAAACACTTTGCCTTGCACCTATTTACTTCAATACTAAATGACTCAGGATTGTGATTTCCTTAGATACTGAAGTCAATGACTTTTTTGAAGGGAGCAAGGTATACAAATTACATTTTTGGAATAGAACTGAGAAACAGCCCATTTAATCACCTACATTAAACACATCAGAAACATTTGGCAGAATATCCTAGGAATCGGATGGTGAGGGCTCTTTATTTAAACTAACTTTCCCAACAACTACTATCAGTAGGGGACACTTACTGGAATGAAGAATGACCAAACACTAAATGTAAGCCAGGCAAAAGTGTTCATGTTTTCTCATCTGATTATCTTTGGGATCCTTTCAGTATTTACTGCTTTGGAATGCTTTCTGAGAAAGAGAATGAGGCCAAAGGGTTGAAAACTATTAAGTTGAGAATCCTACAGAGTTTGACAGGTCTCACTTTACACTTGAGTATTATGGGATCTACCTCCTAGCCCCACCCATGTAATTGGTCTCTTGCAAGGCCCAGGGAAACTAGGACAGATGATGTGAGGGTCTCTCCTTTATGGGAAAGTCATTCCATCAGCTCAGCCTCTAGTTTCAAGATTTACCCAGCCACCGTGACAGATTTGGATTTTATGAAAATATTGTATTGTGATGTGCAAAGCAAGATTGTAAAGTTGTGTGTGCAAACGTTTGCGGGGTTATTCAACCATTCATGGCATGTTATTTTCTGAGATAACAAAGTCTCTGAAGAATGATAAAACTTCACAACAACTTGGTGTTAAAAACCCCCTGAAGGTGTTTTGTTTGGTTGGTTGGGGTTTTTTTTTTGGGGGGGGGGTGTTATATTGTTGGTTTTTTTAATTGCTAAGCTGTTCCAAGTCAAACTTTAATCGGGATGCTTTAAGTCCAAGTCCAACTCATTCTGTACAAAACCTGAACAATGCAAATTACGCCTGTATTCCCTCAAGGAAGTGAGCCTCCTGCAAGAACAAGGCTCGAGGTCTCTGGATGTGCCGGTTTTTTAAAGAAACTCTGGAGATCCTTCCCTCCTTTCAGTTTCTCCAAACGGCCATTAGAGAAGCGCAGTCAATAAATTACAATAAATAGCATCAGCGAGGTCCACCTGCCCCACCCTCACCCGCCTTGGAGACGTTGGGCCTCACAACTCGGGATACGTTCCGGACCCGCCCGCGGCCGCGCAGTAATAGGCCGCGGCGTTAGGTTCGGGGCCTTCGTGGCTCGCATAGGGGAGGCCCAGGTCGCCCGGGCGGCAGGCGAAGGGCAGGTACTGCTCAAACTCGGCGCGGTCCACATCCGCCAGCAAGTCCACGTCGTGCGGGGGCAGCTGCTCGAGCCCAGCGGGGGCCTCCGCTCGGCGACGGGGTGGCTGCTGCTGCGCGTGGTCCGGGGCGGGCGAAGAAGGATAGGAGGCCAAGGGCACCGGGAACCGACTACGGAAAAGGCCGACGCCGACATTGGGACTACCGCCGTTGTTGCCAGGAACGCCGTTGCACGGATACTCGGAGCCGGGCGGCGTCGGGTAGCCGTAGGGGCCTAGCAGGCAGCCGCCTTCCTCCGGGTGAGGCGGCGGAAAAAAGACGGGTTCTGCGCAAGCGCCCCCTTGGGATTCGGGCTCCGGCGTCGGCAGGCTGTAGTTCCCGAAATGGGTGGCCAACGCCGACAGCGGGAGCGGCGCACAGTCCCGGTAATGGAAGCTCCCGCCGGCGTAATTCGGCTGCTCTGCGTAAGGAAGGCCGAGGCCCTCGCAGCCGCCTCCATTTCCCGCCTCTCCGGGCAGGCCCAACGGGTGGTGTTGCACTGGGAGGAAGCCGCTCCCGCCGTCCACCGCGCCGTCGTTGCGTTTCAGGCGCTTGACTTGCTTCCTGCGCCGCGGTCGGTACTTGTAGTGGGGGTGGTCCCGCATGTGCTGCAGCCGCAGCCGCTCCGCCTCCTCCACGAAGGGGCGCTTCTCCTCCTGGGTCAGCGCCCGCCACGACTGTCCTGTCAAGGCAAAGGAGAAGCAATCGGGAGTTTAGGCGAGGGGGAGAAAACTAAGGGCCACGCTGTGGCTCGGCTCCTGGGTGGCGGCGGCGCTGGGAGAATCCATTTCACTGCTTTTCCCAACCAGACCCACCTCTCAGGGAAGTTAGTTGTTTATTAACTAGGTCACTAGTGATTAAAACTTGTCTATGGAGGAAGTGATCGCGGTTGGTACTTGTTTTCGTTAGGGTCCCTCTGGATCCTGCCCAGTTGCGACCGCAATTATGTGGAAAGGACGCGAAAACCCAAGGAAGAGGCTACCAAATTAAAGCAGGTAAACTGCAAGGCGTCATTGTTTATGGAAACTTTCCTGAATTACATTTAAGTTCGTGGCAGTAACTATTCATTTATTTTTTTAAAATTATTTTATTTATTTATTTATTTGGGGTTATATGCCGCCCAACTCCCAAAGGATTCTGCGCACTTCACGTTTTCTATAATAAAAATAAACTAATAAACAGTTTTCCTGGAATCGCCGGATGGTCATTGCGCCAGTAGAAGAGCAGTGATCTGCAATGGCAGCTGGAGTTAAAAGATTAATCCATTCGCCCCCTGTTCTGGTTCTTCGGAATAGCCCGTCCCTTCTATCAACGAGTTGCGGGACAATGAATCTTATACACTGCTCAAAAAAACTAAAGGGAACACTTAAACAACAGAATATAAATCCAAGTAAATCAAACTTCTGTGAAATCAAACTGTCCACTTAGGAAGCAACACTGATTGACAATCAATTTCACATGCTGTTGTGCAAATGAAATATTCAATGATAATATTTCATTCATTCATATCTAGGTTATTTGAGTGTTCCCTTTAATTTTTTGAGCAGTATATATTTATAGCGAAGTATGAGATTTTGCCCGCCTATTGAGAAAGAGAAAGCCGATTTCCAGAAGACTTTTTAAAAGAGTTTTCTTAAAAGCTTGCCGGAGGAAGCGCTGTCGATTCAGGGAATCCGGGTCCCCTGGACTAGCCTTGGATTGCGCAACGCTCTGAAAAAAAAAATCACAAAACGAGTCTACCCTGTCACGAGCCTGCTGCTTTAGTTCCTTTACGAAAGTTCCCGTAGTCTCATTTCCGAAGACAACGGGTTATTCCGCGACGGGGCAGGCACGTAGAAAAGTAAAACTGCGTAATATTGGGATAGCACATAAATACTGCCCAATAATTTGGATGGCACATAAATGCTGCCCAGTATTTAGATGGCACATAAATACTGCCCAATATTTGGATGGCACATACATACTGCTCAATATTTGGATGGCACAAAGAAAAGTAAAACTGCGTAATATTGGGATAGTACATAAATACTGCCCAATATTTGGATGGCACATACATACTGCCCAATATTTTGATGGCACATAAATGCTGCCCAGTATTTGGATGGCACATAAATGCTGCCCAGTAATTTGAATGGCACATTAATACTGCTCAATATTTGGATGGCACAAAGAAAAGTAAAACTGCGCAATATTTGGATGGCACATAAATACTGCCCAATAATTTGGATGCCACATAGAAAAGTAATACTGCGCAGTATTTCTCAGCCCTCCTTTTCCCAGCCGCCTCCCGCTCCACCGACGCCTATTGGACTTACCCAGCATCTTGCTGAGCTCCGCGTTGTGCAGATCCGGATTCTGCTGGGCCAACCGCTTGCGTTCGTCCTTGGCCCAGACCATGAAAGCGTTCATGGGGCGGCGAATGCGGGTCTCTCCTTTGGCACGGCCAGAGACTCCCTGCTGTACCGGATCGGCGGCCGCTTCGCCTTTGCCTTTGCCGTCGGTTAAGGGGCTGAGCGATTCTGCCCACTGACACTGCATCATGAGGGGAGGGAGAGAGGACCTTCCTTGCGCCTGATCGTCGCTACTGGCGTATCCAGCATCGGGGCTGCTCATTTCCACAGAGCTCCGCCGGCCCGGCCAGTAGCAGGCCCCTCTCGGTGCCTCCAGAAGGCGAGCAACCGAGCGAGTTAGTAGCTCTTGCGCCTCGCCCTTCGCTGCCACTAAAGGCTTGGACGAGCCACTGATTGCAAGCTCCGATCTCTGACACTCCTTGAGTAGCTGGCGGCTGTCACCGCGCGGCTCCGTTTAAACTGAGCGACAGCCAATCAGACGCCGTGGGCGTGGCCAGAGAGTCTGAAGCGGGCGAGGAGGGGACCAGTTTTATCTGCAATTCACCTGTATGGGATCGGGCCAGAAATAACCTATTTTTCAGCGAGGAGTGGATTTTTCCATGACCTGAGTCTGCGTGGAAGTAAATTCCATTGAGATCAATGGGATCTACTTTCAAGTAAGTGAGAGACTCGAAAATGATTTATTGGTACTGACAAAAAGAAAAGGGGTGGGGGGAATTGAAAGGTTTATCCGTGAAAATATCTGTGTGTATGTGTTTGTGTTAGATACTTTGCTTCTACGTGCACGGAGGGAAGATTAAGCACTTTCGACCTCTTTCGACCGTTTCCTGTCTTTTGGACCGCGTTTCCTAGACAGGATATGTTTTTAACGAATACCATATAAGCGATACTATTTTTACAACTGACATGGACTGGACTCGCTACTTTTTAAATATTGCTTTCTTTATAGATATTGCGGCCGCGTTTAATCATTTGTATATTTTTGCATGCACATTCGTATGTTTGATTAGTCTCATACGATGAATATTGCAGTTACTGTAAACTGATTTGCTATGGTAATTCCATTTGTAGAAGTCTTGACTTAATCTGCTTGCTTCTTTAATTGTTGTTAACTCTGATTATTGCAGGACAGGAATTCGTTCTAGGTTGAAGCCAGTCTAAAGGAGCAAGATGCGTTGTCACAAATCAACACACAAAGTGAAAGGGGTTTTAGGATATGCATTTACTTTTAACATAACCTGGACAAGCTGTTGGAACTGACTTTAACTTTGTCCGGATAGAGTAAATCTGATGTCGAAAAAATTGGAAATATTTTAAACAACCGGAAGTAACTGATACAGCTTCTACGTTTACTTCAGCTTTAGTCGTGCCTTTTACGTGGGTAGAAAGTTATATTAAAATAGCTATAGTGTGGACCTCGTGTATTACTTATCTACACACATAATATTTACTGGTAAGTATATTCGTCTCCTTATTTTAGCTAGAAACTCAAGGTTGCCATTCTAAACATATTTAATAGGGCAGCCCTAGTGCGATTTATTCACAGATTAAGATACATGAGAATGCACTTTGGGAGTTGAAGTAACACCATTATCATAGGAACAGGTAGCTTTCCATGTAGCTTTCCATGTACCTACCAGGTAGGTAGGTAGGTTGGTCGGGAGATAGATAGATAGATAGATAGATAGATAGATAGATAGATAGATAGATAGATAGATAGATAGATAGATAGATAGATGGTAGGCAGGCAGGCAGGCAGGCAGGCAGGCAGGCGGATTGATGGATGGATGGATAGATCTGGCAGTGGACTCCCATAGTACAAAATATTATTATTAATCCTTGTGGCCCAAAGGAAATTGGCCATCCTAATCTTAACTACAAATTCACGTTTGCTGCTGTGAGAATCGGTTTAGCTTCGCTGGAACATCAGCAACAACCCCCAAATTACTCTAAAACTATGGGTATAAATATGGTATACTGTATGGGTATAAATAAAGTAAATAAACTTAAAACCCTGAATATTAAAAATGACTTATACTGTACATTTTTTTTAATTTTGAAAAAAAGTTCACTGTAATGTATGTTCTGTTCCAACTGAACTGTGCAAATAGATTGATGCTGAGATCTTCCTTTTTTTGAACTATTAGAATTCACACACACACACACGCTTCAAGTTTCCCCTCAAACCGTAAAAGTGAAACGGGTTTTTTGAAAACGAAGAGTGCACACGCACACGCCGCCCCTGCCTCACTTTCTCTGCTATCTCTTCAATAGCGGGAAGCGTCCTTGGACACTTCCGTCGTCGGAACCCTTCCAATCCCGACCTCACCCCCGATCGTGAGAAAACCCCTCGCAGCTGCCCCGGTGAAGAACGGAAGAACCGTTTTAAAAGTAGCCACGACTCCCGCAGGCAGCAGGAAGCGGCCCGCTTAACCGCGCCAATCTGAGACGAAGCGACCTCTGGCCCGACTTGCTCCAAAATCACAACTTTCCACTGAAAAACCCGCGATCCGGATTGGCCCTCCCCTCCAAGGGCTGCGTTCTCACGCTCCATTCCTTGTTTCTGGTGAAGACCACGGTGAGAGGGGGGCGATTTCCCACAGCGCCCTAAGTTTTTATTCCGCGGTTGGCTTTTCGTTAGGTTAGGTTGGGCTGCTATGGTGGAATGGTGAGGTGTGCTCTGAGTGCTAGCGGAGTCCAGCGCAATTCTGCTACTGCACCTGGGCAGGAATCGCCCGCGAACACGCAGGGAGAGAGAGAAAATAGAATGGGGAGGAAGGGAGACATAGAGAAGGAGAAAGAGAGATGGGCAAAGAGATGGAGGAAGAGAGAGAAAGTTAGAGAAAGAAAGGAGAGAAAGATAGATTGGGAGACGGAGAGATGGAGGGGGAGAGAGAAGATAGAATGAGAGGAAGGGGGAGAGAGAGAAGGAGAAAGAGAGAAGACGGGCAAAGAGATGGAGGGAGAGAGAAAGTTAGAGAAAGAAAGGAGAAAAAGATAGATTGGGAGACAGGGAAAGATGGATGGAGGGAGAGAGAGAAGATAGAAAGGGAGACAGAGAGGGACGAAGAGAGGGAGAGAGAAAGAAAGGAGAGAAAGATAGATTGGAACACGGAGAGATGGAGGAAAGAGAAAGATCGAATGGGAGGAAGGGAGACAGAGGGGGAAAGAGAGGAGGGAAGGGGAGATAGAGGGGGAGAGAGAAAGAGAAAGAAAGAAGGGAGAGAAAGATAGACAGGGAGAGAGAGAAAGATCGCGCGATTTCGCTACCTGCCCAGGTGCAGTAGCAGAATTGCGCTGGACTCCACTAGCACTCGGAGCCACGGGGGCGAGCACACGTCAACCTTCCACCTTAGCAGCCCACCTTTTTGGGGGGGTCACACACACGCCTTCCCCAAAGTTACGTCAAAAAGCGGAAAGCTGACATATTTGCCCTTTCCACACAGCCCTTTACCTTCGTTCCATCACGAAACGAAGACGGCAGGTGATGGGTGGTGGCCCAGATCCTAAAGTCCAGATTTTTCTTTCAACTTTAAGATTTGGGATTTTAGCATTTTCGGTTTGGGGCGGTTTCTGGAAAGGAATTTGATTCCAAGCGAGTCTAACTTCGGGGAGGGTGACTTTTGCTTGCCAGGCCACCGCTTCTGTGCAAGTTTTGCACCTGTATTTTTATTTTAAGGGAGCAGCATAAGATGTCCGGTAAAATGCGACGTTTACGTTTCCTTTCTCCTTAGAGAGAGAAAAAGGTTGAGCTTTGCAATTCGGGCAGGAACTCTTAAACTGATATTCGCAAAGAACCGTCGTCTTTGGCAGGACCCAGAGCCCCATAAAATCAGGGATTATTTCTGACGTTCCAGGACTCTGAATCTGGGATAAACTAGCATGAGAGGCTCGCAAAGGTTGCATTTCCCCAAAAGGCAACTGGACTTCCTTGGGGTTTTTCCTTGAAAACATTTCGCATTCTAATCTTATTCAGTTCCACAGATGTTTAGCAAGAGAATGAATTTATTTATTGGGGAGAGTCTCAATAATTTCCGCTGGGAGCAGGAAATGGGAGTAAAAAAAAAGTCAAGATGGCATCCGTGCAGGCTACTTCGGCTGTTAGCTGTAGTTCAGCAGTTGAAATCTCACCGCCAGCTGAAGGTTCTCAGCCCTCCATCCTTCCGAGGTGGGTAAAATGAGGACCCTGTAAACCGCTTAGAGAGGACTGTAAAAGCACTATGAAGCGGCAGATAAGCCTAAATGCTATTGCTATTTCAACCAGAACCATGCTTCCGACACAAGTAAAAAGAAAAAAAAGGGGGGGGGACACTCGGGGTTTCGATTGTGCGATGGTTATCATGATTTTGGCATTTTTAAGAACCTCGCTTCGCCCTTTTTGCTCCGGGGACGAACCCTGGATGTCTCGTGTAAATTTGAAATCAAAAGCATCGAAATTTTATTGACAACCCCTGTTTTTTATTATTATTAAACACGTAAGCAATGACACTTAATTGAAATGGATCATGTGGGCATTAATGTCCACACCAATTTTGATCTGCCCTGCTTTTCAACTCTGCCCACAAATTAAACCCATTGCATCTCCGACCCGTATGTACAAGAACTATCTAAGGAGATATTGTTAGATGATATTGCAATCAATCAATCAATTAATCAATCAGAATAGAGTTGGAAGGAATCTTGCAGGTTTTCTGGTCCTCAAGCAGGAGATTCTATACCATTTTCAGAATGATGGCTGTCCAGTCTTTTCTTAAAACTCTCAGTGATGAAGCACCTACAACTTCTGGTGACAAGCTGTTCTACTGGTTAATTGCCCTCACTGTTGGGAAGTGTCTCCTTATTTCAAGGTTGCTTCTTTCCTTGATTAGTTTCCATCCATTGTTCCTTGTCTTACTCTCTGATGATAAACCGACCCCTTCAACTTTGCAGGGACCCCTCAAATATTGGAATGCTGCTATCGTGTCACCCCTAGTCCTTCTTTTCTCTAGGCTAGCCATACGCAATTCTCCCAACCGTTCTTCGGACATTCTTTCATAGGTTTGTTTTTACTCTATCAAGTCTAAGTAAAGTAAAGAAGGAGCCATATACCCTTCTTCCCTTTCCCCTAAAGCTTCCCGGCCCGCCGCCTTGCCCGTTAAAAAACAAAATCCCCGGCCAGACTGGTCGGTGTTTAATTGAGATCGGCGGAATTAGAATAATCTGGAGTCGGAATCGTGTCCATAGGTTCCGTTCTTGCATTAAAAGAAAAAAAAAACCTCCCAAAGTTATCGGTAATGTTACCAATACTACCAATGCATCAAGGTAGCATTAGCAGAATTCGCTTCTCCCCACCGCCTCCTCTGAGAGTCTTCAATTCTTTTTTAAAAAATTACATTTTATTTATTTATTTGTTAGTTTTCAAGTACCTATGCAAAGATATACCGTAGCAATTTATATACATGATACTAGTAAGAAGGGACAGGGGACGGAAAGCACGCTGGTGCACTTACGCACGCCCCTTACTGGCCTCTTAGGAATCTGGTGAGGTCAACAGTGGATAGAATAGAAAAGAAAAGAAAAGAAAAGAATAGAATAGAATAGAATAGAATAGAATAGAATAATTTATTGGGCAAGTGTGATTGGACACTTAAGGAATTTATCTTGGTGCATATGCTCTTAGTGTACATAAAATAAAATAAAATATACATTTGTCAAGAATCATGAGGCACAATACTTAATGGTTGTCGTAGGGGTCAAATAAGCAATGAAGAAACAATCAATATTAATCAATCTAAGAGTACGTTTTGGGGCTTAGTTGATGATACTATAGAGTCAGGTAATATGATACCACAGGGTCAGGTCATGAGTTGCATGCATCAACTACTCGGTTTACTAAAGTCGTATTTCCAATTCGAAGGGGCCACTGGCCTTGGCCCTTTTCACACCGAAGTCCCGGCGGCGGGTTTGGAACCGGGGAGAGGCGAGAACCCAACCCCTTTCCGCCTCTTCTGTTTCTTTCTTTCTTTCTTTTTTTCCCTTCTAGACGCTTTTCTAAGCGTGGCGTGGGGCTTGGGACGTGGGGGGGACCGAGGAGACGGGACGGACGGAATGCGGTTCTCCGAGCAGCAGCGTTATCAGAGGCGGCCACAAACGCCACATGAAACGCAGCAAACATCCGGCGCGCTTCCTGAGAGCCGCCGCTAAGTTTTCAAGACAAGCGAGGGGGGGGGGCTCCGGGGGGGGGGAGCGGTGGGGGGAGGCGCCCCATCTCAGGAGGCCGACGCGCCCGCGCAAGCACAAACACAGACAACACACAAACACACACAGAGGCAGAATTCAGCGGCGCAGGGCGCAAAAACGCAGACGCGCTCCTATTGTTCGTGGGCGCCTTTGCGGACTTCGCTTTGCCCCCCCCCGTTACCCCCTCCCGGGACTTGTAAGTTGACATTACACACACGCACACCTTACGCCACCGTTTCGAATCTGCACCACCGCCCCACACACGTACGAACGCCCGCTAGAAGGCTTGAACCTTAAGGCGAGCTGAAAACTGGGAGGAGAGAGGAGTGGAACGGTCCGTCCGAAAGTTTCCTATTGGAAAAATGTAGTCAACTAATTGCGCTTCTGGGCGCTGCGCCATAGAAATTGGCTTTGCGCGCAAAGCTGCTCAACGAGGATTTGGGTGCAGCTTGATCCCCAAATAGCTTGTTAGATGCAATGGGTTCCTTGGGGAGAACTTGATGTTTGGCTCCAGCGCCCTTCTTCTGACTGGCCGAGGCTTGTCTCTTTCCCGCACCTGTCCTTGGATCGCTTCTTTGACATCCTCCTAGAAGGGCGGAAATAGCGGAGAAGACAACTGTGCCTTGATCGGAGGATTTTGGGGGGTGGGAAGGGTTGGCATTCCTTTTGTAAAAACAACTCTATTAAAGGTACTTTCAGAAACATGAAAAGACCGAATGGACCAAAGAGATCCTGTCCAATGTTTCCCAATCTTGGTAACTTGAAGATGTCTGGACTTCAACTCCTAGAATTTCCCACTCATTTGCTGGCTGGAGAATTCTGGAAGTTGAAGTCCAGATGTCTTCAAGTTACCAAGGTTGGGAAACATTGCAAAGGGCATTACGAACCCTGCTTATTTATTTATTTATTTTTTATTTATTCATTAGTTCGGTTTCTAGGCTGCACTTTTCCAAGGACTCAGGGCAGCTTACAATATAAATGATACATAAATAATACATAAAAGCACATTAGAAATTGAAAATTTTAGACTAAATTTTAAAATTAACTCCAGTAAAACATTTTATAACCTTTCCAGACTCCTCCAAACATTCAGACCATCCATTCAATCTCCACTCATACCAGGGCTGAAGCAGTGTGTCCAAGCTCAACAGGCCCCTTATATTTAGCTGTAAAACAAATAATCTCCCCAACACTGTCAAACTATTTACTAAGTCTGCACTACTATTACTACTAGTTTTTTCTCATCATTCCTATCACCCATATCCTCCCACTTAAGACTGTATGACTGTAACTTGTTGCTTGTATCTTTAAGATTTTTATTAATATTGATTGTTTCCTGATTGCTTATTGGACCCCTATGACAATCATTAAGTGTGGTACCTCATGATTCTTGACAAATGAATCTTTTCTTTTATGTACACTGAGAGCATATGCACCAAAGACAAAATACTTGTGTGTCCAATAACATTTGGCCAATAAAGAATTCTATTCTATTCTATTTCTCCTTTATTTTTTTCAGACTCCAAAAAAAATCAGGATATCTTGAACTGTGTTTGGTCTGAGGGTTCAACTCTGTGTTTTTAAAATTTAAAAAGTTTTTAAAAAAAAGTCTTTTCCACCCACTGAGCCGGAGTCTGTTTTACAACTGTAGTGTTGCTGCTGTTGTTTATGTATGCACAAGTGACGTTTGGGTCGTGATTTTGCAAGAGCTTCACGCTTCTTTCAGTGACTCCTAAACTACGTGAGATTTTCAACGTTGTTTCTCTCAGTTCTGGGTTTCTTTCCTGATGACTTCGGGGTGCTTCGCTTAGGTTTCCAGAGTGCTTTTCACCAACGCCTGCACTTGAAAAGAGGATTTCAGGTGGCTTGGACCTGTGGCTCTTGCAAATCCACCTTTGAAGCTGCATTTACATATAATCAGTGGAGATTTGCAAATCAAATGGTTTTAGGATCAAGTGCTAATCCATTTATTTCCTTTTTTCCCTCTCCTTTACTGATAACTACTGGTTCTAGTTCAGTCCAACAATAGTACTTTGTGGCCCATTTCCCTTGATTTCCAAGGAAAGAAAAGAGTTGTGCAGTTTGTTCACACAGAAATGTCAAACTACTGTTGGCTTTCAATCAAGCTAAATATCTTTTGGCACTTGTTCTCTCCTTTATTTTTTTATTTTTTGTTTCCTTTGTCTCTTCACCCATCTCCCCTCCATCTTTAGAGACCAACCTTTATTTATTATTATTATTATTATTATTATTATTATTATTATTATTATTATTATTTAATCAATTAATTAATCAATTAATCAATCAATCAATCAATTAATTAATTAATTAATTAATTAATCAATCAATCAATCAATCAATCAATCAATCAATCAATCAATCAATTAATTCATTAGATTTATAGGCTGCCCTTCTCAAATCAAATGGGTTTAGGATCAAGTGCTAATCCATTTATTTCCAGGCCTGCTGGCCTAGATGTGTTTTTAATGCCTTTTGAAAGGCAAGGAGAGTGGGGGCGGTGTGAATCTCCAGGGGAAGTTGGTTCCAGAAGGCCGGGGCCGCAACAGAGAAGGCTCTCCCCCATGGACCAGCCAGTCAGCATAGTTTGGCCGATGGGGCCCAGAGGAGGCCGTTTCTGTGCAACCTAATTGGTCACTGGGATTTGAGGCAGAAGACAGTCCCATAAATAATCTGGTCCAATTCCATGTAGGGCTTTAAGCTTCCTTTCAACAAGACTAGGCAGAAATGAAAGAAGACTTTTACCATTTTATAAGGGGAAGACGAAAGGACATGTGAATTCATTTTTTGGGGAATAAAGGGAACATATCACCGCCATTTCTGCTTTAAATTTATTATGAAAATGGGATTGGCAGTCAGGGTTTCTTGGGCCAGGGGTCTCCAACCTTGGCAATTTGAAGCAAAGCTGGCTGAGGAACTTTGGGAGTTGAAGTCCACAAGTTTCAAAGTTGCCAAGGTTGGAGACCCCTGTCTCAGTTCACACAGGTCCACCCACCTCCTTGCCTTGAAGTAACATCATTACCTGCCCAAGGCTTTCCTGAACTACCTTGGTATGCAACCATGACAGGGTTCGTTTCACTTTTCTTGGGTTATCTTGCCCTGCTATCTTCCCAAATGCTTATTTCTTTTATTTTACTTTAACATGGAGGATGCCCAAATGTGCTTAGGGAAAGGGAGCAGGCAAACCAGCTTAAAGTGAGACAAAGTCCTGAGTTTAGACTTGTCCCATTCATGCTGCAATGCGCTGCTGCTAGATGCCTTCCTTAAGCAATCACTAGTGATGTCACTATCTCAGGGACCGCCTTCTGCCGCACGAATCCCAGCGACCAGTTAGGTCTTCTCCGGGTCCCGTCAACTAAACAATGCCGCTTGGCGGGACCCAGGGGAAGAGCCTTCTCTGTGGTGGCCCTGGCCCTCTGGAACCAACCCCCCCCCAGAGATTAGAATTGCCTCCACCCTCCTTGCCTTTCGTAAGCTACTTAAAACCCACCTCTGCCACCAGGCATGGGGGGAATTGAGATGCTCTTTCCCCCTAGGCCTTTACAATTTTATGCATGGTATGTCTGTATGTATGTTTGGTTTTTTTATATTAATGGGTTTTTAATCATTTTTAGTATTGGATTATTACTATACACTGTTTTATTATTGCTGTTAGCCCCGAGTCTCCGGAGAGGGGCGGCATACAAATCCAATAAATAAATAAATAAACAAATAAAGAAGAGACTATCAAACCCAGAGAAGGAAAACAGTCGATTTGCCTAGCATGAGCGGCGCACCTAACAAATCAAAGCATTGTTCATTGGCCATGAGTCAGAAGGAATGCAATACACATCAGATAAACACTGGAATATGCTGTGCTATTAGTTACTCCAGCTCACTCTTTGAAAACCCCCACCAAATGCAGCAGTGTCAGTGTACAGTAATGCCTTCCCCCCCTATCTTGAGACCAAAGGCCCCTTTTTGCTTCTCTCTACAGATGATTTAAAATAAATTACATATGTCCAGTTCGCCACTTGCATTTCTAATAAATGGCTCGTGCTTTATTCTCAGATAAATTAAAGAAGAGAATACTTTGGACGAATTTCCTCAGTATTTGTCATTTTGTTTGTTTGACTATTTGTTTTTGAAGAATGGTGTTTCCCAAGCTTTTCAAAGCCAGGCCAAATTGTGTGTGCAAAGTACCTTGCTGAAAAGCCTTTGATTGCTTTCTGGTATTTTCAAATGTTTAATTTTTATAAATCAATTTTACTTAAAGAAAAATAAAGAAAACCTCAAGGAGGTGAGCTCCTTTTCTTAGCAAAGACAGAAATGATTGCTAGATTTCCTATTTTTCCGGATTTTATTTCTTACTTCCTGGAGGAAAGAAAGAAAGGAAAATCAACCAACAAACATCTTTCCTTCCCAGAAGGAAGTAAGAAATAAGGGAAGGAGGGAGGGAGGGAAAGAGGAAAGAGAAAGGAAAGGAAGCTTATTCATCTCTAACAAATAGTTAACCTGGCAACAGCTAAAATAGACTGAATAAAGTGGGAATACAGTGGTACCTCTACTTAAGAACACCTATACTTACCAAGTTTTCTAGATAAGAACTGGATGTTCAAGATTTTTTTGCATCTTTTCAAGAACCATTTTCCACTTACAAACCCAAACTTCCTGAAAGGCTGGGAGAAGCCTCCATGGGGCCTCTCTAGGAATCTCCTGGGAGGAAATAGGGATGGAAAAGACAGGGAGAAGTCTCCACGGGGCCTCTCTAGGAATCTCCTGGGAGGAAACAGGGTCTCCACCCTCTCTGTGGTTTTCCCAATCCTCCGCATTACAGTATTTGCTTTTACATTGATTCCTATGGGAAAAATTGCTTCTTCTTACAAACTTTTCTACTTAAGAACCTGGTCACGGAACAAATTAAGTTCGTAAGTAGAGGTACCACAGAATAATAGATCTGTCTTCCTGTAATTCAGTATAGGAAGAAAGATGACAACTAAATATTAGAAAAAGATTTTCAAACAGTAACAGCATGGCTTAGGACCAGATTATCTAGGGGACTGTCTCCTGCCACATACCTCCCAGACACCAATTAGATTGCACAGGGTTGGCCTTCTTCAGGTCCCGTTGACAAAACAAGGTAGGTTAGTGGGCCCTGCGGATGAGGGCCTTCTCTGTGCCCTATGGAACCAACTACCCCCACCATGTCCATACTGCTCCCACCTTTAGAAAGGCTGTGAAGACCTGGCTCTCACAGCAGGCTTGGGGGCTGAACATGTAGGCATGGTCAAATTGTGACTGATTTGTATGTATCTGTGTTTGATTGAATAGATAGTGTTCTGTCGAGCTCTCTGGTAGAATCCTCCCAAAAATGCATAGATACAATTTCAGACACACAAACATTTGCAAATTCAAAACAATGTTCTTTATAATGAAAATGCAAATAAACAGAGCACTCTTTTTGTATAGCAAAGAGCACTTGTCTCTGAACAAATTGGTAATTTGTATAAGTCCCTTATCAGTTCTGTGATACTTAGCTTGCAGCTGTGAGGCAATTCACAGTCCTTCTTCTTTCACAAAGTGAAACACACTTTGCTCTGGGTTAGTTTCAAAGCGGGGAAAAATTAGCACACAAAGATCAAAGTCAGCAAAGCAGTCATGAAACACAGATAATCCTCCACAATGGCCAAACCCACAGGCTGCTATTTATAGCAGCCTCACTAATGACCACAGCCTCACCCAACCACAGGTGGCCTCATTTTCTTTTATAATGATCTCTCAGTTGTTGTTGCCTATGCATCGCTCTCCGCATGCGTGGCTGTATCATTAACTCTTTTTTCTGAATCCAAGGAGGAGCTAGATAATTGATCTCCTTCTGAGCTGTCTGCCGCACTCTCCTCCTCCCTGTAACTCATGTCTTCTTGGTCAGAGGAGCCTTCATCAGCAGATTCCACCAGGGGGGGGGGGCAAACAGGCCTGCAGCATGTGGATGTCTCCCCCACATCCACAGTCCTTGGGGCAGGAGCTGGGCCAGAGCTAACCACAAGAGATAGTTAGAGTTTTTATGATTGTTAAAGGTTGTTTTTTTACCGTTTTCATTATTTATATTTGACCTTTAATAATGCTGTATTTCTATTGTTGTAAGCTGACCTGAGTCCCACCGGATTGGGCGGCATAAAAGCCAAATAATAAATTAAATTAAATTTAAAAATAAAATTAGATTAGATTAGATTAGATTAGATTAGATTAGATTAGATTAGATTAGATTAGATTAGATTAGATTAGATTAGATTAGATTAGATTAGATTAGATTAGATTAGATTAGATTAGATTAGATTAGATTAGATTAGATTAGATTACATTACATTACATTACATTACATTACATTAATCTGTGGAACTGCTTATCCAAGAGATGATGTTTCCTCATTTCTTTGCATGTTCAAGTGGCTAGGCAGTCCTTGGTCCTGAGTCTGGATTCCCTCATGTAACAAGACCTTGCACTGAATAGTCTATTATAGACCCTTATACAGTGATCCCTCGATTTTCGCGGGTTCAAACTTCGCGAAACGGCTATACCACGGTTTTTCAAAAAATATTAATTAAAAAATACTCCGCGGTTTTTTTTCTATTTTTTTTTTTTTAAATTTTTATTTATTGATTTTTAACAATTTAAATCACACAACATAAAACAGTGCATAGTGAGATGTGAATTGTGCCCATCACCCCGACATACACACATTCCCCACCACCAAATTGGGGGTATTTCTTTTTTAATCCACTTAACCCAAGAGCAATATATCTGTCTACATATTATAGAGTGATTCTAGTTTATTTCTTGTAGCTTGGTCTCGGATTCTGCTCGTCATATATCGTCTTACCTTGTCCCACCGTCCCATCAGCTGTCCCAAATCAGTTTCATTATCCAAATTTATCCTTTTTTCCATAATTTCAAATTGAATATGATCCACCATGTACCTATACCAATTTTGCATTGTCCATTTTGTCGCATCCTTCCAACCCAAAACTATTACTGCCTGAGCACTTTCTATTGCTGCTTTTTTTATTTCTCTAAATTCTCCCATCGCATTGCTTTTTACTAGTACTGCCATTTCCTTAGTGATTGTCCATTGTATATTTAACATTCCATTAATATCCTCTTTCACTTTTTGCCAAAATTCCTGCACTATTGGGCATTCCCAAAACATATGCATAAACACTCCTTTATCTTGACAACCATGCCAACAATTCCCCCTAACATTCTGCTGAAAATGTGCAAATTGAACGGGAGTAAAATACCACTTATGTAATATTTTCCTTCTCATTTCCCTAATTCTTGTATTTTTAATTTTCCTTATATCTTCTACTATATTTTCCATTTCTTGTACCTCTACTAATATCTCATTTTGCCACCATTTAGTCAATCCATCAATCGTGTCCCCATCTGACTGCACTAGCAGTTTGTATATATTAGTTGCTTGCGCCTTTATCCCCTCACTTTTTTCTCTTATTATTTTCTCTAACCCTGTCTCCTCCCGCCATAATACTTCTTTATTCTCCCTTTCATTTAGATATTTACATATTGCATTTATTTGTAGCCACCTTCCCTTACCTAACCACCATTCTATGCGATTTCTACTTGGCCTGCCGTCCTTCTCGTATAACTGTTCTATCTTAGTTATCCCTCTTCCCTTCAACTCTCCTATAACCCTATTTAAGTTAGTTTCGTTTTCTCTATTTATTACATAAAGCGATGACAGTTTAGATTTATATGATCCTATTTTCCCTTGCCATTTTTTCCAAATTTCCATAGTCCCTTTCATTGGGCCTATTAATTTCCCTATATCTTTCCTATTCCACTTCCTAAAAATCAATTCTCTATTATTCATCCCGTTTATCTGTTTTTCCAATTTCGCCCATTTATTTTCACTTAATTGCAACTCCATTAACCTTTCCATTTGAAAGGCTTCCCTATACAGCTCCAAACATGGAACACCCCATCCCCCCTCTTTTTCATTCGCAATTAACCACTTTTTTCTTATTCTTGGTCTCTTATCTTCTTCAATCCAATAATTTAATTTTTTGTCCCACTCTTTAACCTTACATACCGATAACCCCCCCGACAGCACCTGAAATAGGTACATCATCTTGGGAGCTATCATCATTTTTAAAGCTCTTATTTTAGAGAGTCTCCTTAGCTTTTTATCTTTCCAGCTCCTCATCTGTTTCAACATTTTCCTCCATGTTATTCTATAATTAATCTCTTCCATTTTCCCTGGGTTTTTTAATAACCAAATTCCCAAATATTTTATTTTTTTAAGTCCTAATTTCAACCCTGATTCTTTCCTAATTTCTATCTGTTCTCTCGGATCTGTATTTAAACACATACGCGGTTTTTTTTCTATACCACGGTTTTCCCCACCCGATGACATCATATGTCATCACCAAGAGTCACTTCTCTCTCTCTTTCTCTTTCTTTCCTGTCATTTTCTGCTTCAATCATTTTCTCATTTCTCTTCTTTTTTCCCTTTTTCTATAATTTTTCTCTCTCTCTCTACCTTCCACTCTCCCCCCTCTTGCTCTCTCTCTCTTTCTCCCTCTCTCTCTCCCTCTCTGTGAGAACGCCTGCCCCCACCTCTCCTGCAGCCCCCTCGCTGATAGCTGGGACGAAAGCGCTCTCAGCTAAGGGACTGTGAGAGGGGCGGGCATTCTCAAAGCCCTCAGAGCGGCTACCGGCCGAATGAGGAGGATGAGAAGCCGTAGCCGCCAGCGCTGCTGCAGGAGGACCCGTGTCCCAAGAAAGCCGGTGAGAGGGGTGGATCGGGTGGGCGGGCAGTAGCGGCGAGGGAGCCGGAGGCGCTGGGGGGGCCGTGGCAGCCGACATTCAAAGCAATCTTTGCCGGCCTCCGCACTTTCATCGCTCCCTGCCCTAATTTCAAGCCCGGCTCCTTGCGCTGCCTTGAAAAACGGTGCGTGGGGGTAGTTTTTGGCTGTCCATAGCCAAAAATTGTGTTTTTACTTCCGCACCGCTACTTCACGGAAAATCGACTTTCGCGGGAGGTCTTGGAACGTAACCCCCGCGAAAATCGAGGGAACACTGTAATTCTATAATTCTAGCCTCATGTGTAAAGTGAGAAACTGGGAATCAAAATTATTAAAATAGAAAATACAGTTGCTTTGATACTGGGTAATGTAGGAGAAAGGTTTTTCATTATAGGAATAATAATAATAATAATAATAATAATAATAATAACAACAACAACAACAACAACAGCAGCAGCAGCAGCAACAACAAGAACAACAACCACCACTGGGTGTCGTGCCAAAAGACCTCAGTCAGCATTTAAAAACTATAAACATTGACAAAATCATGATCTGTCAGTTGCAAAAGGCCACCCTACTTGGATCTGTGCACATCATACAAAAATACATCACACAGTCTTAGGCGCTTTGGAAGTGTTTGACTTGTGAAATTGTGATAAGAAACCCAGCATATAAATCTCATGTGCTGTGTATTACTGGTTTTTGTGAATAAAATAATAATATAATATAGCCTGACATCAATATTAATATGAACTTAATTTATTTGGTAAGAATTAAACTAATCAAGGCCAAAAATCCTGCAATCAGATTTATTTGAGATTAAATTCCAGTAATCCAAATGTAACCTATCAATTAAAATCCAATGATGCTAAATTTGTACGAGTAAGCAACCCCAGAGAAACTTGCTTAAATGACAAGCAAGTTAATTGCTGACAGTGCCCCAACATACATGATGCTCACATCCTCTTCATGTGAGCATTTCATCTTCATCCTTCATATTTTTAGTTGGTAATCAACATTTTTAAAAAGCATTTAAATCACAGAAATACACAACTTGCCAATAGCCAATATTTATTTGGTTAAAGACTGTGCTTCCTACCCTATAGTACTTTCATCTGACTTCTCTACCCCTACCAATGTTCAAAGTCACTCTTTTATACTATAAATCCCCACTTTTTAGAAGGCTGCCTTTATCACTGAAGGTCTCTGCTCAGACTGCATAAAAGGATTATATTGATATTCTAAGGTTCCCTGCCTTGACTGATTGTAGTGTTGCAAAATCTCCATGTTACGTCTTGCGGTATCATTCCAGATCAACATTTAATTCCCTTTGAAAGTTGTTTGTTAAAGGGATGGGAATCAGACAAGTGCTACTTCTTGGAGCCACCGTCTAAAGAAGAATCTAAATATATTTGGGAAAGGATAGACATCATTCCTCTCACTTCAGAAAGACATCATTCCTCTCACTTCAGAAAACGTATCATATTGATTGATTTTTTTTAAAAAAATATTCTATTCATTTATAAATTCAATTCAATTTATTAGGTTTGTATGCTGCTCCTCTCCGAAGACTCGGGGCGGCTCACAACAATAATAAAAACAGTATAACAATGGAACAAATCTAATAATAAAAATTATATAAAAAATCCCAACTGTTAAAAACCATACAACACATATACTGTATACCAAACATAAAATATAAGAAAGCCTGGGGGAGATGTCTTAGTTCCCCCGTGCCTGGCGATATAGGTGGGTCTTGAGTAACTTGCGAAAGACAAGGAGAGTGGGGGCCATTCTAATCTCCAGGGGGAGTTGATTCCAGAGGGCCAGGGCTGCCACAGAGAAGGCTCTTCCCCTGGGGCCCGCCAAACAACATGTTGCCCCCATTAATTGATACATGATTTTAAAGACCCATACCACCTCCTTCTTTTTTTGGTAACAGGCAAATGTACCATCAAAAAGTTAGGTAGTCTCCAGATCAGTGATTTCTTTCCAATTCTCATATGAAAAGATTTCATGTCAAATCTGTATGGTACCTAGTCTAGACTTAATTGAGCCATACTTTGGAGAACTTCATGGGCAGGTCTTTTGCTGTTTCCATGGTGGTCCTGTGGGCCGGATCTAAGTACCCTGTCAGCCAGATCTGGAAACACAGGCCTTGACTTTGACCCTTGAGCTAGGACCATTATTAGTAAGAATTCTCAGCATTTTTGATTGATCGGTCAAAGCAAATATTCTTTTAAATTGAAACATATGACTGTAATATATCCCATGTATTGGTACCAGCTGGAATGCAGCCTACCAAGAAATAATTATTCCAAAACATTCAAAGTTATATTTTAAGCTAGAATCAATATATCTCTCCCAGTCTCTTTATTGCACATATTGTTCTGACTAATGAAGGGAACAGCACAATATTTATAAGAACAAAACTTCTGAACATTGGACTATTAAAATGACTGGTTGTCACACAGCTTATATTTAAAAGCAAGATAAGTGTAGGGGTAGGCAAACATTGTTTATGGATATTTATCAGAATACAAATCAAATGCAGTTTTTCCCCATGGAGGTTTAAAATATGGCTGTCTTAGGATGTTTCATGCTTAGTTAAAATTATCACATGGCTGCTCTATTATGCTGAATTCATCTGCTTCACCCTCTAGATTGTACAGAGGTTGTTGTGTGTATTTACCTTCAAATCAGTGCTGGCTCCTGGGGATTGCCTGGACTAATCCCTGCAGTTTTCTTGGTAAGATTTTAGGAGTGGTTTGTCATTGCTTCTTTGCTAGGGCTGAAAGAGAGTGGTTGGCCCAAAGTTACCTATCTAGCTTCGTGTCTAAACCAGGACTATAACACAAGCTCCTGGTGTCTGGCCTAATGCCTTAACCACTAATCAAACTTTCTCTCTGAGATTCTTGTTTCTTGTACTAATTCCCCTATATTATAAACCTTCCCCCCACACACACACCAATACATTTTATTTATTTTTTATATTTATACATCTCATGTCTAAGTATTTGCTCTCTGAGTTTTATATAGCCATACAATAGTCTTAGCAATATTTTCTTAATAATAATAATTACAATTCATTTATCATTTCATTTTAAATACATAGCTTCTAATATCATCCTTCCATTTCTAAATCTTCTAGCCCTTCTGTCACATTCCTTTTCATCTTAATATCTATCTTTTAATCTCCCCCCCCCTAATTTTATCTCTATTTTAATTCTCTTTTATTTCCCCCTTTTTTTCTGTTCTTCTCCTTCCATTCTAATAATCGAAGATGTGGTCTTTATACATTTCTAGTATTATACATACAGATGGTCTTTATACATTTCTAGTATATTTACTTCACTTCTTTTCTAAAGCATAATGAAAAAATGTTTACTTTTTTCACAAACAAACAAAGTATCAGTCCATCAGTGTTCACTTGTTATCTTTTCAAACTTTCCATTAACTGACAGTGAAATAAAATAAATTGCTACCATTTCCCCATTCATATGAACCATGCATGTGTCAACATTCATCCATTGTTTTGTAAAAAAAAGATTGAAAGAGAAAGAGAGAGAGAGAGAAGGAAGGAAAAGAAAAAAAACATGGAGGCAGATTGCGGGGCAGGAAATATTTAAAACAAAAGATTAAATTAAACTACTTAAAAGTTTATAGCAATAAACCTCAGTGGACTTTCAAAGTCTGGTGGTCTGCACTCCTAGGAATCATGTTTTGTAACCACTTCCCACAAATGGGAACACCCTTTGAAACATAAGGCAGCAATACACTGTTGTTTTTAAAGTGGCATTGGCCAAGCTTGATCTCATTTTCCCATTCAAAGAAAAAATAGTAGCAGGAGCTGGGATGGGTTTTAAGTTACCTTGCTACTGCTTTGCTTCCTCCTGTGCTGCATGGGCACACCTCATGGGTGCAGGTGTGCAAAAAGACTTTTTAAAAAACCCAAATAGCCAAAAACAAGATGGTCACTGCATGCACAGTGCCGGAAACTTGGCATCTGTGCATGGGCAGAAGAAAAAAAACACAGGAAAAAAATTCCCCCAAAAGAAATTCTAAAGGAAAAAAAATGATTTTTTTTTTTAAAAAAAGATGGTGGCACCCACGGATTAGCACGGACCAGTTCCATGACACCATTATGATGTCGCCAGCATTTTTCTACTGGCTTGGGTGAACCGGTCTGAACAGGAATGAATCCACCTCTGATCAGGAGGTTGTAGCCATATTTGTGGGATTAGCAGAATTTAGCATTCCAGTGTTGAGACTGCACTGCAGCATCATTAGAGGAATTTACCTATTGCTTAACTGGGCTGTGGATGAGGATGCAAAAACAAAGAGGATGAATTTTTACAGTTTTCACAGACGGTAAGCTAAAACACAATATTATTCATCCTTCATTCCCATCTTACGTCCTAACCCAAAACTCCCACTGTGAACATGTTCAATACACACCTCTAAAAATATATGGAATGTTCGTATATAGACTGGGTCAAGAATTTTTGCTTGGGAACATGTGTGTTCCCAAGTAATTATCTGCTGCGAGATTTAAAGGAAGACTATGCTTCAATTATTCTGCCCTATCTTCATATTCTTGCAAACAGAACTCATCAAAGCAAACAGCAAAGACAATAGCAAATTAGGAAGTGGATCAGAAGCAGAACTTCAAAGCTTCCCTCAGAGCACTTGCACTGTGAAGGATGCTTTGAACCTAGGTTAAAATGTCACAAGGTGGCTACATGAGCACTTCTTTTATCAGTGGTTCAGTATCAACAAGAAAATACTGTGACTAAAAAAGATAAAACTGGAGGGATGCCGAATGTCAAAAACTGAGCTTGAAGTGTGTTAAAAATGGATTTATTTTAAAACTCTTGATAATTTATTGCTTAACTGAAAACAACTCAGACACAATCATCCGAACAACCGAAAATGGAAGAATTTATGAATCCAAATGAATCTGATAGTATCTTTTCAGACTGACCGGTTTTATTTTATTATTTTATGTTTTGTAATAAAATGTATTAATCTATCATGATGTTAGCAGACTCTGATTTTTGGCTACGAGAGGCTAATAGTGCTTTCTTCCTACCAAACATAAAGTAGTTTCTGACTTGTTCCAAATGCAGTTCAACCAAATCAAGCATTTGGTTTTTATGTGGTTTTTGCAACTGTGATGACTCACGAGGCATTTTTTTCTTGATAGTAGAGATCCCTGATCTCGTGTTAGCAGAGAGCTGAGATTTGAGCTTTCTTAGATAAAGGGGTTATTGATAAACCAAAATAAAAGGCACGTTCCAAGTTGCTCAGAGAGGACAGTCATATATGAGTGGAAAAGTTCTGGGAATGAGTGGAACAGCCTTCAAGCAAAGAGCAGCTGTATGTAGACTATCCACGGTTGACCCCTCCAGATTTCTAAGAGGTCGGTAAGGGGCGTGCATAAGCGCACTAGCGTGCCTCCCATCCCCTGTCCTATTGTCTCTCCTATATCTCCTATATCTTTTCTCATGTATCTTCTCTTCTATTCTTTCATTGATATACTTACTAAGAGTATATCGTCTGCAACCTTCATTGTGTTTTTGACAAAATAGATAGATAGATAGATAGATAGATAGATAGATAGATAGATAGATAGATAGATAGATAGATAGAGATATGTGATGTGTTTTTCTGTTCTCTTAATACCAGGGCCTTGGCTTTTCCAATAAAATGCAATGAGAGATTCAGGACTAATAAAAATAATATTTCTTTGCATGACATATAATTTAAATATGTAAATAATTCACTAAAGAATACATAGTTAAGTGAAAAGTGAGCGATTATTGACAGAAATACCTTTTTTCTGAAGTTTGTGTTTCCTAGGCCAGAGAATTTTTACAAGAGGATTTTTTATTTAGTAAATACAAAACTGAAACTTTCAGGAAGAGGTTAATCTGGATGCTTTCTACTGGATCATGCTTTCCAAGCATCTAACCAATGGTTCAAGGGATTCCCTAAGGACATCAAAGATTATGATTAGAATCTTTCAGGTAGACCAAGTATTATGAGTTTCAAGCCTTTGGGAGAAAAGGCTTGGAAGCAAGAAGCATTCTTCCAAGAAAAAAATTCTTGGAAGAATTAGTTTGAACATCGTATGAACTTAGGAAACAAATTCCATGATAGAAATGGGAAGGCATTTCCTGGGAGAAGATAAGAATGTATAACTCTCATTTTTCCATTACTCTGGTAAACTGCTCTTCTAAAGGGAACTATATGCAATTGAAGTGTCACTTAAGGAAAAATATTGGTATGCTTTGCTTTAATTGTATTTGACACCTAGTCCTTTCTCATAACACTTTTAAGAATAAACTAGAACAGAATAAAAAAAGATAAATGAAGAGCAACAGGCGCCTTGAATTATTGTATAATTGTTCAACAGAGACTAAAAGAATTGAGAATATCCAACTTTGAGAAGTTTTTTTGGGGGGGGTATAATTTTTTTTTATTGTTTTTTATTGTTTTTCACACCTAACGAGATTCCAATTTACATACCTCAAATTAAAATATAATACAATACAATATCAAATGCCAATTTCTTAGTCAAATTAATCAATTTTTTCTAATTATTTATCCAATTATTTCTGGTATATATCATTCATCCTGTGCTACCTCCTTTCCAAATGCTATCTTCCAGATTTTAGATAATGTTCTTCACTTTCATTTATATTTAAAGTGCTATTGCTATAACTTTGAGAAGATTAAGGAACTATTTGTTAGAATCCTTTAAATACATGGCAAAATTTCACACAGAAGCTGAAGACCAGTTCTGTATAATCCAGAGTGCAAGAAACAAAATAGCGGATCTGCCTTCCTGTAATTCAATATAGGAGGGTAGATGATAACTGAACATTAGAAAAATATTTTCTAATAGTAATAGCATTTAGACTGTGGATCTACTTATCCAAGAGATGATGTTTCCTCATTTTTTGATGTGTTCAATGGGAGGCTAAACTACTATTGATCCTGAGTTTGGATTTCTGCATTTAACAAGAGCTTGGACTGAATGGTGTTATATAGACTCTATGATTGTATGATTCTATTCTTATTTGTAAAGTCAGAAATTGGGAATCAAAACTATTAAAGCTGAGAATCCAACTATTGGGGTACTACCCTGTTTCCCCCCTAATAATAAGCTGCCTTTGGTCATTCTATTTCTCTACTTGGGCAGGGAAATATCTCTGAAACTCAAACCTAACACGTCTAGTATCTTCAGAATTACAGATTACGAAGATGGGAGAATAGATAACAATTTGATTGTCATCACTTGTTGGATTATAGTGAGAGACTGAAACAGATAAAATCAAGTCTCCCCCCCAGAAAGCAACTTTAATGAGCTTGGGAACTATGATGTACCAGAATTGAATACTGACAAGTTATTTCATTTCTATGCAAAATATATTATGTAAAACTCAAGAATATAAGAAACAGATATTATAATTAACATTATTGAGAGAATTAACAGAAGCATCAAATACATTGTTAATATTTTCACAGGTGGAAGCAAAAAAAGAATTAAGGAATCTTTTGTTGAAAATGAAGAGAGGTTCGATAGTGCAGTACCACAAGTTACTTCTGCTGATCACCGGCTGCCAGACGTTTGGCAGATCAAATCTCAGTAGGCTCAAGATTGACTCAGCCTTCCATCCTTCCAAAGTTGGTAAAATGAGGACCCAGATTGTTGGAGGAAATATGCTTACTCTCTGTAAACTTCTTAGAGAGGGATGTAAAGCACCATAAAGCAGTATATAAGTCTAAATGCTATTGCTATTCATATCTTGTCCCATGTTCAATAGACAGGAAAAAAGTAATAGTAATAGTAGAAAAAATAATATACCTTCCTATCATCACAAATTCACTGAGATAGTGACAGTAACCATGAAATACAGGAAAGGTTATTATTTGGAAAACTAAAAACCAAGACAAATTTAGACTATTGAAATGCATAGACATCATACTGATAACAATAGTACATATTGTCAAGGCCACAAATTATCCCAATTGTTACATAGAACTGTGACAGACTGAAGGAAAAAATAAGTCATTATTTGTCTGATATATTATTGTACAAAATAATGAGACAAAACTTGGATTGTAAAGTTAGGAAGAACTATATGACCTGTCTGGTCTTTGGGCAAAATTCTTGGCAAAAACCTGCAAGCAAATCTAGCCAGTCAACACGGTATAAAACAATTAATTGTTTAAGCATGCATGTTCTTATTCAGCAATGGAATGTATCAAAAACAGACAGAAAGACTTCCGACAACAGAAAATTAGGTATTTGTTTTGGAGCATCTGCATTAATCAAGGCAAAAGATACTATGGAAGTTTTTGCTACTCACCTGCTTTCAACAGTTCCAAAGGAATGTTTTGCTTTTGAGCAGGAGAACAAATTAGTCAAAGGAAATGAAAATAAAATTGCCAAGGTTAGTTCCACTTAAAAAGGCAATTGTTTGCTTGCCATGAATTATATAGTTATATTAAAGAATTATTTTATTTTTCTGAGAATTCTGGGACGTTGATCAGAATTTTGTACCTTTTTTGAAGTTAAACAAATACATGGAAAAAATGTTCAAGTTAATTACTATGTAAAAGGGAAGAAAAATTCTATCTGTCAGTATTTTTCCATATTTACCATAATAGAATGTCATTTAGTTTCCAGGAAACCACAAGCATTTTGTTGTCTCTGTTCATCAAAAGATGTTATATGGAATGATTTTCTTATGTTTATATACTTTTTTTTTTGGGGGGGGGGGGAATTTATATATGACATGAATACACAAGCGTAACTCCAAATATATACAGCTGTTCTAGATTTTCCTAAAAAAAACTGTGTTGAAAATTTCCCCTTTTTGATTGGAGTCTTTCTGAAGATGTTTAATTGGCCATTACATCAGATTGGGCCAGATTATCTATTTATAACTTAATTTTGATAGCTCCTGCTACATAAACTTAAAATTCATCAAAATGTCTAGAAACAATCTTGTAATATATTTACAACCAATAAAGCTAGTTTTTAAACTTGAGGATTTGAGATAAACCTACTCCAACAGAACAATTTATGATGAAATCCCTCAGAAAAAGGACCGCTAGCATTAAAGAAGAGGCACTGCCTTGATATTTCCAATGGATTTCCAGAAGTCAATCACTTTTTGAACCAACAGGTTGAGTATCAGTAATTACTAAACATAATGGCTATAAACGACCCAGTCCATGACTGAACAGATTTCTTGTTATGCTCTTGGCAACTTCTAGAATGGGTTTGAATGGTCAAATGCATCCCCTGAAGTCTCCTATAATCATCACTTCTGAACTCAAAAATGTTTTTTTTTTCCTCAAGAGGCAACTGGACATTTTCTTTGAAGACATATAGCTTCTCACCCAGCTTCTTGGATGAAAAGCTAAACATCTTCAAAGAAAAACAAGAAAGCCAGGAGAGACAATTGGACAGGGGACAGAAGGCACACTAGTGCACTTATGCTCGCCCCTTACTGACCTCTAAGGAATCTGGTGAGGTCAATCGTGGATAGTCTAAGGGAAAAATGTTTGGTGTTGGAGGTTGACACCACGGAGTCCGGTAATGAGTTCCACGAAATACTGCATAATGTCAATATTTGAAAATATATTATATGTATATTTATTATATTATACTGAACTCTCATATCCTGGACACAAATTGTTTCAACTCTTACCCTCAAAATGTTGCTACAAAGCACTGCACTCTAAGACAACTAGACACAAGAACAATTTTTTCCTGAACGCCATCACTCTACTAAACAAATAATTCCCTCAACACTGTCAGACTTTTTACTAAATCTGCACTTCTATTCTACTAGTTTTTTCTCATCATTCCTATTGCCCATTTCCTCCCACTTAAGACTGTACGACTGTAACTTGTTGCTTATATCCTTCAAATTTTTATTAATACTGATTGTTTCCTGATTGCTTATTTGACCCCTATGACAATCACCTCATGATTCTTGACAAATGTATCTTTTCCTTTTATGTACGCTGAGAGCATATGCACCAAGACAAATTCCTTGTGTGTCCAATCATACTTGGCCAATAAGGAATTCTATTCTATTATATTCTATTCTATTCTATTCTATTCTATTCTAAAAAGATACTTTAAAAAAGTAACAATGCAATAACTATAATAATCCATATTTATTATACAGTGGTTTTGTATTTCTTTTAAAGGCAGTAATAATACATGAAGTTAGATATTAGCATTTGTAGACTAAATAGCTTGAAAGTATTTCTTATGATCTCTCTCCATCTCCCTTTATGGACCTGAATACACGCATACACAAACACACATGCCTAAAAGTGGTAGACAAAATCTTCTTATGGCACAAATATGATTATTCATATGTTCAATAAGAAGTATATTAAATAGCAACTGTTATGCATTCAAAGAAATATCAAATAACTTTTTACTAATAGCGGAATTTTAGTGATAGTGTAGGGTTTCCTGCCAAAGCAGGAGGTTGGACTAGAAGACCTCCAAGGTCCCTTACAATGTTGTTGTTGTTTGTTGTTGTTGTTGTGTTGTTGTTATTATTATTGTTGTTGTTGTTGTAGAATATCCTATAGCCAATCACACTTGACCAATAAAACAATTCTATTCTATTCCTATAAAGTGAAAACTAAACCAAATCTGAAATGGAAAACCTTTCTTCCAGAAGCCTTATATTAAGCCATCTAAAGTGGGAGCCTACTCCCTCTTCTCGTATGACTCAGAGCCATGTCAGTCCTTACAGAAGAGGATAAAAATATCCAGAATTGCAGTTTGCCGAGGCTACAGATCCCAAGAGAGAAAGGAACTGTAGACGTTTGCTCAGCTCGCCTGGCGACCGAGTGGTGGTGAATGTGTAAGAAAATGGGCAGGAAAACGGACAGTTTGTGCTGCTACCCAAGGACAGGAAACATTGAGACTTTCTGCAGCGGTGGTTAGTCTGAGATAATGCCATTGTATAACCAGGACGAGCGACCTCTCCCAGTGCCGAGAGCCCAGAGGCTGGCGTCTGACTGCTTGGCCTATGGCCAGCCTTAGGCTCTCCAGTCTGGGGGAGGGTGTGGATCCTTCTCCAGCAGCTCCCCACAAAGAGCTGGCCACACCTCACCTTGCAAAGGAAATCTGGCTACAGCTCCAGACTTCATGGCTTTGTCTTTAGGAAAGCTGCTGCTCCCCCACCCCAGTCGGAGTTACCTCCAGGTTCCTGCCGCTGCTGGCCTTTGCAGCATTTGCCGTGGGATAAAGTCACACAAGAGAAAACAAGATATCTCGGAGGGAAGGCTCCCTGGAGAAATTCCTGCAGAGATCTGTCACATTGTGCCTTTCTATTAATGGCAGCAACAATCCTCCCCTGCTGGCACTAGGGGAAACGTTCGTTTTGAAAGAGAGAAAATAAAATCAATGCCTCCAAATGATGCAAGGGGTTTCATTTGATTATTTATCAGATTATACATCTAATGTCCAGCTCATGGAGCGGGAGGGAGGGGGATTCGATTTAATGGTACATAACAGCCTTCTCTTTCAAAATACTACAGACGTGAATAGAACGGGTCAAACCACTGATCCATTTAAGCCGGTCCTGGATGTTCTAACAGATGTCAGGCAGTTTTTCAACATCCAATTACTACCTGGAACATGTAACAGAAATTGCTATCGTTTCGGTCTTTCAGTTTGCACAGGTAGTTCTGGCTTAATAACTATTCATTCAGTAACCATTCAAAGATAAGAAGGCATCAAAGACATGGTAGTTAAAACCAGTCCTTAAAGTTATGGCTGTTGCAACACTGCTGCTGTCACATAATCAAAATTTGGGTTCTTGGTAGAGCATCCAGATTTATGACCATAGTGTGCACTTCAATTGCTCTCACCTGTCTATCTTTCCTCATCTCTGCCTTTTTGGTCACCATGGAATATGTTGCTGCCTACTCCTGCTGCATCCCATTCCTTACTTTCACCATCTTCTTCCAGTGGTGGGCTTCAAAAATTTTAGCAATGGATTCTCTGCCTGGTTGCTGGATGGGCGTGGCCACGGTGGGTGTGGCCTAGTTGGCCTCCTGTACCACGGTGGGACATTTTTGCCTTCCTGGGCTCCAGAGGCTTTTCTCAAGCCTCTGGGAGGGTAAAAACAGCTTCTCCATGCTCTGGAGGCCTCCTGAATTTTCAGTAGGCGCATGTATGCCTTGCGATTGCCTGCATTCAAAATGGGCTGCTGCTCCCCCACCCCAGTCGGAGTTACCTCCAGGTTCCTGCCGCTGCTGGCCTTTGCAGCATTTGCCGTGGGATAAAGTCACACAAGAGAAAACAAGATACAGTATCTGGGAGGGGTGATTTGAGCTGAGTGGGGTCAGCCAGGAGTGGAATTTGGATGTTCTCTAAACTGCACAGAATCTTAGCCAGAGGTTTTCCCACACCAGCAGCAGGTTCCACTTTCCTGCATACTGTGCGCTGTGTATGCATCCTGCTCATTCAGGCGGTTGTGTGTGCACCTGTACTTGAATCCCCCTCATGCGATATTGGGTCTGCGAAAGCACAGGAAGCAAAAATGCACCAAAATCTCATGAGGGGATGCTTGCGTGCATGCAATTTGGGCAATTATTTTTGTTTCTGCGCATGTGCAGGGAGCAAAAAAAAGCCCAAAATTCCAAAGAAAGATTGCACCACTCGCTGAACCCGAGAAGATAGTACCGGAGCGGTGGCATGCAAATTGCGCAATCTGGTCTCCACTACCGGAACAGATGTCTAGAGTGTATCGATAACAATCCACCACTGTCCCAAACCCCTGCAAATCCCACCTACTATCTTCTTTCTGCCACTCCTGATGAGGTACACTTGGCCAAGGAATCTGCTGGGCCTTTTGGTATTCTCATGAGGCCTCAGGCTTAAAGCATTGTGGAGGTCTCAATGGGCCTTCCCACAGTCTTGGGGAACTTTATCACAAAAGAATTGCAGAGGGCCAACAGCTGCCTGAGTAGCAGTGGGAAGAAATGGGGAAGATCCGCTGGGAGCAGTGGAGAAATGCAACGGGAGTGTGCAGGGAAGCCAAAAAGACAGAGGTGGGTTGGAAATAGGTGAATGGGAGACATGAAATGGAGATGAGCATTGCAGGGCAGGAGAACCTTATATAATGATTGCAACTGTGACTACTGGAACTGCTGTTGCTAAGTGGGTGGCATGTTATATTTTGCCCAATGAGATTCCATTCGCAAATAGGTTTCTTAAGTGAGGACAACCTATAGTACAGTTTGCCCTTGACTGACGTCCAGAATTGAGTCCAAAATTTCTAGTTGCTAAGTGAGTCAGTTGTTAAATGAATTTGACTCATTTTACAACATTTCTTGTCACAACTGAATCACTGCAGTTAAATTAGGAACAGTTGTTAACAGAATACAATTAAAAGTCAAAAGTCAAAGTTTAGAAATTAACAAGGCCAAAAGGCAGAAGGGATCCTCTTAAGCCATGGGTATCAAACTTGATTTCATTGAGGGCTGCTTCAGGGTTGTGCTTGACTTGGAAAGGGGGCAGGGGGCTTGGGGTTATGGCCAGTTTGACGTCACTTGTGTGATCAAATGCCACTTTTGCTAGTAGTTTGTTTTGCTAGCACTCTGACAATGAAAATGAAATGCATGAGGGCTGTACACAGCCCTCACAGGCTCCGTTTTCTGTTGGAACAGCCTCCTGCAGCCTCTCTGTCAACAAAAAATGGAGCTCAGGAAGACTGCATGGGTCCATTTATTGCTGGTAGGGGACTTCCGTTTTTGTAGGCAAAGGCACCATGGGCCGGTCCTTCTCTATTTTCAGGATGGCCCTATGGGTTAGATCTAAGCACCCTGCAGGCCACATCTAGTCTGCAGGCCTTGAGTTTGACACCCTGCCTGAAGCCATCCATTCCTAGGTAAGTGATATTCCATCATCTTCTCAGTAATGTTCACCCCAAAGCGGGAAGATATTGCACATTGGGTGATAATTGTTTAAAAAATGGATATACTGAGTAATAGCCTTTATGTGAGTGTGGGGAACTAATGGCCAGTTTATGAATTGTGGACTTTAACTGTCAGAATTCTTGAGTCAGTTAAAAATTTAATTTAAAATTTAATTTAAAATTTAATTTAAAATTTAATTTAATTTAATTTAATTTAATTTAATTTAATTTAATTTAATTTAATTTAATTTAATTTAATTTAATTTAATTTAATTTAATTTAATTTAATTTAATTTAATTTAATTTAATTTAATTTAATTTAATTTAATTTAATTTAATTTAATTTAATTTAATTTAATTTAATTTAATTTAATTTAATTTAATTTAATTTAATTTAATTTAATTTAATTTAATTTAATTTAATTTAATTTAATTTAATTTAATTTAATTTAATTTAATTTAATTTAATTTAATTTAATTTAATTTAATTTAATTTTTTCATTTCATTTCATTAATTTTTGCTCTGTGAGCTGCCCTGAGTTTTCAGAGAAGGGCGGCATACAAATCTAATAAATAATAATAATTTCATTTCATTTCATTTCATTATTTATATGCTGCCCCTCTCAAAGGACTTGGGAGGCTATCATTGTGTTTTGGGGGGAAAAACATGAAGCCAATATGGTAACATCCAAATATACCAGAAATAACAGAAAATAGCTATCTAATTCCTCTTCCATTGGATACTTCCATTTCCAATGAGCTACAGAAAGTGTGAGTTGGCAAGAGCTACCATGTAAAATCTGCTTGAAGTCACTCTGAGCTGGGCAACAACCATGCATCAGACTATTCATGTGTAGCACTGCCAAGGTGATAGATTGACTTTCAACATGCAACTGCCAACAAGTGTAAACAAAAAATCTTCAGGAGGCATGGTGACATTCCCCGGGCTCATACTGAGAAATTCTATGCATGACCAGGTGAACAGATGGCAACAACTACCAATTTGAGCTGTATATTAAAGCAATTCACTTGCTTTATTTCAGAGATGGACAACTCACACTCTTAACCAATAGTATCATAGACATTTAGCCCTTCTTCCCTTGCCCCCATTGGATTTTTAAAGGCAGAGAAGAAGAAGAACTGCCTTTATGCCCATTTTCTATCTGCTACTGAATTCCAATGGCCTGTCATTGGTGGGGGGATGTCTTTTCTTTGTGAGCAAAGGAGAGGTGAAAGCTGGATACCTAGCTACTGAAATCACATTGCTTAGCAGGACTTATTTCATGATTTCACAGCAAATGTATAAATATGAGTTAAAAGAATTCGATCAAAGAAAACTTTGCTAAATTGGGATTTTTCCACTGAATGGTAGATGTGAAATCCTGCAATATTTGTTTTAATATATTGAGTTCAGCAATGTACACTACACACCTGTGTATGAAGCCAATAAAGATAGGAGAGCAGAAGCAATTCCAAGTGGGAAATCCACCAGTTGAGTTTCCATTGTGTTAATATATTTATTGCTTATTACATCATATTAGACAACACCTTACATGTGATATTTGAGTATGCTTTGAGACATTGAAATTAGTATTAAAACAACAGCAAAAAAAAAACACAACACAACAGAGTACTGCTATCCTAAAACTATGATTAAAAATTCAATAAACCACAATCAGTTGCTGAATATAAATCATATAGCCATTTAATATAGCCATTGCCAAGGCTCACCGCTACTAGATTCAAAAGACAGGATGACAAAGCCAAGTGTTCAGCCTTTCTAAAGATCAGAAGAATGGGGCCAATCTAAATTCCAGGGGAATGATATTCCAAAAGTGTATTATTTGTATATAACATTATTTGATTTCTGTCCATCTGATCACTATCAACTTGAACATTTTACCTTATCCTATATTTATGATGAAAACACAATGTTCCTTTTAGCTGGTTATAGATGAACTAATAAACACATATAACATAAAGAGGGAAAAAGCAAAAGTAGATAGATAGATAGATAGATAGATAGATAGATAGATAGATAGATATTGAGATATAGATATGGAGATAGCAATAGCGATAGACACACACACACACATACATAAATACGTCTACAAACATAAAAAACAAACTTAACAAACCACATAATTTAAAGATCAAATAATATCTTATTATATTTGTTTAGCAGTTTAATGTATTGTTAAGGTATATCTTTTATGTCATTGTTATTTTTACTTTTGAAATTTAACAATATTAGTACATTTCTTAGTTTTAACTTTTCCCAAATTTCAATTATTTACATATCTCTTTGTTTATCCACATATGTAAAACCTTTTTTCACCTTATTTTTACATTCCAACCAGTCATACCAACTTGTCCAAATTTTATAAAAATCTGTTTCATCTTTACCTTTTATTTGCATAGTTAATCTGTTCATTTCTGCACATTCTAGTATCTTAGTTATAATTGAATTAGTAGGAACTGTTTCTTTTCTCCAGAATTGGGTGTATGTAATCCTGGCCACTGTCAATATATGTATAATGAGGTACTGGTTGTTTCTGTTTATTTTTCCATCCATAATGCCTAATAGGAACATTTCCAGTATTAAATCTTTTTTGTGTTGTAATCTCAGTTAACCATCTCTGAATTTTTTCACCAATAGATCCTGGCCTCTGGGCACGTCCACCACATTCCCAGCTCTTTTTTGCACTTCCAACATTTTGCCGATATTTTGGGGGAGATTTTTGGCAATCTTGCTGGGGATAGATGCCATTGATAAAATATTTTGTAAGCATTTTCTTTGTATGATGCTAATATAGTTAGTTTATAATTCCATTCCTATTTTTTTCCTAACATTCTGATTCGATTGCATATCCAAACTTTTGAGCCCTTGTCACCATCACCTCATTTACTCTTTTTTTCTTCATCCTGATATTTAGTAAACAATTATAAAATTTTGTAATCATTTTTTTCCTCTGGTCCCAATAAAATTTTGTCCAAATCTTGATAGTTATTTTGGAAGCCTATTTATTTATTGGACTTCTATGCTGCCCTTCTCCATGGACTTATGATAGATCTTTTTCATATTTTGTTTGGATTTGAAAGTAAGGCCACCAATCTATATTTATTCCAATCAATGCCAAATCCTCTATTGATTTTACATTATTTTGATCATCCAATAGTTGATTATAAATAGCCTTTTTGTCCAAACCCAATATTTTGGGTTCGGTTGTGGCTTTCATCCTAGATATCCATTTTGGCATTTTGATGTAATATTTTCTTTTATTTTCCCCCCCAATCATCGAGTAGTGTTCCCCTGATATGGTTCCTCTGAAAATAGCTATGCGTTTTGTAATCTTCATTCCATATAAAATTATGCCAGCCCATTTGTAGATCATGCCCCTGTAAAGTTAGTAATCTTTTATTAGTGAGGGTTATCCAATCTTTGTGCCACATTGCTGTTGCAGTCCAAATCATCCTTGTTTCCTTTTATCTTATAATACTTTTTGTTTAATTCTAGGTTTTTTACTATTCCAAATAAATTTCAGGACTGCTTTGTCTAATTCAATATAAAGTTTATTCCCAATTTTTATTGGGGCTGTTTGGAAGAGAATTTTCAGTAAGATATTCATCTTTATCACCGCTATCCTGTCACTTAAAGAGATTTGCAGTTTAGACCAGACGATGTCAGATCTATTTGTACTTTTTGTACCAATTTTATATAGTTATCTTCTTTTACCGACAAGCATTTGGCTGTCAGCCAAATCCCAAGATATTTAATAAACAGACATATTTGACAAGATAATTATAAGAACTATCTATAAGAACTCATATCAAATAAATTCATTAGCCACAAGACTTCTCAACGGTATTTAAAAATAATCAGCATTGAAATTGAAATAATATCTTCCATGCAGGTTTTGCATAGAAAGATTCTGGTTTTAGTACAGAAATATGTTCCTTAGTAAGAAGCTCTTTTCCAAACTTCCCCTGATTTCTTCATTAAATGAAATATAAACATATTCCAATCATAATCAATATCCATATGCTTAATTTATTACTGTAGAAATTATATTTATAACAAAGATAAATCTAAATCATTAGACATACATATCATGATTATTAACTGCATATACAAAGTGATTTGTGACTTTAAAAAAGGCACATTTGTTTCTGTGCCAAGAGATATGCAAAAATTATATTTGTGGAAATCCTGTTCAAATTTATGTGTAAATTTGTAATAGCACATGAACATTCATATCTGTATATGGTCCATTATCAACAATTGGTCTTCCATACAGCCAATGGGAAAGTGCAAAGAGTTGAATCTAGTACTTGATGACAGATCTGTACAACTTATTGGCATAACTTTCAGTGGCTAATTTTATTGAATGAAATTGATTGTGGGAATAAGTGTCACATTTTGGTCTTCAGAAGCCTTATAGCTGATCACGTATCTCCCTATACACTGATCCTTTGGACTGTCCATGCAAATATTTGCCCACTCTGGGTAAGGAAATGGCAATTTTTTTCCAGAGAGTTGGTAACAAGACACAACATTTCAATTCTTTGTGTCAACACTGCAAAACAAACAATAGCTATTAAGGGAGAACGTAGGCATTCATGTGACAGGGTGCACAGAGTTACTCATGACCGTGACCTACACACTTTATCACTGTTCAATCTGCATTGTGAATGTTGGGACTATGTCAGGGAACTTGGCAGGAAAACCACCCTGGGGAGTGGTGGAGTTGATGGGGGAGAGGCTTTTCCATAATATTCAAGGACCTCATTGTTAGGTGCACACCTAAGTTAATTTATGAACTTCTCACTTTCTTTTTAGTTCGTTTCCCCTCCCTTCCCTCCGGCTTCTGCTGCCCCATCAGTAAGTAAGCAATCTTTTCAAGGATATATGAAAATGTTTCCAAAGCAGTTTTCTTTTTAGTCTTTGTTGTTTTACATTCACACAGTTTTACCAAAGTTTCAAAAATGGAAATTTTGGGTCATTGATCTCAGTTTGCCATTGGCAGCAGCATATGCCTCTCTACCCCAGTCTTCTATAAGGGTGAACAACCAGTTAAAAGGCATATGAGAAAGAAAGGTCAAGAATAAAAATAACTGGAATGACTGCTGAAATGGCTAACTAGCAACTGCTGCATTTTTAAAGGCTGTACATATTCGTGTTTTCCTTCAAAAGAATGACTACTGCATTTAGTCAGTTAATAAGCCAGATCTGAAATTAAAAACATTTTGAGGAATATCCTCAATACCCTATGAATGCCTGGCTCCCAAAATAGAAGGAGTTCTCAACTTGCTTGCCTCAACTGAGCAGATGAAGCCATCTTGTTCCAATAGGCATTTGGTGTACATTTGTACACCAAATTGCTGTATACTGTTTGTTTGTTTATTTATTTATTTGTTTGTTTGTTTGTTTGTTTGTTTGTTTGTTTGTTTATTTATTGGATTTGTATGCCGCCACTCTCCGTAGACTCGGGGCGGCTAACAACAGTAATAAAAACAGCATATAACAATCCAATATTAAAACAGTTAAAAACACTTATTATAAAACCAAACATACATACAGACATACCATGCATAAAATTGTAAAGGCCTAGGGGAAAAGAGTATCTCAGTTCCCCCATGCCTGGTGGCAGAGGTGGATTTTAAGAAGCTTACGAAAAGCAAGGAGGGTGGGGGCAATTCTAATCTCTGGGGGGAATTGGTTCCAGAGGGCCGGGGCCACCACAGAGAAGGCTCTTCCCCTGGGTCCCACCAAACAACATTGTTTAGTTGACAGGACTCGGAGAAGACTCACTCTGTGGGACCTAACTGGTCACTGGGATTCATGCAGCAGAAGTTTTAAACTATAAGATATACAAATTTTATCTAAAATAATCCATTTTCCCTAGAATCCTAAACGTCAGCAAAGACCAACCAAATCATTCAGTATCGTCCCTGGGAAACTTTGCTAGATTCCTCCCAATATACCAGTAGAAACCTCTAAAGACACTAATATCCCATTTGCAGATCAACAGTAGAGAAAATTGGGAGAGGTGGGTGGTTTAGGCATCTTTCTTCCTCCTGACATTATCCCCCACTTCAATCTTGCATGCCCTGAAGTTAGCAGAGTTAATTCCCTCCCACTAAAGGCATTAAGAACAGAGGAAGGAAGATAAGCAAAAGAAAGATAAGGAAACACCCTTTCCTTGGCCATGGCAGTCTAAGAGAGTTAGGAAATGGAGGTAGTCCCACCAACAGAGGACTAATTCTATTCATTAATCAATCAACTAAAATACAGTCAGCTAAAATTTCTTTAATCTAATGACAAGCATTCTCAAAAATAAAATAAAGAATGCTGTTCTCAAAAGTTCACTGTGCAATCTCTCAGCTACATTTACTGAATTTTAGAAAGGGAAGAACACCCACGACCACCAAGTTGACACCTTGGATTTATAAGCTTTTAGCACCCATCAGGGCCTTTTCCATTACATTCCTATTATAGAAAATGTTTTAGATGGGAAAGAGAATTTGGGCATTCTCCTTTTACTCTAACAGTTGTTTGGAGCAGTGTTTCCCAACCTTGGCAACTTGAAGATATTTGGACTTCAACTCCCAGAATTCCCCAGCCAGCATTTGCTGGCTGGGGAATTCTGGGAGCTGAAGTCCAAATATCTTCAAGTTGCCAAGGTTGGGAAACACTGGTTTGGAGAATGCAAAATACCAGATGTAAATATATTATCTTAATTATTTAAAGTTAATGGAAAGAGAGAAGTAAAGGGTTACAATGTCACTTTAGTGTGACCAATTTCACACAATGAGAAGCAATGTAAAAGAAAACTTGACCGTTACAAAAGCAAGTGATGACATGACTCCCCAAATCAACAGAGATTGTGGAAACATTTGCATCACATTTGGAAACCAAGGACCCAGAGTATGGAAGAAGAATGGAGAGGAACACACAGCAAGATGCTTGAAGTCCAGTGGAAGTTTCCACAGTCTGTGTTGGTTTTGGTCCATTGTGCTTCATTAAGTCCAGGTCAGCACATCCCTTTACCAAGAGATTTTGGAGCACTTCATCCTTCCTTCCACAGATGCGCTTTATGAGGATGCTGCCTTCATTTTCCCAGAAGAACCTGGCAACTGCCCACACTACCAAAAGCACTGAAAACTGGTTCAATTATCAGGGGATTACTGTGCTTGATTGGCCAGCAAACTTGCCTGACCTGATCAGAAGCAATGTGAGAAAATATTATTTCACTGAAAGAGTAGAAGATGCTTGGAACAAACTTCCAGCAGACGTGGTTGGTAAATCCACAGTAACTGAATTTAAACATGCCTGGGATAAACACATATCCATCCTAAAATCAAATACAGGAAATAGTATAAGATTAGATTAGATTAGATTTATTGGATTTATATGCCGCGCCTCTCCGCAGACTCGGGGCGGCTCACAACAATGGCAAAAAAAATACATAGTAACAAATCTAATATTTAGGAATCTAAATTACAGTTTTAGGTTAAAAAGTTCATAAAAGCAACCCCAATATATATATAAAAAACAAGCACATAATCAATCATACACCAAAACAACATGGGCAAGAGGGAGATGTTTCAATTCCCCCATGCGTGATGGCAGAGGTGGGTTTTAAGGAGTGTACGAAAGGCAAGGAGGGTGGGGGCAATCCTAATCTCTGGGGGGAGCTGGTTCCAGAGGATCGGAGCCACCACAGAGAAGGCTTTTCCCCTGGGTCCTGCCAGACGACATTGTTTAGTCGACGGGACCCGGAGAAGGCCAACTCTGTGGGACCTAACCGGTCACTGGGATTTGTGCAGCAGAAGGCGGTCCCGGAGATATAAGGGCAGAATAGATGGACCATGAGGTCTTTTTCTACCGTCAATCTTCTATGTTTCTATGTCCTGAACCCATAAAGAATCTGTGGGACATTGCGAAGAGCAAGATGACAGACATGAGAACAAACAATGCAGAAGAACTGAAGGCTGCTTTTGAAGCATCCTGGTCTTCCATAACATCTCAGCAGTGCCACAGGCTGATAGCTTCCATGCCACAGTGCAGTGAGGCAGTAATTGCTGCAAATGGTCCCAAACCAAGTACTGACTACATATGCATGCTTATACTTTTCAGAGGTCCGATATTGTTAAATGTACAATCCTTGTTTTATTGATTGCATGTAATATTCTAATTTTCTGAGATGGTGGATTTGGAGTTTTCATGAGTCGTAATCCCAATCCATATTAAATGTTGGCAACGTCTGCTTTTTTAAAAAAAAAGGAGGAAAAAGAAAGTGAATTAATTACAGATTTCATCCACTTTAGCCCCAAATTAGAAACTGGGTAGGAAAGATTGGGACAGGAAACCCAAGAGATGAAAGAATGCCAAGAAGCTGATCTGCTTTTAGTTTGGCCTTAATATTAATCATTAGCAAGTTGAATCCTTTCATCTGTGCCCTTTCCCCTCAAGAAAACTTCTGTGCTGTATCTCAGGTATAGGATGAGACACCCAACTTGGTAAGTATACACTCATCTGGCGACAGGGGGTTGGAATCGATACACAGGATGGCTGCTGGGGCCTTAGATTTCTCAGGTGATGCCACTGAGAGGTATAAAAATCAATATGGAGATCTGTAACATGAAGAGATGATACTCCAAATTCCTACGCTTAAAAACTGCTGCTTATGAAGGAATGGCAGTGAATAAACTCAACAAAATTAAAGTACTTTTGAAAAGAGGTCTTGAAAGGAATATATTGAAAACCACAATCATACAAGTATGATCCATATTCTTCTTCTCCAGTAATAATAATAATAACAACAACAACAACAACAATAATTTATTAGACTTGTATGCCGCCCCTCTCCGAAAACTTGGGGTGCCTCACAAAACAATAAAACAATACAGAACATCAGAAATCTAATAGTTAAAACTGTAACTAAAACCCATTATCTTAAAAACAATTGATATAACACAATCATACCCACTCATAACTTTAATGGTCAGAAAAGGGAATGCATTAGTGGCCCCATGCCTGGTGACATAGATAGGTCTTCAGGCTCTTGCAAAATGCGAGGAGAGTGGGAACAGACCGAATCTCCGGGAGGAGTTGATTCCAGAGGGCAGGAGCCGGCACAGAGAAGGCTCTTCCCCTAGGCCCCACCAGATGACATTGTTTACTTTACGGGACCTGGAGAAGACCAACACTGGGATCTAATCGGCCACTGGGATGTATGCGGCAGAAGGTGGTCCCATAAATATTCTGGTCCGATGCCATGTAGGGCTTTATAGGTCATAACCAACACTTTGAATTGTGTCCGGAAACTAATCAGCAAGCAATGTAGGCCACGGAGTGTTGATGAAACATGGGTATACCTGGAAGACATGAGCAACATGAGCAACATGAGAAAATATTATTTTACTGAAAGAGTAGTAGATCCTTGGAACAAACTTCCAGCAGACGTGGTAGATAAATCCACAGTAACTGAATTTAAACATGCCTGGGATAAACATATATCCATCCTAAGATAAAATACAGAAAATAGTATAAGGGCAGACTAGATGAACCAGGAGGTCTTTTTCTGCCGTCAGACTTCTATGTTTCTATGTTTCTAAGACCCATGACTGCTCACACGGCCGTGTTCTGCACGATCTGGAGTTTCCAAACACTCTTCAGAGGCAGCCCCATGTAGAGAGTGTTGCAGTAGTCGATCCTGTCGACTAAACAATGTTGTCTAGCGGGACCCAGGGGAAGAGCCTTCTCTGTGGCAGCCCCAACCCTCTGGAACCAGCTCCCCCCATAGATTAGGACTGCTCCCACCCTCCTTGCCTTTCGCAAACTCCTTAAAACCCACCTCTGCCGTCAGGCATGGGGGAATTGAGACATTCCCCCCACGGCCTATATAGTTTTATGTATGGTATGCTTGTGTTGTATGTTTTTAAATAATGGGTTTTTTTAGATATTTTTAAAATATTAGATTTGTTCATTGTACACTGTTTTATTATTGTTGTGAGCCTCTCCGGGTCTGTGGAGAGGGGCGGCATACAAATCTAATAAATAAATAAATAATAAATAAATTTACACGTGATGCAAGAAGAAATTCCATCTGGAAACTCTCAAATATTTGTATTCTACTCTCCACAATTTGAAAAATCTAGCTTAGTATCAAATGTCTATTGGGTGATCCTAAGAATGAACACATCAAAGCAGTGTCAAACTGGCATCTATTCATGGCCCTCCCACATTTCACCTTCTGTGATCATTTATCCTCATCTGGTCTCCCAGCAAGGAGGAAGTTATGTAGGAGGCAAATGCCAGGGCAGGGTGAACTCTTTCCTACCTGGGATTTTGTGGTGGTTTCCCCCCCACCCCCATTCTTGGTTGTTTTCCACCTCCAGTTCTAAATCAGACTGGATAAGAGCCAATTTAAACATTTAGCCTGCCGCTGTCATCCACTGTCCTTTAGAAGTACAGCAATTCTAAAGATATCAGTATTCAAGATACAGAAATAGCGAGACCCATTGCTTCCTTTAGAATAAATCCACCATATCCTATTGCATTTTAAAAGCTATATCAGAAAGTAGAAAGAGAATAGCTGTATACAACTGTCCACATGTTCTTAATACCCAACTTTCTTGCTTTTTAAGGATAAAATACAAATAGTTTCAAGGCTGTAATTCACAGTGCTCTTAGATTGGAAGCTAAACTACATTTCAAATTAAAGGTATCTTTATTTTTCTGGGGGTTTTGTAAAGTATAAGCAGTAATAGGAGTAGGACGATTAATTCAGATGGGATGAAGATTAACCACAGTCCAGTTCTCCTGGATTAGAATTGTTTGTTTGTTTGATTGATTGATTGATTATGTGGCATCAAGTAATTGTAAACTCTTAGCAGCCCAATAATTCCATCCAAATATACTGTTTGCTTTAAAAGGAAATTTTTTCTGATGCCACTACAAATTTCTTCTTAAAGAAACTAACAAAATTGAGGAACGAGTCTGAATGACATCTTAGTATGGGAAAAACGTTATCTATGTATATGGTCCTAATATGAATGAGGAGACCCTGTGACTTATTTTATTTATTTATTTATTTATTTATTTATTTATTTATTTATTTATTTATTTATTTATTTATTTATTTATTTATTTATTTATTTTGTCCAATACACAATGAGGGTTTTAGTGGGTATATATCTATATACACATAGTAAAATACATGATGAAGGTTATAGAGGAGATACTCATAGTAAAATATATCTAAGAAAGAATAGAAAAGAAGATATAGTAATAGAACGTATCAATGAAAGAATAGAAGAGATATAGGAATAGAAGAAAGGTATAGGAGATATAGGAGAGGACAGGGGACAGAAGGCACTCTAGTGCACTTGTATCAGTTTTCTGCTTATCCCTCTGTTTTTTGACTTTGCTATCAAAGACTTGGAATTTTGCAATATTTACATTCATTCTACCAGTAGGTTATCTAGTATATAAATATATATATATATATTTATAGAGAAAAATACACCTTCCAAAAAGCTATTTGCAGCACGTTTTGCAGCATGCACATTTCCATTAAGTAGTTAGTGGGTAAGGTTTTCCAACTTCTAGTATTTTACTAAATTCTTGATTCTGCAGTGAAATCATGGGTGTGGAAAGGCAGCTCACACCCACTGGTCTGTTGACATATACAACTATGCCACAATGTACGGAAATCAAGCAATCTAGAGCAACGGCTGGCTTTATGCAGGAGCCATTTAAGCTTTTCCTGATCCTGAATGGCACCCTTTCATGCTGTTGGAGTTGGATCCTATTTGGGGTCATTGTGCATTTTTGTAAGTGCCATACCTAATCCACACAGGGGGAAAAAATCATTTTTAAATTAAGCTACAGGATTCTAATTGAATGCAACCCAAAGATGCATTTTCTTATATTTGTCTATATCAGGGCTTCTCAAATAGTGTGGCACGCACCCTCCTCCAGGGGAGCACCACGAAGCAATGCCAGGGGAACATATGACGCCAGGGAACATGCTTTTTTTGTCACAGGAAGTAGGATGCACATCTTATCTGACACTTGTACCGGTATCTCTGTCATTTTTATTTTTTTATTTTTTTATTTTTTTATTTTTATTTATTTATTTTGTCCAATACACAATGAAGGTTTTAGTGTGTGTGTGTGTGTGTGTGTGTGTGTGTGTGTGTGTATATATATATATATATATATATATATATATATATATATATATATATATATATATATGACGGTCTTGGTATATTCGGGTTTCTTCCCGTGTAGGATTTGGAAATTTCTGGCGACGTTTCGATGAGGTCTCACTCATCATCTTCAGGCTGGTGTTTCTGTCCTTTTTCTCAGGCGAAGACTGCGAGACCTGAGCTGCATTCCTTCTATAAATACTGGTGGCTGGGTGTGGTTTGATGGCTCAGTAATTGCCTGCTGTGTAGAAACTTCCTGGTGAGTCAGAGGGGTAACAATTGGGGTCGTTGATGTAGCTGAGGTATGCTGGTTAGTTAATGGTTGTAGATTAGGCGTGATGTCCTGTGTAGTTAGAACTTGTAGGCTGCTTGATTGCTTTACAATGTGTGTCCTGAGTCTGGTTTCTGTGGCTGGGATATGTTTGAGGGCTGGTTTCCAGATGTCTGGTAAGCGAGAGGTATCATCCCGCTTGTTCATATTTTGGGGATGTTTTTCTATCTCGATCGCTTCCATGATTATTCTTTTGCTGTAGTGTTCTGTTTTGGAAATTAATTTGGTACTGTCAAAATCAATTTCATTGATTTCCAAAACAGAACACTACAGCAAAAGAATAATCATGGAAGCGATCGAGATAGAAAAACATCCCCAAAATATGAACAAGCGGGATGATACCTCTCGCTTACCAGACATCTGGAAACCAGCCCTCAAACATATCCCAGCCACAGAAACCAGACTCAGGACACACATTGTAAAGCAATCAAGCAGCCTACAAGTTCTAACTACACAGGACATCACGCCTAATCTACAACCATTAACTAACCAGCATACCTCAGCTACATCAACGACCCCAATTGTTACCCCTCTGACTCACCAGGAAGTTTCTACACAGCAGGCAATTACTGAGCCATCAAACCACACCCAGCCACCAGTATTTATAGAAGGAATGCAGCTCAGGTCTCGCAGTCTTCGCCTGAGAAAAAGGACAGAAACACCAGCCTGAAGATGATGAGTGAGACCTCATCGAAACGTCGCCAGAAATTTCCAAATCCTACACGGGAAGAAACCCGAATATACCAAGACCGTCATACCTGTACCCGTGAAAATCTACGAAAATATATATATATATATATATATATATATATATATATATATATATGTAGATTGTTCTGAGCTCTGAGTAAAATACATGGTGAAGGTTATAGAGGTGATACTCATAGTAAAATATATCTAAGAAACAATAGAAAAGAAGATATAGTAATAGAACATATCAATGAAAGAATAGAAGAAGAGATATAGGAATAGAAGAAAGGTATAGGAGATATAGGAGAGCAATAGGACAGGGGATGGAAGGCACTCTAGTGCACTTGTACCTCTTAGGAATCTGGATAGGTCAACCATAATCTAAGGGTAAATTGTTGGGGGTTTGGGGATGGAGTCCGGTAATGAGTTCCACGCTTCGACAACTCGGTTATTGAAGTCATATTTTTTACAGTCAAGTTTGGAGCGGTTAATATTAAGTTTAAATCTGTTGTGTGCTCTTGTGTTGTTGTGGTTGAAGCTGAAGTAGTCGCCGACAGGCAGGACGTTGCAGCATATGATCTTGTGAGCAATACTTAGATCTTGTTTAAAGCGTCTTAGTTCTAGGCTTTCTAGGCCCAGGATTGAAAATCTAGTCTCGTAGGGTATTCTGTTTCGAGTGGAGGAGTGAAGGGCTCTTCTGGTGAAGTATCTTTGGACATTTTCCTCAATGTTGTGTGCAGGGCAGCCCACTCTAAAAAAAATGCATCACGAGTTTGAGAAGTTTGATTGAACTCGCAAGACATTTTCTTTTACAATGGGCTGCCCTGGACACAATGCCAAGGAATATGACAGAGGTACTGGTACAAGTGTCAGGTAGGATACACATCTTGGGTGGGGAATAATTTGGGGACTACTTACAGTCACGGTGGAGAGTTGGGGGCGCGAAATGTTTACTTCTTCCTGAGGAGGCCATAATAGAAAATAATTGAGAAGCACTGGTCTATACTAAGTTAAGAATGTAATTTTTACTGGGATTTTAATTGGACATATTTATTTTAGTCATGAGCAACATTCGCCCCAATCCTAGTCACCCCACAAATATAGTACATGAGCTTCAATTCCCAGAATTTTATAGCCAGAACTTTTCTGAGAACCCTGTAGACAGTCTTGATGGTGCAGTGGTTAGAGTGCAGTACTGCAAGGTACTTCTGCTGATCATTAGCTGCCATCAGTTTGGCAGATCGAATCTCAGTAGGCTCAAGGTTGACTCAGCCTTCCATCCTTCCAAGGTCGGTAGAATGAGAACCCAGATTGCTGGGACCAATATGCTTACTCCCTGTAAACCACTTAGAGAGATCTGTAAAGCATTGTGAAGCAGTATATAAGCCTAAATGATATTGCTATGTAAGTTTAAGTCCAGTAAATGTGCCAAGATACAAGAAGGCTCCTGGAATGCAGAATTTTTAGAAAACATGGCTGTATTGCTTCAACTGATCAAGTTGACCAAAGCAATGGCATGGCTAATTTGATTTTCAATTATGGTAAGAAAAACCCATCAATTGTCTCTTATACATCATATAGCTTAGTGTTGATTAGGAATCTAGCTATTGTGTCTTTTTCAGAAGAGGATGAATAAATTAAGTATGGTGTAATCACTGATAGCGAATCTTTTTTGGTGCACATGCCAAAAGGGGGGAGCACAGAGGGTACATGTGCATGCATGCCCACACCCATAATTCTATGCGCGCACACACACACGTGTGTGTGTGTGACCCCCCCTGCTCCTGACACACAATGGCACACCCCTTTTTTGCTTTCCCCAGGCTTCAGAGCCTTTCTAGGAGCCTGGGAAAGGCAGAAATGGTCTTCCCCACCCCCCAGAGGCCCTCTGGAGACCAGAAATGGCCCATTTTAAGTTGGGGGAAAGACCATTTCCGATCTCTTGAAGGCTCCTTGGGGCAAGGGGCCATTTTTGCCCTCCCTAGTCTCCTAGAAAGGCTCTAAAGCTTGGGGAGAGAAAAAAACCCCTTTCACACCCTTTCTGGAGGGTGGAAACAGCCTGCTTCCCAACTTCCAGTGAGCCCAGAAGGCCCAAAAATCAGCTGGCCAGGGTGCACATGCATGCTGGACCTGAGCTTATGTGCCCACTGAGATGGCTCTGCCCACAATACCAGATTTTGAATTCTATAATGACCAACATCTGAAAAGTCCCACCAATAGATTTGATAGTGAATCAATTTATTTAAAATTTGTCCACAAGATTGGCTTCTATTCCAATCATACAGCTAAGCAGGATATGATATCTAATGAAAATTGACATGGTTGGAAATTTGTCTAATTAATCTCAGTTAGAATTGCAGAAATACGGCAGGATTGTAGTGGTATAGAAAAACACAAGAATCGGATTTAAAAAGCAAGATTTGTAATGTCTCTTGTCTTCTCTAATTCATAAATATGAGCATGAGAGAAGATTAAAAAATATAGGCAAGTAGTCAAGTCTGGGCAAATGGCAGGAAGGCACACCATGTTTTAAATCTGAGTTACCAGGACTCCCAGATGCTAGAACAACAACCCACCAAAAGCTCAAGGGCAGCTCGCAGTAAGCTGAGCATGTTGACATTCAGATGTGGTTCACTAATTTCTCTTTATGTTCTCCATAAATTCAGCTTGTTGTAATTACTGTCTGTAAAATTAATGAAATTGAAGCTGTTCAACAAAAGAAATATCAATCTGTAGATTTTGATTCGGTCAAAGAGACCTCAATTTATCATAAGTGCATTTTATGCAAGGCAGAAATTTGGCTTTTCATTTGTATCAGCTGGAATTCCTTCAAGTAGCATTTCAGAAACTGAGAAATGCTTCATTCCTACAGTTTGCAAATGCAATCAAAGAGAACAGGAGAGAGAAAAAGCAAGGAAGCTTTGAGGAAACTATTGCTTCATTGAAAATCTTTTTGTTTATGTACATAATGAATGCACAATATTTTCTACCAGTCAGGGAAGTAAAGCTATACAGCAGACAACTATACTATATTATACCTAACTTCCCTTTCCTGGACAGTCTTTATTGGCATTGTTAGAAATGAATAGCCTTCTTAAAAATAAACTTAAAATTAAAGAAAAAATGTTTTGCTATATTTTGAAAAGTCACTATTATCCTTCTTTAATTTTGTTATTTATGTATTTATTGCATTTGGGCATTGCCTGAGTCCAAAAGGTTACAGCACCAAAATAAACAGCAATATACAATCTATCGAATAAATAAATAATAGACAGATGATAGAGGCAACAGCAACATACATACAGAGCAGAGGTGAGTTCTTCCTGGTTCTGACCGGTTTGGTAGAATCAGTAGTAATTGGTGACTAGGGTTGCTAGAACTGGCAGCGACCCAGGTCTGCCAGGCTCCTGAACTGGTTTTCTTTCATGTACAAAAGCTTTGTTTTAAAACAGTGCATGCACAAAACATGTGCATTTGGCACATCATTAATGAAGTGAAGAAAATCAGAAATCACCCCATAATAATAAAAATAACAATAATTTATTAGATTTGTATGTCGCCCCTCTCCAAAGACTCGGGGCAGCTTACAACAGCGATAAAAACAATATTATAATGGCACAAATCTAATATTAAAAAACTAAAAACCCTATCATAATTAAAAACCAAACAGCACATACATACCAAACATAAATTATAAGGAGCCTGGGGGAAAGATGTCTCAAATCCCCATGTCTGATGGTATAAGTGAGTCTTAAGTAGTTTACGGAAGACAAGGAGGGTGGGAGCAGTTCTAATCTCTGGGGGGAGTTGATTCTAGAGGGCCGGGGCCGCCACAGAGAAGGCTCTTTCCCTGGGGCCCGCCAGATGACATTGTTTAGTCAACGGGACCTGGAGAAGGCCAACTCTGTGGGACCTTATCGGCCGCTGGGATTCGTGCACTATCAGGCGGTTCCGGAGGTACTCTGGTCCAATGCCATGTAAGGCTTTAAAGGTCATGACCAACACTTTGAATTGTGACCGGAAACTGATTGGCAGCCAATGCAGGCCACGGAGTGTTGTAGATACGTGGGCCAATCTGGGAAGCCCCACGATGGCATGATCTGGAGTTTCCGAACACTTTTCAAAGGTAGCCCCATGTACAGAGCGTTGCAGTAATCGAACCTTGAGGTGATAAGGGCACGAGTGACTGTGAGCAATGACTCTGTCCAAACAGGGAGTAAGGGGCCCCAACTATACTATTCTAGCCAAAATCTAGGAGAGAACCCAGACCTTTAAGACCAGAGGGCCTTTAAGCCCACCTGGATCTCAAGGGAAATTCAAAATGGCAAATATCACAACAGAGAAGACAAGCTTCCAGGGTCCTGCTAGATGGTACTGCTTGATATCCAGAACATGCCAATATCATTGGATCAAATTGCCTAGACTGCTGTTGTGGGAGTAAAGAAGCCCTATGCCATGTAGGGCTTTATAGTTCATAACCCAGGGGTGAAATGCTCCCAGTTCACTCGTGCCTGTTGGTCATTGGAGAGACAGTCATGAAGACAGCCCACTCTCCCAGACACCACCATTGGGTTATTTTACCCTCTGCGCATACGCAAAGCATTCTGTGCATGCACAGAGGGAAAAAGAACCCAAATGGCGGCATCTGGGTGGGTGGGCAGAGCCTCACACTGCCTTCACGGCTGGCTCTCCAATGACCAACAGGCACCAGTGAACTGGGAGCATTTCACCCCTAACATAACGGGTACTTTAAATATCACCCAAAAGTAAACTAGTAACCAATGCTGCATGTGATATAGAAGTATCATTTAAACATACTATGATATTCCATATTGCTGCATTCTGGACCAGTTAAAGCTTTGTTTGGTCTTTAAAGGGACATCCCTAAGCTGGCCATTAAGCGACTACTTATAAACAAGATAAATAACATTCTTTTTTATATTTCAACCTGAAACAACTACATTTCTTTCTCCAAGCAAACAATGGTTTTATTTTCGATGTGGTTAATATTTTTAAAGAAAAAGAAAGAAAGAATATATGACTTTCCTTATAAATATTACTTTTAAAAGCATGTGCCATATGTGTGAAATATTTAATCTGAGCTAATTCTGGTAATAGCTGGACAAGATATCACAGCTATCAACATGCTATATTGTTTAGCCCAGTGTTTCCCAACCTTGGCAACTTGAAGATATTTGGACTTCAACTCCCAGAATTCCCCAGCCAGCGAATGCTGGCTGGGGAATTCTGGGAGTTGAAGTCCAAATATCTTCAAGTTGCCAAGGTTGGGAAACACTGGTTTAGCCATCCTTCAATATAAGATCTTCCCATCAACTGTTAAGTAGAATGTCAAGGGCAGGTCCTCATAAAGGGATAATTGTTCAGGTGAGACCCTTCAGAAGTAGCTCATGTACGATGCCTCACACTCCTCATTACAATACTACAACACTGTGTCACAGGTACAGCTATTGCAAATTAGACTTCGGAGATTTCTGGCAGTTTCTGTTTAGACAATAATAAATAAGCACTGTTTATAAAATTATGGAAACTGTTACTTAAATACAGTATTTATTATTCAGATAATATATTTATTATATGAATCAAGCATATATATGATGAATAATTGATGGAAATAACTTCTATCTTACTCTTCTCAATTGGAAAGTAAAGACTTTTTCAACTGAAAATGGCAGAGATTAAATACGGATAATTTATTATGCAAAATATGCCCTCTCTTTCAAGCACTGATAATATGAGCAACCTAAGGTTATAGAATATGTCAAGACACCTTAGATTTTCCAGCTAATATAGCTTTGTTTTATCTGTATCCAGTCTCAATCTGATAAAACAGAACTAACTCAGGAGACTAGAACTGTTATTTTACCCTTAGAAAATAAGAGGAGGTTTGACAGGAAGTTCAAATGATATCTGGGAAATAAATGTTGTTGATAAAAGGGATTAAGTACAGTCTTATTTTTTAAAAAATAGGGAACTTCTCTACCCATTTGATTGAATCTTACTCATCTTAACCTGACAGGCAGCCAAGCTCCATGTGAACCATCACATTTAAGTGATAAAAGAAATAGCCCTGAAACATTGACTATCCAAAAGGAAAATCAGTAGTTTTATTAGCTGTAAATTAATCCAGTACTGAACGATACTGAAATGCATCTATATTGCAGCACATTTTTTGCTAGTTTTCACAACTCATTATGTTACTCTCCTTATACTGAAGTTACTTTCTTTAAAACTCTTATATTTTTATGAATCCTCAAATTTGTATTTTCCAAATCTGAATTCAAACTAAAAAGTTGTCCTTAAATCAACTGGACTGACATAGAAATGATCATTTAGTATTCTTCTAATACATTTCATTAATTAATTATCTTTTTCCATTTAAACTGGATGAATGGCTGCTCATTATTTTAAACCTCATGTATTTAAAAAATAACAGCTATTATTTTAAAATGTCAAATGTTAAAATGTTATCAATTCTTCACAATTTCAATGGATATTTTAATTATTTTCTCTCTGGTTTTATGCTTTAATTTGCTTTTTCTCTTGCTTTCTTTTGTTTTGACATTTAGTTTTATAAATCCACATAAAAGAATAGTAGTTTCAAAAGCTACAAATAAAGACCTATTTTTTGAAATATTATAGCTGAGACCAACATGTAATTACCTAAATGCCTTCTTCTTTTCACGAATTGAACAGATAACACATGATAGCACAAAGAGCCTTATATTTTACCTATGCTCAATAATATCTACCACTGATCTTCCCTTAGGTCAAATGTTCTTCACAGAAATAAAATATAACCTTTCAGATCAGAATAAGCACACCAAAGTCAGTATAAAAAGATATGCAGGTTTCACCTCTCAGTTTTATATTTCAGGTAAAGTGGTATCAGCACCTCCTTGATCATCAGTTGTAAATACTAACCTTGTCCTGCTTTTTCTTATTAGTCAAAATATAAAATAATACTCATCATCCTGTCATTGTCCAGTATTTCATCAACACAAGTTAACAACAGTATCTAGAATAACACTAAAACAAAACAGAATGTCTCCAGTCTTCAGCAAGGCTGAGCAGGCACTGTCTTGTAGGATGAACATAGATGGAGAATTATTGTGGATAGCTCTGGCCCAGCTTCTGCCCCAAGGACTGTGGATGTGGGGGAGACATCCACATGCTACAGGCCTGTTTTGCCCCCAGTGGAATCTGCTGATGAAGGCTCCTCTGACCAAGAAGACATGAGTGACAGGGAGGAGGAGAGTGTGGCAGACAGCTCAGAAGGAGATCAATTATCTAGCTCCTCCTTGGATTCAGAACAAGAGTTAATGATACAGCCACGCATGCGGAGAGCGATGCATAGGCAGCAACAACTGAGAGATTATTATCAAAGAAAATGAGGCCACCTGTGGTTGGGTGGGGCTTTGGTAATTAGTGAGGCTGCTATAAATAGCAGCCTGTGGGTTTGGCCATTGTGGAGGATTATCTGATCTTGTGTTTCGTGACTGCTTTACTGACTTTGACTTTTTGTGTGCTGATTTTTCCCCGCTTTGAAACTAAACCAGAGCAAAGTGTGTTTCACTTTGTGAAAGAAGAAGGACTGTGAATTGCCTCAAAGCTGCAAGCTAAGTATCACAGAACTGATAAGGGACTTGTACAAATTACCAGTTTGTTTGGAGACGAGTGCTCTTTGCTATACCAAAAGAGGGCTTAGTTTAAGTGCATTTTCATTATAAAGAACATTGTTTTGAATTTTCAAACGTGTGTGTGTCTGAAATTTGTACCTGTGAATTTTTGGGAGGAGTCTACCAGAGAGCCCGACAGAACAGAGAATTAAGTCTTTTCCTTTTTCTTTTAGAAGAGCAAAGGTTTCCCTGATAAGACAATATCAGCCTGATAACACTAGCTCTGTGAACTGTTAATGGAATTTAGTTGATGGAATTCTACTGAAAGGATGGATTCTAACTTACCTCACTGCAGGTTTGCTTCTTCCCGCACTGCTTGGGCGGACTGTGTGGGTGCAGGCGCTTTGCATACATATGCGCAGTGCCTAAACATGGGGGGGGGGGAGAAGCCGAAAACAAGATGGCAACCTCATGCACAGTGCTTCTGCAAACTCGGAAACTCGGCTTCTGCACATGCTCAGAATAAAAAAAAAATTTAAAAAAGAAATCTGTAAACAAGATCTCACCTACAAAAAGATATTGACAAAATTGAACGGGTCCAAAGACGGGCTACAAGAATGGTGGAAGGTCTTAAGCATAAAACGTATCAGGAAAGACTTAATGAACTCAATCTCTATAGTCTGGAGGACAGAAGGAAAAGGGGGGACATGATCGAAACATTTAAATATGTCAAAGGGTTAAATAAGGTTCAGGAGGGAAGTGTTTTAATAGGAAAGTGAACACAAGAACAAGGGGACACAATCTGAAGTTAGTTGGGGGGGAAATCAAAAGCAACGTGAGAAAATATTATTTTACTGAAAGAGTAGTAGTAGACGTGGTTGGTAAATTCACAGTAACTGAATTTAAACATGCCTGGGATAAACATATATCCATCCTAAGATAAAATACAAAAAATAGTATAAGGGCAGACTAGATGGATCATGAGGTCTTTTTCTGCCGTCAGTCTTCTATGTTTCTATGTTTCTAAGTTGGTGACCAAATGCACAAGACCAGAAAATTGGCTTCTGCACATGCTCAGAAGGGGGAAAAAAACTCAAACATTCATGTAATTCCACTGAATTGGATTTATGATATCATCATGACATCACCAGTGGGTTGCTACTGGTTCAGTACCAATTGGGAGGAACCCATCTCTGTTCTACTCCAAGGCATTTCCCACATAGAGCATGAAAGCAATGTTGTCATAAACAAAATTAGCTATCAATGCTCAGAGCTTTCAAAACTAGCTCTTTTTAAAAATATTTATTTGGAATATATCTGATCATCTAATCATTAGTACAGAATAGGCAAGAAAATTCAGATTAAAAATGGCTAGTTACTCATATACAAATCTATGGACATGTTTGCAAATTTAAAGAGAAATTATATTGAATTTGAAAGAACTTTTTACTACTTTTAAAGATAGTGTTCTGAAAGGAAATTCTAATTGTTAGATACAGTAGGTTATTTTTTGCTTTAAGGCCTCAAAGGATCTTAAATTATATGATTGGAAATGGGAATGGAGATCAATTTAATCTGAATCTTGTTAAGGCCTATTTTTATACAAGTTTACTTGAGACTGGAGGAAGAAACTAACTTGTGCTCTGCCGATGATACTAACCTGATACCAAAAATACAAAGCATCTACAAGCCCAAATAATAAAAGTCAATGAAAAAAATAGGATAAATAGGACTCACATTAAACATAAAGAAGACCAAACTATTGATAATAAATAGAACGAACCAGAGTTAGAACAGATAATGAAGGTATTGAGTGGTGGATATATTCTGCCTTTAGGATCAACACGATCTAAGTATTGCCCACAAAACCATATGCTGCAATGTCCTGCCTGTCAATGACTACTTCAGCTTCAACCACAACAACACAAGAGTACGCAACAAATTCAAACTTAATATTAATCGCTCCAAGCTTGACTGTAAAAAATATGACTTTAGCAATCGAGTTGTCGAAGCATGGAACTCATTACCAGACTCAGTAGTGTCAACCCCTAACCCCCAACATTTCTCCCTTAGACTATCCATGATTGACCTCTCCAGGTTCCTAAGAGGTCAGTAAGGGGCGTACATAAGTGCACTAGCCTGCCTTTCGTCCCCTGTCCAATATATCATATATATTTTCTTCCTTCACATTATCTTCTCCTCTATTTTTATATCTTCTCTTTATATATAATACTTCATGTCTATTCTCTTCAATATGTATTGTGTATTGGACTAACTAACTAACTAACTAACTAACTAACTAACTAACTAACTAACTAAATAAATAAATAAATAAATAAATAAACAGAAAAGAAACAAGCAGTCAAGTGAGTAACACAGCAGACCTGAGGTTTGGAAAAAATATTCAGATTCTGTGCTTTGTATATACCTACAAAGATAAAAAAACGTAGAAGCTGTAGTGTTTCCTGTGACACTCTTTGGAAGCAGAAGTTGGACATTGAAGAAATAGGGTGGAAAATATATTGATTAAAAAAACCCTTTGGTTTTGGAGGAGGTTCCTGAGAAGATGGTCAATAGCAAGAAAACAAATGGATTTATAACAAAAATCAGTAGCTCATCCAGCCAGAAATGAGAGGGGGGGTCTTCTTGACAGGGGGTAGAAGCTTGCAAACTTTTCTGCCAGCTTTCCCATTGACTTCAAATAGCGAACCCATAATTGCGGGGTCCTTGCCAACTGTTTGTAAGTGTAAACAGGTTGCCAAGCACCCAAGATTGTGATAATGTGACTGGAAGGGTTGGTGCCATGTTTTGTGATGGTCAAAAGTGGCTTACATGCCATAAAGTACTTTTTTCAAAGCCATTGTTAATTCAAGCCATCATTAAGCAAATGATATGAAATCGATGACAGCCTGTAGAAGGAAAGAAAAGAAAAGGATGATAGGGTGGATAGATTCTGCCACAGTGGAGATGAGTGTACCATTGAAAGGTCTGAAGGACCAAATTAAGGACAGATCTATATAGGTGATAAGAATCAAGAATGATGTGATACCGGTAATATATAATCAATCAATCAATCAATCAATTATTTAAGACACTTTTATGTACTCTCCAGGTAGAACCTTGAAGAATCGCTATCATAATATAAAATAATTATATGCTAGATGGTCAATAAAGTACAAGTTGTATGGGAGCCAAAATCGACATATGCTATTATTTTATCTCTCCCACTAGTTTCCTCTGAGTTACAGTGGATGTCTGCCTTTCATGGAGATCCATTTCTGCAAAGTGAGCATCACACATCTGTATATAGTATTCGCCCAGATACATGCAATCACAAGTCTCAAAACCTTGGGTTTGCACTCTTATTTCTGAAAAATATTATTTTTGAGTCACAATATTCAATACAAAAGTAGAAAAAAATTGATCTAATTTAATTTAAATCAATTTATATTTAGAATGGAACTAAGTTGTTATTTTATAACATTATAACAAATAATGTTCTTTCGTTCCTGCCCCACTTTTTGAAGTACATCTCCTAGAACTTCCCTTAAAGGCCATTTGCTATTCTTGGCTCCAAACAAAAGTTGTATACTTCTGCTGAAATGACACTTCAAATGGAAATAGACACAAATCATAATGATAGATGCCAGCAGAGCCAAAATAAGAATCAGTTTCACCCTTACATCAGCAAAATAAATATTGGGAGGGAAACTCCTGATACTTCAAGAAATATAGTATATTTCTTCATTTGGAAGTAAATGGGGTTTTTTTAATGCTTGTATCATTCTCTGCCAAGCAGGGATCATTTGCTGCTCAATTTTCAAGACAATGTATACACATAAACAAATGTCTAAGCCAAAATGTCAAACTCAGCATTTGCCAACAAAACAGGGAAATGAAAACTTCAGTTATGAAGGCTATGTGTAATAAGTAACAGACATAAAGGTCACTCTTAGAGGAACATCAAGGAGCAGATTAATGTGTAGACGACTTGCTTCCTTTACTACTTTATACAATTCTACAAAGATGTTTAGGTCACTATTTAGCAACTTTCTGGAACAGCAAATTCCTGCAATGTGAGGTCTTTCCCATCTCCCCCAGTATAATTTGTAAATTAATTTAATACTACATTTTAAAGTGCATGTATAGTATACAGAAGACTAGTAGCTGGATACCCATGGTTTAGCATGAAACTGAACTCCTTAGCATGGAGTAGAATGTCTAAACTCCCAGCCTGCAGGCCGGATAAGTCACATGCTGGCCACGCCCACTGGCAGTTGAAACAGAGTTCTTTTCAGGTGGAGAGGGGGAGTAGAACATCTAAATCCTTAGCATCAGAGTTTGTTAATAATAATAACCCCATAGCCCTGAGTCTACGGAGAGGGGCGGCATACAAATCTAATAAATAAATAAATAAAAAATAAAAAATTAAAAAAATTAATTAATAAATAAATAAATAAATAAATTTTAAAAAATTAAAAAATTAAAAAAATTAAAAAAATTAAAAAATAAAATAAAATAAAATAAAATAAAATAAAATAAAAAAATAAATGTAATAACTTCTGGTCTGATGGTCATTTCAAAAAATCCTTTCTTAGTAAGCACCTAGAAGCCAAGAGGAATATACATTTCAAGTTTGTAGGTTTTACGGTTCTGGAGATTTCGTGATGATGCATGAATAGTATTTTGCTTTTATATATATAGATTAGCATCCCATTGACCATGAAAGTGATCATGTTTGTTAATGCATTGGGAAACTAGTCTGCATAACAAATAAACTTCATGAATGCCAATAAAAGATATCATACTATATTATGAGAGGCACTGCCATGAGGCTGTGACGTTTCAGCTGAATGTCTATTGGAGTGAAAGATTAAACTGGAGGTTAGAATTGTTAGTAATTAATTTCTGGTAGAGTTTCAAAAGAATGAAGAACCAATGGAACTTTGTGTCAGTGGTGTCAGAGTCAGCCAACCCTCTTCTTTCTGAAGGGCTGTTTTACACAGCGTTCCAACCACAGGCCAGAGACACCCAAATGGGATTTAGAAGATAGAAACAGATAATGTCATCTTCAAGACAGAGCTGTCCCATTGAGAAAACAGTCTGAACTTATCTTTTCCTCCTTCAAGTTTTAAAATGATGTCTTCTGGCAGAAACCATGTTGTGCAGTTTTTCTGTGGCACTTTGTATTAAAATAATATTGGATTCAGGATGCTGCTTTGCTTCTGCAGATAAATCTCTCTTTCCATGCAATTTCTGGATGGTAATTCTCAGGGCCATTCAATAGCACTGGGAGAATCAAGGCTGTCCTGCTATGTAAAATCCATCTCTCTTCTCTTGCCACCCATATATACAGGTCCATGGACTAGCTATAATTTGGGAATTAGTAGGAGAAATTGAACGGGGAAATGGGTCTTTAGCTGCCCACCTTTTGGGTAAAGCTGTGCACTCAGCTGGTGGAGTAGATGTAGCACTGCCTAATCAACAGGATTGGATACTTTGGTAAGTTTGACAACTCCCCATTAATCTTTTGTGAGATTGCTTGATATTTTCAAAAACTGCACCCCAAACCATGCAGCAGGGAAATGTGTTTTTTATTGGAGGGACAACATGGAGGCAGCGATACAGCTGCATCAACGCAACCAGGCCAAATATCACCAGGACGGAGCGGAGCAGCACAAGAGCCGGCCTCTCAGGAGGGTAACTCTTCTACAACTGAACTGCGCAGGTCACAACGCAAAAGCAAACCTCCAATCAGACTTCAGGATTATGTGATGTAGCTAAATGACTGACAGGATAACAGCCACCTATGAGTGGAGGGGTGTTATGTCTGGCAAGTCAAATGAGAACTTGAATTTGATTGGCTCCCACGCAGCAAGCAGACAAAAGCCACCAAAACTAAACGTCTGTCTGGGATTTTGCCGCGCTTTCGTAAAGGTATAAATAGAACAATGGGTGAGCCATTTCAGTTGTTGGGTTTTAGCAAGGTTGTTGTGTGTTTACTGTTACAGTTATCATTCAATAAAATTTTGAACTTCAACAGTCTCGAAGTGTCCCTGATTTAACAGCACCCATTCCATTTATGGAAGACTGATGTGTCAAAATGCTTTCCTATATTATCGCCGGCTCGACTCACCAGCCACGGCGCTTTTGCGGAAGGGCCGGGCAGACACCGGACTCTTCATGGCGGCCGCCATTTTGTTTTCGGCCGAAATCTCGCGAGACGAGATTTCAGCCGGGAAAGCCAGGCCCACGTGGCCTGGAATGACGTGGGGTCCGGGCGGGGCTTGCTGGCCCTATTTAAGGGCCGCAGGCCCTGGGCCAAACCTGTTCGCCCGGACCCAGTCAAAGGAGCAGACACCCACCCGCCCTTCCCTAATTTGCAGTGTGCTATTGGTGGGTCGCCCTCGGGGGCCGAATGGGAATTTTTTGCAGCCTCGCCCATTTGGCATGGCTGTTTTTTCGCCCATTCCACACTGGGGAGATGGATGTGCGGTTAGGGGGTGCTTGCATTCAATAGGTTAATTGGCTTACCTTTGGTCATTTGGGTAGGCAGGTTAGGGGCGGAAATCTGGGTGGTGGTTCAGCAACTGCGCGTTCTCCCTTGGGCATCTTTGGGGATGATTGACAGGTTCTCTCCAAGCTCATGGTGGGTGCTACCTGCGCACTTGGGGGGAACCTGTCTTTGGGTCCCGCTATTGAAGTCCCAGGGTAGGGGTGAGCCGGCGGGACCCCCCTCATGCGAGTGCATGGCAGGGTCTCAGGTGAGGGAGAGGTCCCTCACCTGGACCAGCATCGACTACGCCCTTAGTTGCCCAGGAATGTTGACCTTTTACGTCATTTCCGCCCCGGAAGTGTTTGTTTGACCCTGCAGGTCCACTGTTTCCGGGTCATAGTTGAACATGTTGATTTATGCAAATTTATGCTAATTCATGCTAATTTAATTAATAAATTATGCAAATTTATTTTAATAAAAATGACCCAAGTTTAAATCCAGCTCTGGTGTCCGTGTCGTTACTCCGTCTCTTCTGCAATAAATATTGTGAAGCATATTCTGTAGTAATGAAGGGCATATTTACTGCAAGGAGTGGGGAGGCTGTTTTAGAGCCTCTTCCAAATGATCCCCCCTTCTAATCTGATGCTGTTCATCCATCCTTTTCCAAGAAGACCTTAACATCTGGGAATGGGGATGTCAAGACTTGCACGTGAATTGGATTAAAGTGAGAGAGAGGTGCGCATAGCCAGCCTCACTCTCTCTTCCCAGATTCCATCTTGTTCCAATAGAGTCAAAACAGTTGTAGATGGTCTGGGTGCAGTGGTTGACCAGGGCATCCCTCGTGTCTTGCTGTATTCTTAGCGTACCACATCACTTGCAGAGACAGCCTTCATGACCATTGTCTTAATCTGGTAGATTTCATCTACTCAATGTGCCAGAATCTGTCTTCACATGCTCAGGATAGACAAGTACCTATCTCACTGTCAATAACCCAATGGCTACTCTCAACCTGGTTTGGCCAGCCTGTTGGAACTGTTGCCTTGAGTGTCACCGCTGTGCATGCTACAGCTACTGGGAGCCACAGGTGAGAGCTGAGTGAAAGATGGGGACCACAGGTAAGTGAGCTTCCCTAAAAGCTTCCCTAAAATGAGCTGCCGTAAAAGGACATGAAACGCTCCTACACCAGAGGTACTACCCCTCCCTGAAACCCCATACACCCCTTCTAATCTAGGCCCCACAATAAAATCAAACCTCTTCTATCTTCTCAGGGACACTGCCAAGTTGCAAAGAAATGTTTGGCTTTACCACAAGAAACGATGGATCTTCAGCCTATGCTCTTGTGCAAAAAAGCATAAGGAAGTTGGATTCAAGCTGTAAAAATAGGTGACATAAACAAAGCATATGGTTTTTAGTTTAGGACATTTTTGGCACAGAGCTGTTGATTAAATGCGTTAGTTTATATATGGCTAAAAAAAACACCCCACAGACTTTATTGAGGTTACTGAAAGAAGCAGAATGAAACGACAACCATGGCTTCTATTCATTTCAACAGTCCACTTCTTTGGATATTTTTGTGATGACGTATCCACTTGTCTATTTCCCTTCACTGTTTACTCTGGAAGGACAGTGTGTTATTTTAAAAGAAATGAAGAAGAAAATCAGACAGCAAAGGAAACCAGCAAGTGCTTTGTGGCCTGAAAGCCCAAGCCTAACACAGTCCCAAGTGTTAAAACATAAGCATTATATATCACATCATTTTAAGTAATTGCTAACATAAATGTTGATCAATTGTGGGCTCACTTTTAATGATTTCTTTTGACAAAATGATCTTGGACAGCTAATAAAAAATGGTTAGCATTTTTGACACTGCGTACTAGTTGTATGAAGAAAAAGCAGAGGAGGTAACTTGTATATATTTAGTAAAAACATGCTGTCTTTAATCATCTTTTCTGGTGGAAGAGAAGTGCTAACACACATAATAAAGAATCCTAACCAGAAGTTAATTTCAGGTTTACTCAGAATGTACTACTTTCTCTCTGCATTTTCATTCACATGACTAAATTACCTTTGCTAGAATCCCAAGGGAGTGATCTCAAAGCACAAATACACTACACAAAGGACTCTCCAGAGGAAGATATGCCTATCTCTTCCTTTCAGATATGGGCTAGAAGCACGTGGAATTCAAGGCAAACTCACACTTCTTTGACAAAAAACCCCAACCGTTATTATATCACGTTTTGTTGACACCAATGTTGGTGGCAGTCCTGGTTGTACAGCACATCCCAAGCTGAGGTTAGTGATACTAAAATTAAATTAGTGAGTGAGGTCAAGGGCCTTGCAATTTGGGGATTCTCCAATTTTAATTCAATAAATATTTTTTAAGGGGGAAAAGAGGTCCCCTCCTACTGTCCATTCAAACAATGCTGAATTCCAAAACTGCACTAAGGCTTGTCAAGGCTAGATGGGGAAATTATATAGGTCTGTCCAAACAAAAAACTAAATCATATACAATGGCTTATAAATTAAAAAGGACAGTAGCACTTGGAGCAAAATGCAGTGATATCAAAATCGCAACTTGTGTGTCATCATGCAGCTGTCACCCTTATGTACTTGCATCCAGTGTTTGGCCTAAGTACATTTAAGACATAGCAATTGTATGATAATAATGTTGCACAACATGTTTCATGTTTTAACTCCTTGCCTTACAAGAGGAGTTCTGTAATAACAGATTGCTACATGCTAAAACAATTGAAAATGCATCTTTGTTTTTATTCTCCCCATTAAATTCTCATTTGTCATCTCATGCCATGAGGTGACACCAACAATTTGATTTCTAAGAAAAGCTCTAGGCACCTTTCTCCTAGAATAGGGATCACCACCAACCTTGGCAACTTTAAGACGTGTGGACTTCAACTTCCAAAATTCCTCAGCCAGAATTCTGGAAGTTAAAGTCCACAAGTTTTAAAGTTGCCAAGGTTGGAGGCCCCTGTCCTAGAAGACTCATTTTCTCCTAGAGAAAGACAGGTAGCCCTGGACTTAGGACCACAATTGAGCCCAAAATTTCAGTTGCTCAAGAAGACATTCATTAAGTGAATTTTCCCCCATTTAACAACCTTTCTAACTACAGTTGTTAAGTGCCTTGTTGCAGTTGTTAAGTTAGTAGCATGGTTGTTAAGTGAATCTGGCTTCCCCATTGATTCTGCTTGTCAGAAAGTTACAAACGATAGGATACGGCAACTGTTATAAATAGGAACCAATTGCCAAGCTTCCAAATTTTGATCGCATGACCGTGGGGCAGCACACCCAGTGATGGGCTCCTATGGGTACCGGTAACCATAGTAGCGGGGTAAGTTAGAACCCACCACTGATTATAAGATCGTAGGCTCTTGGGAAGAACTCAGTGCATATGTAGGCATACATATGCATATGTAGGCCAACTCCAACTAGAGAACTAGGATTCTGAACAGATAATAATTAATAATAATAATAATAATAATAATAATAATAATAATAATAATTCGTTAGATTTGTATGCCGCCCCTCTCTGCAGACTCGGGGCAGCTCACAACATTAATAAAACAATGTACAATGTGCCAAATCTAAAGTTTAAAAGAAAACACATTAAAAACCCAACATTTAAAAACCATGCAACACAAGCATACTATACATAAAACTATACAAGCCTGGGGGAGATGTCACAATTCCCCCATGCCTGGCGATACAAGTGGGTCTTAAGCAATTTACGAAAGACAAGGAGGGTGGGGGCAGTTCTAATCTCTGGGGGGAGTTATTCCAGAAGGCCGGGGCTGCCACAGAGAATGCTCTACCCCTGGGGCCCGCCAGACGACATTGTTTAATCGACGGGACCGGGAGAAGGCCAACGCTGTGGGACCCTATCAGCCACTGGGATTTGTGCGGCAGAAGACGGTCCTGGAGGTCTTCTGGTCCGATGCCATGTAGGTTTTTATAGGTCATTACCAACACTTTGAATTATGACCGGAAACTGATTGGCAGCCAATGCAAGCCACGGAGTGTTGGAGAGACGTGATAATAATAATCTATTTTATTTCAGTAAATTTATTTGCCACTCATCTTACTTCAGGGTAATTATGGGCAGCTTATAGTGTTAGAAAGGATAAAACTGTACAAAGTATACTGTATAATACAAATAAAATACTATAAAAGTACAAATTATCAATTGTGACTAAAAAATGAAGCAGGAAAGAGTAGGATGAGAGGGGTGGAGGTGGGATATCACTTATTAATCTATCAATCACCTCCAGTGTGATGGTCCCCCATAGAAGCCCCAGGCCAACTGGCAGAGTCAGGTTTTGAGGGTCTTATAGAAGGTGACCTCACTCCTGGGGGCAAAGGGCAGGAGCAATGGTGGAGAGGGCAGAGAATGACAACATGCTTAAGAAAAAAAGACTGTATAATTATATATTTTAGTTCAAATACTAGAACTGAAGGAATGTGAGCAACACCTTACATCAGTTGTAGGTCAAAGATCAAGTCATGGGATACACATTCATGAGAACTCTATTCTCCAACCCCTTTATTATGTGTCCTCTACAGCCAGTGATGGGCTGACAAAATTTTTACTGCGACACTGTGGCCGTGGCTTATTTTGTGGGTGTGGATTGATGGTCATGTGACCAGATAGGAGTGGCTTGCCAGCCATGTGACCTTGTGGGAGTGGCTTGACAATCATGTGACCGGGGTGGCTTAAATGTCATGTGACTGGGTAGGAGTGGCTTACTGACCAAGATAACTTTTCAAATACAGTACGTGCTTGAACTCTTTTTCAGTTGATTAAGTTACATTATTTGAATAGCCACAGAAAGGACAAAGGATATACAGCATTATTTGTTGAGGAACACAATAACATTTTAAAGTTTTGTACCGAACCCACAAGGTTCAGATTAGGCAAGTAGCTCAATTTTCTTTAATTGCTATAAAAGTTCAGTTCTAGATAATGATTAAAATGATTAAAATGTTTATGGGTAAAAATATACTAGTATTTAATTATTTCCTAGTTTAAAAGTAATTAAGGATCATACTAAGGTATTAAGAAAGAAGGACAAAGAAAACTATTAAGTATTCAATAAATAGTGTATAAACTTACTACCCCCACCACGTCCTCCCCTCCATGGGGACAGCAGCTCATTACGGTCTTCCCCCAGAGGCAGCTAACTCAAGCTGCCTTTTAGTTGGACTGACCAGTCTTGAATAGGATTGTCCAATGCATTCTCACAGTTAGTATGAATTGCTGGCCTAAACGTGCCTCTGAGATTATCGTAGAGTGGCCTCATACATTGAACTGTTTCTGTTGTTGATGAGACTTTCTAAAATTATACCCCAAGTTATACAGTTTTGGCCTGAACCCATTTTAAACAGTGCTTATCTCGTGGCATTCTGAATTGCTATCAGATAACCTTGTGCTCATATACAAACATAACCACTATCAGGCACAAGCAGGCAATCAGGCTAAAAAAGAGAAATAAACACAATGTGAAGGGAATATTAATATTCTCAAGACAATAGTCATTTAGCAACATTAGCTTGGTACCCTAAGCAAAAGAATATGAACTTTTACCCTACTAGCACTTTTATGAAAGCTGCAACCAGATACACCATAGTACGTTCTAGCCCAATTTGTTTATTCTGTGAGTGATAATTTTTATATTTTGAAATAATCTATGATATTTCATTCATTATGGGGTTTTTTGTATGCTTTTGGCAGTGTTCATTGGCAATCATTGAACTTCTATGCCATCAAGAATTATCAAAACTTACCTAACTTTTTTTAAAAAAAGAATTTCAGTGGGACTTTAAAAATCAATCTGCACCCCACCATGATGTGGTTCTCAAACTTTTCTTCACCATGGACCCCATTAAAATAAGATGTAGCCAGGAACAACGTATAAAGTATTCCCTCGATTTTCGCGGGTTCGAACTTCACAAATAGCCTATACCACAGTTTTTCAAAAAATATTAATTAAAAAATACTGCGCAGGTTTTTTCCTATACCTTGGTTTTTCCCGCCCGATGACATCATACATCATCGCCAAACTAATAATTTTTGCAAATAAATAACAAAAAATAATTATTGTTAATAAATAATTATGTTTATAAATATCAGGATCACTAAGTGTCTTATTGAATGGTGAGTACCAGTAATACAGATGAGTAAATGGTTATTAAGGGAATGGGAAATGATAATTTAGGGGTTTAAAGTGTTAAGGGATGGCTTGTGATACTGTCTATAGCCAAAAATGGTGTATTTACTTCCACGTCTCTACTTCGCAGAAATTCGACTTTCACGGGCAGTCTCGGAACACATCCCCCGCGGAAATCGAGGGAACACTGTACTTCCTTGTAGCTTGTCAAATAAGCTATAACTAAGTAGCTGGCATTGGGTACAGGAACACCTGCACACTACAGGGACCAGACCCGCTGAGTCCAGATGGGAGATTCCACAGAAGGTGGAGAAAAACAAAGCTAAGATCTTGTGGGAATTCTAGAAGAAAACAGGCAGGTACTGGTCAATCAGACTAGTGATAGTAGTAAACAGTAGTGGTGTTAGTAAATATTGTGATGACAAGTGACAACATTAGGAAGAAGGACTTTGAGAAGTTGGAGAACTTCCAGGTCTTTAAAAGAGGAACTAGAGAAAGTAAGGCTAAAGTAGTCTCGCTGATCAATTTTGATTTCACCAATTTGATTTCAATATTCTGCACCCAGCACAGCTACCCAAAACTTGTATTGCCAAACCGTGTAAAGCGGAATTCATGTTTACTTATTTACTTTCTTTTTAAACACTCAGTTCACTTACTAGCAATATTAATCATTTCAACATTCACTACCTTTTTAACATTGGGAGTCCACATTCCCTAACTTTCCAAAAGGAGAATATAAGAAGATAGTGTAAATTAGCATACAAATTATATTAATATTCAAACAAACTGAATAAATAAAACAATTCAACTTTGCCATTGCACACAGCTTTTTCTCGGATAGATTATTATGAACCTGTAGAAGAATCAGTGCATTGGGGGAAAAGAACTGACTGACCTCTCAAAGATTATAGGTTTTTGTTTTTGTTTTTTTCAACCAAGAAAAAGGGGGGGGGGAAAGAACAGATTTCCATTTATGGACTATAGAAATCCTGCATTCCAATTGGCCAAGCCAGCCTAGTGGCAAGTTTTTCGTAGTGATAAGGCTTGAAACAGGAAGCCATGAGAGGTCAGGAAGGAAGTACTATCAGGCCAGAAAGAACGATTGCAAAGTGAAGGGAGCAGGACAGGTTCTTGTATTCAGGCTGCAGAACAACTGAATCTATTTTTTTAAAAGATAAGCAGAGTTACGAGTCAAAAATCTGCACAGCTGTCTCCATTGAAAATGTATCTCCTCTCTAGTTTTGTTGTTTTGCCTGTGTGGGCTTTGCCAAGACTGCAGCAAAAACATCATTTCTCCACTGCTGGCTGTAGGAAGCAAAGCTCCTTGTTTATAGCAATTCAAGTTGACCTTGACCATATTGAAGGAAATGGATTTAATACAAAAATGCTTCCATTATGCCATAGCTAAAAATGAGCAGCTTTCGATGGCATATATCCCAAAGCCACCTGTAAGTTCATGTCCCCATCTCCTGCTTTAAATCTCAGTACGAAGCAGATCACAAAACGTAAAGTCATCCACATCCCAAAGACAAATGTTTAAATGTCTTTTTTAAACATTTAACTTTATTTCCCAATAGTTGTTTAATTACTATACCTAAAATTCTGCTTAATCTGAACACTCTGTTTACATCTAGCCGCCCCGAGTCTTCGGAGAGGGGCGGCATACAAATCTAATAAATAAAAAATTTTTTAAAAAAAATCTTTCTCACAGATGACACTTGCCAAAAGTATGATCATGGAGGCATGGCATTTGAGGCATAATATTTTTGCATAAAGGGACATGGTGGCTTGGTGGCTAAGACCATGGTATCCTTCTGCGCCAGCTGGAGGGGTTGGGAGTTGGAGGCACTGTTCTCCAGTGGTTCTCCTCCTACCTATCCGGTCGGTCGCAGTCGGTGTTAGTGGGGGGTCAGAGGTCGACCTCGAGGTTACTCCCTTGTGGGGTGCCTCAGGGGTAGGCCCTCTCCACCCTGCTGTACAATATCTACATGAAACCGCTGGGTGAGATCATCCAGGGGCATGGGGTGAGGTATCATCAGTATGCGGATGATACCCAGTTATACATCTCCACCCCATGTCCAGTCAACGAAGCAGTGGAAGTGATGTGCCGGTGCCTGGAGGCTGTTGGGGTCTGGATGGGTGTCAACAGACTCAAACTCAACCCAGATAAGACGGAGTGGCTGTGGGTTCTGCCTCCCAAGGACAACTCCATCTGTCCATCCATAACCCTGGGGGGGGAATTATTGACCCCCTCAGAGAGGGTCCACAACTTGGGTGTTCTCCTTGATCCACAGCTCACATTAGAGAAACATCTTTCAGCTGTGGCGAGGGGGGCGTTTGCCCAGGTTCGCCTGGTGCAGCAGTTGCAGCCCTATCTGGATCAGGACTCACTGCTCACAGTCACTCATGCCCTCATCACCTCGAGGTTCGACTACTGTAATGCTCTCTACATGGGGCTACCTTTGAAAAGTGTTCGGAAACTTCAGATCGTGCAGAATGCAGCTGCGAGAGCAATCAGGGGCTCCCCAAGGTATGCCCATGTTACACCAACACTCCGCAGTCTGCATTGGTTGCCGATCAGTTTCCGGTCACAATTCAAAGTGATGGTTATGATCTATAAAGGCCTTCATGGCATTGGACCAGAATATCTCCAGGACCGCCTTGTGCCGCATGAATCCCAGCGACCGGTTAGGTCCCACAGAGTTGGCCTTCTCCAGGTCCCGTCGACTAAGCAATGTCGTTTGACGGGACCCAGGAGAAGAGCCTTCTCTGTGGCAGCCCCGACCCTCTGGAACCAGCTCCCCCCAGATATCAGAGTTGCCCCCACCCTCCTTGCCATTCGCAAGCTCCTTAAAACCCACCTCTGCCATCAGGCATGGGGGAATTGAAATTTCCCTTCCCCCTAGGCTTATAGAATTTATACACGGTATGCTTGTATGTATGAGTGGTTCTTTAAATTGGGGGTTTTTAGATTTAATATTAGATTTGTTTACATTGTCTTTTTATACTGTTGTTAGCCGCCCCGAGTCTTCGGAGAGGGGCGGCATACAAATCTAATAAATACAAATACAAATACAAGACACTGAGCTTTTCAATCAGAAGGTTGGCAGTTCAGCTTTTTGAATCCCTAATGCCACGTAACAGAGTGAGCTCCTGTTACGTGTCCCAACTTCTGCCAACCTACCAGTTCGAAAGCAAGTAGAAAAATAGGGACCATTTTGGTTGGGAAGTAACAGAGCTCCATGCGCCTTCAGCGTTTAGTCATGCCGTTCACATAACCATGGAGACATCTTCGGATAGTGCTGGCTCTTCAGCTTAGAAACCGAGATGAGTACCACCCCATAGAGCCAGAAATGATTAGCACGCATGTGTGGGGAAACCTTTACCTTTATTTTTGCATAAAAGAATAAGAAAATATTTTTTAAAAAAAATAATGGAACAGCATGATTATATTTGTGTTCTTCAAATGTCTCTAGAGATGGAATACCACTTGGCAATGGAACCAATGATTATACGCTGTCCATCTCCACCACAGCTACCCCAGAAGATGAGTTTGATATTTAAGAGTCTATTAGGGGGATGCATAGGGTTAGGGAAAAGTGAGGTGAGTGAAGTTCCTTTTCATAAGCAAGTGTGAAGCTACAATCAAACACTCAATATGGTCCCATGATGTGAAGCCATTGAGAGTGATAACTGGATGCTGAGTTTTCATTCCGGAGGCGATGGAGTGAGAGAGAGCATTTGTTTTCAAACAAGGTTTCTTTTTATTATAAAAAGTACAAAAATTAAATTATGCCACGAGGGGCAAATAAAAATACGTCTTCACATTATGGCTGCTAACACATGACTGGCTATATAAAATGGAGAATCTCATAAAGACGGATGTGGTGCTTAAATGACGTGGCAGGATTTTACATCATAATGGGAGGACCTTAATAAAAACACACAGTTAACTATTTAATTACTGAATAACTCTGAATGTCTCTAAATGTCTCTGGGGCTGTCAATATTCAGCGTGACATTGTTTCCATATAGTTTTAATATGCTATAGCTAATCAATCCGTCAGTGTAATAATTTTATTTTACAAGTTCATTGAATGTCCATTACAAGTTATGTATGGTATGTTTGTGTGTATGTTTGGTTTTTATAATAAGGGTTTTTAGTTGTTTTATTAAATTGGATTGTTACATGTTGTTTTTTATCATTGTTGTTAGCTGCCCCGAGTCTGCAGAGAGGGGCGGCATACAAATCCAATAAATAATAATAAATAAATAAAATAAAATAAAGGCAGAAAATCCTACTTTATGGATACCTTTGAGAAATCTGACAATTCTCTGAAGCTAAACAATTATTCATCCACATTAAAGATCCCTGATGACACATAAGCAAGTACAGTCAATCCTGTATATATTCATTTGATTTATTTTAAGGCATATGATTAATTTTCTGGTAGAACAAGAGCCTGTTCTGTCACTAACAAGGAAGCTGCCAATCAGCAGAATCAGGAGCAGAAGGAATGAAAACCACTTCCCAGAGGAATAATCAGTAAGAAAAGAGCAGTAGAGAAGTATATATATCTGGAAACATGCCCAACAGCTGTGAATATTCCAGAAAATAGTCACCATATGATGACTAATATAAAAAACGGCAACCATGTGCATCAAAAAAGGGAAACTTTTCATCAACAAGTTCAACATGTACATATCCGATATGAATGCACCTGCAAAGTCTTAGCACAATTTTCTTAAAATGGTGACTATACCCATTAAATTATATATGAAAGTCAGAGCAGGAACAATAACGTAACAGGCTTATTCAGGTTTTATGCTTTAAATCTAGAGCAGGTTTTCTGAAGCATACCCCAGCACGCTTTCCCAAATGTTTCCCAAACTCTCTAATATATCAAACCATGATGTAACTTAATTCGAATAGCAAACTTGGACATTTAACCATTTTCATCTGTGGCTTAGTTTTAATCTACTTATTAATGGATGCATATGTTATCATCACTCAGATGGGGACAATTGGTTTATGATTCATCTTGGTCTTCTGTTGATCTGTAGATTCAGGTTTTATGTTTTATTCAGGTTTTATGCTTTAAATCTAGAGCAGGTTTTCTGAAGCATACCCCAGCACGCTTTCCCAAATGTTTCCCAAACTCTCTAATATATCAAACCATGATGTAACTTAATTCGAATAGCAAACTTGGACATTTAACCATTTTCATCTGTGGCTTAGTTTTAATCTACTTATTAATGGATGCATATGTTATCATCACTCAGATGGGGACAATTGGTTTATGATTCATCTTGGTCTTCTGTTGATCTGTAGACATATATCTACTATATATGGGTATCGCTAGCTGATGAGGCCAAAATAAGGCCGAAATAGATCTATCCTAGTCTCCCTTAATTTTCAAATTCAGCAAAAAAACCATGTGACACATACAGATAGAATTGTCGGCTATCAATAAAATTAACTGCCTTGGAAATGGCCCTGGGTTGGGCCGAGAGGCAAATAAGAAGCTGTGATGTTCCTTCAATACACCAGGGTGATTCGACACAAAAATATGTAACCCTTCCCTGGTGCAGAGCTGAAGAGATTGGATACTGTAGCCTAGAGGATAATTCTCTGCCTTACAAGGCAAAGATTGCAGGTTCAAGTCCCAGTGGGTATGGCTAGCTGATGAGGCCAAAATAAGGCTGAAATAGATCTATCCTAGTCTCCCTTAATTTTCAAATTTCAGCAAAAAATATGTGATACTTACAGAATATAGTTGTCGGCTATGAATAAATTAACTGCCTTGAAATGGCCCTGGGTTGGGCCTAGAGGCAAAAAGGAGCTGTGACGTTCCTTCAATATACCAGGGTGATCCGACATAAAAAACATACACACACACACACATATATACACATACATACATACATACATACATACATACATACATACATACATAAAGGTGAAAACCATTCACACATTAATCATGAAATCTCCAGAACTGAAAAACCTATAAACTAAATTTGCCACATATGTTTGTGTCAAAGAACTTAAAGTCTGTTAGGACCTTAACTCCAGAGGTCGATGGGTAGAAGCCTTAATCATTTTTTTAAACAAGATTTTTATTTTAAAAACAGAGATAAAACAAATAAAAAACCTGTCTCGAGGGACAGGAGAACATATGCTTCTTATATCATGGAGATTCATGGAGGTAAAGAGAAGAAGGAGGAGGAAAAGGAAGTGATACGAGAGGAGGATCCAATAAGACATACAGTACTAGTTAACTGTTTCATTACTGAATGTCTCTGAAGGGCTGTCAATATACAGCGTGACAGTTTGGCTTCTAGGTGCTAACTAAGAAAGGATTTTTCAAAATGATCACCAGAGCATGAATATTTCTTATATTATTATTAGCAAGCTGTGGTGCTAAGGAGTTCTACTCCCGCTTCCCCACCTTAAAAGAAACCTGATCCAAATGCAAAACCCAAGCAGAGGAGTTTCAGTTTCGCTTTTGCTTTCACAGCAGCAAGCAGATTCACTACATTTCTTTGTTAGTCTCACATATATTTTTAGCTTTTAAAACAAAAATATGAGGGTAAAATGGCACCCCTTTATCATATTCCCTTGTTAATTGCAGATTGCAATCTTAATGGCAAAATATCAATGCCAGGAATGAATAAATCGGTGCTTGTGTATAAAATTGTATGTTAGTGTTTTAGTAGATGAAGGTACAGGGGAAAAAATGCTACACCAATATTATGGTTTGAAAAATAGCTTCAGTTGAGTAATATAGTTATTATTGCCAGATACTGGGTGTCACTTATTGTTTACTCCTGTTTATAAGAAACCTTTCCCTAATATATGCATGTTCACAAGAAAACCATTCTGTATTCATTTAAAAATAAGGCAGGAAAAGAACACATTTTAATCGACTGCATGTTATTACTGCTGAAAACAAGGAAATCCCTGAAACCCAAATTACTTATTGTTTAAAACTGCTAAATATATGCCTTGCATTTGAGATAATTCCTTTGTTTTACTTACATGTGAAGCTGTGTCTTAGTTGGGCAGGATTAGTAAACTCTGCACTGTTCCTTAAATACATGGCAAGGATTTCTCAGAAGCTCACTGCTGGAGAGAAATGATAATTCTGTATAGACATTTGCTGTGATTCATTCTCTGCACAGTGTAATTACGTTAAAGCACAACACAGTTCGACTTACCACTTAGTGATGCAACCACATGCTGAACTTGCATGCTAGTCACCTGTGTACAAGTATACAAAAGAGGTTTTGTATATATATATGTATACAAAAGACAATACTCCTTAATGAGATTGCTTCTGGAATACCATAACTGGAAAACCACATAATGAGCCAAAGCACACAATTGTCACAGCAGCATGTAAATATTATTATTATTGTTTTTGTTGTTGTTGTTATCACAAGATATAATACAAACAATACAACAACAATATAGGTTCCCATTACTCAGATATTGTTTCAGCCAAAGTATGTAGGGTGAAATTAACATGAAACCAGTCAGTTACTCTAGTGTCGAAACCAAAGTGTGCTTTGAGCTGCATTTGATCTGTCATCCATATTTATTTCACTGAATTATAAAATGGTGTAGATGCACTGTTCTGTAAATATTCAAAGCTTCTTCTTTGACTGTAATGAATAGTAAATTTCTTATAAATAAAAGTACTTACGTGTGCAAGAAATTACTGGACTGAAGTATTTATCTAGCTAGAGATGAGATATTCTTTCCCCCTAGGCTTCTACAATTTATGCATGGTATGTTTGTATGTATGATTGGTTTTATAACAAGGGTTTTTAGCTGTTTTAGTATTGGATTGTCACATGCTGTTTTTACCACTGTTGTTAGCCGCCCCGAGTCCACGGAGAGGGGCGGCAAACAAATCAAATAAATAATAAACAAACAAACAAATAAATAAATAGGAAAAGTTGGTTCCACAGAATGACAAGGATATATCAACCCTCTGTGTTCATGAATATCTCCAGACTTCTGATCTTGTTCTGCATTCAGTCTTTTTGGAGGGTATGATGAAAAGGTGGGAATGTCAGAGTCTCCTTTGAGACTTCTTGATGTCACTCTTTTGATTTCAAGAAGCCTGGCCATGAAAGTTGCCAAAAGGAGTATTCTAGTATCACCCAAGCCACATCCCTCTCACAGCCTTAAAAACAAAGGTCACCCAACAGCCTTAGGAAAATGAGATCTAACTTAAGGGTCGTGCATAAGCGCATCACTGTGCCTACCGTCCCTCTTCTACTCTCCTATTGTCCTCTTTTATCATTAGTTTTTACTTATGTTATGTTTATACAAACTATTACTATACTATATATCTAAAAAATTTAATAAAATAAATAAATAAAATATATTTGTATCTGTCATCTGCACCTCCATAACTGTCTAGTTTGGTGCTGCAACTCAACAGGACCGACACAGACTTCAGAGGATAATCAGAACTGCAGAAAAAACAATTGTTGCCAACCTGCCTTCCATTGAGGACCTGTATACTGCACGAGTCAAAAAGAGGGCGGGGAAAATATTTACTGACCCCTCGCATCCTGGGCACAAACTGTTTCAACTCCTACCCTCAAAACATCACTACAGAGCACTGCACACCAAGACAACTAGACACAAGAACAGTTTTTTCCCGAATGCCATCACTCTACTAAACAAATAATTCCCTCAACACTGTCAGACTTTTTACTAAATCTGCACTTCTATTCTACTAGTTTTTCTCATCATCCCTATCATCCTATGACTGTAACTTGTTGCTTGTATCCTAAGATTTTTATTAATATTGATTGTTTCTTCATTGCTTATTTGACCCCTATGACAATCATTAAGTGTTGTACCACATGATTCTTGACAAATGTATCTTTTTCTTTTATGTACGTTGAGCGCATATGCACCAAGATAAATTCCTTGTGTGTCCAATCACACTTGGCCAATAAAATTCTATTCATATCTTGGGATGGTTTTCCAAGATATCTAGAATTTCATAATATTTTGCTGAAGCTTAGCAAAAAAAGCAAACATTCTGCTCAAGAAACCTACACTCACCTAATCTGTTTTGTTCTGCAAAAATCATCACATCCTGTTTATATACTGTTTTTGTTTTAAAAAGACCTTAAAAGCCAGGACCTTACTGTCATTTCTTTATTATCTGCCTATTGCATTTAATTGCTATCTGAACCTGCAGAAAAGACATCACAAGTTATAGAAAGCTTAAGAATGACCAGGTTTTCCGATAGACTTAGAAACTATTAATACAACCAGGAAGTAACACACAACTTTCATATACAGCAATTGGAAGTCAATTAAAGGATGAAAATGGACAATAGGAAACCTTTGGCTACTTATTAGTTAATCTCTCACTTTCCCTTTTGCAAATGATAGCTATTGATGAAACATTTTTTGTGATTAAAGGCCCTGACCTCTTGTGGCCAATAATAGAAGGATCCCATAGAAACTTTAGAAGTAATTATTGTTTAATTTTAAGTTTTCTATGTTAGCCGTGTTTTCCATCTCATGAAGTTACATTTTGTCTCTCTCAAGTTACTCTTGTATTAACAGCTAGGTAAATCATTTCATGCTTGACAATCAAGAGTAGTTATACAGCAACCAATATGAACTATTCCATAAGTGATGGCATTCCAGTAAAAACTGGTGTTATCTCAAAATGAAGGTACAACATATGAGAAAGACGGAAAAGAACAATAGAAAAAGTCGTATAAAAATGGCATTACCTGAAATGCATTGTTATATGCATTTAACTCCTATGAAATGCACCCCAGACAAACTGTGTATTCTGAAATATATTTTCACAAATATGTGCATTTCTACGGCTTGTTCCTGACTCTCTTCTTTATATAAATACTGTAACATTATGAGACCAATGGGTTTATTGAGATCAAGATCCTTGATGAATAGATTTTGTGCACTGCAGCTAATAAAAATTAATAATCTCCATCGTCATTTTGATTAAAGTGAAAGCAGGAGACAGAGGGATATTCTGAACAATAACTAGGCATAATCATTTGTGCAGTTATTTACCCAAGATACTCTATGGAGATCAGGTCAATAAAATGTAAAAGAGAAACTAATTAAATCCCAGCATTTAAGGCTGTCTGTAGATTAAGGTACAAGGTTTCTCACACTTTTTTGTACTTCACATTTAATCCATGGGAAGCTTTAACAGCTTCTTATCTGAAGATCAGTTTTTGAACGATCACAATGTCTTTCAAGTTCTGTACTAGTAAATCAAATTTTCAACATTCTGATCCATTTCTTACATTGTTTATTTACTGATGAGTACAAACCGTACTATCCAAAATCATACTTCTTAGTGCTTCTGAAATCTCACACTGTTCTTACTTTTATTCATTCTTCCCATTCATTGCACATAAGCTATACAGACATATATTTTATATATTCTATATTTTGGAAATATTTAAAAATTCTCATGTAATAAATGTGATAGTATTTTCATTGCTATTCACAAACATTTGTTATGCCATAAAGTTGTATTGTTATAATTAAGAGTCTACTGACTTCCCTCCCCCAAGTATTTTACTTTATACTAGTAATAGGTTTTTAGATAGCAATGTAGAACTTGTTTTGCTTAGATTCTCGCATTAGCTTCATGAAAACTAAAAACTCTATCTCTATTTACAAAGAATGAGTTCAAATTCCATGACACCTGTTTGTCTTTTCTTTCATCTCTGAGTTTTTCAATCTACTGCTAAAACTCTTACTGTGCTTGCATTCCAACACAATGTAATTGTGATTAGGAATACTGGTGTATTGGCCATTTTTTTATAAGACATCTAAACTAGCATTGTTTAAGGCAAGACTTATCAAAGCTAATTAAAAAAAGCTATCAGGTGCCAAAATTCTCCTTTACTTTGTGGAACAGCAAACAAATACAGCCTTTGTCGCACACAAGGATCTCAAAGTCAGTGAGGATCAACTATTATTGCAGAAGGAGAAACTCCACAAATCCAAAGCTGTACAACAAGTGATAAGAGAAACTGTTTAGTTGCTCTAGAGGTTGATGGCAACCAATGATGAAAGATGAATTAATTTCATGGCATGTTTAACATATCAAACAATTATCCTTAAAGGACATAAGCAGGTATCATAAACGTAGCATGTAAGTTATTTGTGATATCAGCTTTTAATCTTCAGTACAGCCCAGGAATTTGTGAACAAAATGTGCAAAATAACTTACATAAATGTTTCTGTTTTATTTACTAAAGTTCTTATATTAGTCACTTGGCTAGTCTGTAGGCATTTGAAACATGAAAATTAGCTACAGAGGTTGGAAATGTGTGGCCTCCAAATATTGCTATATATAATTCTTATTCATCTCAAAGTATATAGCTAAATGTCTACTGAGATTCTCAGTCATCCAGGTCATGGATGTCCCAAAGGTGCTTTTTCAAAAGGCAACTGAACTTTCTGGGGGTTTTTTTTTCTTTGAAGACATTTTGCTTCTCATTCAAGAAGCTTTTTCAACTCTTTAATTCTCATAAGAATTAAATAATAAGAATTCTATCATTCTTATTGCCCTTAACATTTACCATATTAACAAGGTGAATGTATGAGAAAAGAAGCAGGTACACACCCTCTACCACTGATTTAATTAGCACATTCCACAACTCTACATTTGTTATCTTAAATTCTATCAGGAAAGTAAGATAAAGGTATAACCAATGCTGTACTTGTCTTTCACTTTACTTTTGATGTATCTTCTCTTCCTGTGTCAAAGACAACCTTGTGAAGTGTTTTTGTTTCCATACTCTAAGGCGAAGAAGATTGTTAGCACATTCTCCTCTGATTCTTCTAATTTCATTGCAATCCAATTATTAGATTGTTAGAAATGTATTTAAGATTACTCAGTATGCCTGACCAAAAAATAGAAAACATCTAAGTTTTGTCTACCTGACCATTGAGTGATACTGAAATTAATGGGGTCTCTTTTTGAACAGATATGTAAGGTTTTATCTCTTTCTTTACATTAGTTAGGTCTATCGCCACCTGGCTTATGAAGTTTAGTAAAGAAGACAATGCAAATATTTTCACATTTACTTGAAACATCAGGCAAGAGGGCTCCATGTGTGTCTGTGGAAAGGAAGAATATACAGTAGTACCTCTACCTAAGAACACCTCTACTGACAAACTTTTCTAGACAAGAACCGGGTGTTCAAGATTTTTTTGCCTCTTCTCAAGAACCATTTTTCACTTACAAACCTGAGCCTCTGAAACTGTAACCGGAAAAGGCAGGGAGAAGCCTCAGTGGGGCCTCTCTAGGAATCTCCTGGGAGGAAACGGGGCCAGAAAAGGTGGGGAGAAGCCTCCGTGGGGCCTCTCTAGGAATCTCCTGAGAGGAAACAGGGCCGGAAAAGGCAGGGAGAAGCCTCTGTGGGGCCTCTCTAGGAATCTCCTGGGAGGAAACGGGGCCAGAAAAGGCAGGGAGAAGCCTCTGTGGGGCCTCTCTAGGAATCTCCTGAGAGGAAACAGGGCCGGAAAAGGCAGGGAGAAGCCTCTGTGGGGCCTCTCTAGGAATCTCCTGGGAGGAAACGGGGCCAGAAAAGGCAGGGAGAAGCCTCTGTGGGGCCTCTCTAGGAATCTCCTGAGAGGAAACAGGGCCGGAAAAGGCAGGGAGAAGCCTCAGTGGGGCCTCTCTAGGAATCTCCTGGGAGGAAACGGGGCCAGAAAAGGCAGGGAGAAGCCTCTGTGGGGCCTCTCTAGGAATCTCCTGAGAGGAAACAGGGCCGGAAAAGGCAGGGAGAAGCCTCTGTGGGGCCTCTGTAGGAATCTCCTGGGAGGAAAAAGGGCCTCCACCCTCCCTGTGGTTTCCCCAATCGCACACATTATTTGATTTTACATTGATTCTTATGGGAAAAATTGCTGCTTCTTACAAACTTTTCTACTTAAGAACCTGGTCACGGAGCGAATTAAGTTCCTAAGTAAAAGTACCACTGTATACTGCATGAATGGCATCCTTGGATTATTGAAAAAGTGACCCTACAACTTTGGTAAGTCTTCAAATCTTAACCAACAATCACATTTTAAAGTTCTTAAGGTAAATAGCTTAATATAACATTCTTTTTTTAAAAAAATCCTTCAAATTCAGAATCTGTGATATTACTCAGGGAACCCTTTTCCCCCTCAAACTTGCTTATTTATTTAACCCAATCATTTGTACAAGATTATGAGATACCACATTCTTCTGCATTAACAGAATGGGGAAAATATTTTTAAAAGAGTTTTTCAAAGCAGAAGGCAATCTTGCAAACACTGAAAGATAAATTTCAACACACTATTAATATGATGCTGTTGATGGGTTTATAACATTGTCAGGAACTGATATTCCACGTGGAAGTAACTCAGATATTCATATTTGTGTAACTACAGCCAACTATCCAAATTGTAGAACCAGATTATTTCAGTACACTCTTTAGGATGGCTGTGTGAAATTGGAGAAAAACTGTCTAAGGATCAAGACATTTGAAGGACATTAATAATTTCCTACTCTTTTCCCAGGTTTTCCTAGGGTTTTATTCTTTGCTTAATAATTCGTGACTTCTATATTGTTTTTTTCTCAGTTTGAAAATAGTCACTTTTCTTAGTTCCTAGGAAGGAGGAAAGGAGGTAGAGAGAAGCTGAGAGAGCACAGATCCGGTATCAGACCCATGCAAGTGTTGTTATTTTTCCTGTCATATTTGTTGGGGTACAGCTTTCATTTATTTTTCCTACAGCAAAGCAGGAAAACCAATCTGGAAAGAATAGAACTCACATGTCATCAACAGCTCCTTGGCTGAAGCGCTTGGCACTGGTTTACTGACAACTTAAAGGCAAGAAGTGGGTGAGGCTCAGCTGCAGCCAACAAGGAACTAGAAAGGGATACTTCAATCTGATTCAGGCTTTACCCCCCTTACCCCCTCTTCCCCTTCCATTACTCTCCCCAGGGGGTACTATAATGTCACACAATTGGTTGCTTTCTAGATGCAAGTTTAAGAGGAACTTTGGGACAATTCAATTGTGGGATATCTTGAGAGACCACTCGTGAGCTTAGCAGCCTCTCCCAAATTTCTCAAGTATTCTGTCAAATTTCCAGTAAACATCTAAATATTTTAGCAATTCCCATCAATTTAAACCTTGTTCCCGATAAGCTCATGTAAGAAAAACATTACAGTCCCAATCATTGGCTTCTTTTGATGGGAATTTTTTTTAAGACATGATTTTTTTTAAAAAAAAAAGTGGTGTATTTCTCAGATAGAAGTTCTGTGGAAGTCTTAATTACTGTTACGTATTATGTGAACTAATCCTTGTAGCATGTTAGCATTCACACTTCCTTACCCTTATATTTAGTCTTCCTTATAATTGTTAAGCTCTTCTAAAGAACACATAACTTTCCTCAGATTTCTAATGCTGTCACCCTTCTGTAGGTCTCTTCAAAGATTTTTCAGATCTTGGTTTTGATGCATTGGATGAAAATACTTATGGTAGGGGTCTCCGACCTTGGCAACTAAGACTTGTGGGTTTCAGACCTCCAGTGGCAAGGTCATCACACTATGAGGAAAAGAACAGAGTTCTGTTCTTGAACTCTGATTATTGTTGACAAAAATCCTATACATTGGTACCTCTACCTAAGAACGCCTCTACTGACAAACTTTTCTAGATAAGAACCAGGTGTTCAAGATTTTTTTGACTCTTCTCAAGAACCATTTTCCACTTACAAACCTGAGCCTCTGAAACTGTAACCGGAAAAGGCATGGAGAAGCCTCTGTGGGGCTTCTCTAGGAATCTCCTAGGAGGAAACAGGGCCTCCATCCTCCCTGTGTTTTCCCCAATCACATGCATTATTTGCTTTTACATTAATTCCTATGGGAAAAATGTTTCTTCTTACAAAATTTTCTACTTAAGAACCTGGTCACAGAATGAATTAGGTTCATAAGGAGAGGTACCACAATAAAGTCATGGCTGTTTCTGGAGGAAGTGATGATAGGAAGGGGGAACTTCCAAGGACCTGGAGGTTGAAACCCAACCCTCCTGAAGGTTCAGAACCCCCCCCCCCTTCCTAATTTTCTGACAAGAAAAAAGTCTGCCATTCCTGACAGCAGGTAGCTGAAGAGGATGATATTATTCCATTCCAGTGTGAGTGATAAGTCCAAGGAGGAGGAAATTTTAATTTCTGGAGAAAAGAAAAGCAAATGATTGGGACTCCAAGGTGAGAGACAGATTCTGCCAACAGAACAAGGCAATCAGGCAATATATTTTAAAGACTTTGTGTAGTAAAGTATAAATACTGCCTAAAAGAGACAGAAGGAATATTGTAAAAAAAGCATAATAACCACTAGAACATAACAATAAGCAAGATGGATAGATCACAGGAAATGATGGCAAAACAATCAGAGGGAAACTATGAAAAATCATGAAGAGATGATCAGAGAGATGAAAGACAATATATTTAAAAAGTGGATGAAAAAATAGATAGTATCCAGCAATCAATTGCCCAAAATAAACAGGGAATAATGATAGTCGAGACAAAAATACAACAACTGGATAAAATGTTTAGAAATAATGGAACAGAAAGCCAGCTTACCAACCAGAGAATTGGAGGATTCGATTACCTATGGATAAAGCCTCTTTTTTATCTCAGGTTCCAAAATATAATGAAAGATAAAGACAGAGAACTTGGAGAGAAATTGGCGAAAGTCTTAGGAGAAGTTTTGCAAAAAGATCAACAGGACATATTGAGAGATATAGATGAAATATATAGGGCTTCCACCAACTATGCATGACAACACTACCTAAAGAAGTTCATGCCTGATTTACAAGAAAGGCAATAAGAGATGAACTCTATGAGAAGATGCAGGAAGAACAAATAACATATAATGAAAAGGAGATACAGACTCTAAAACAAATACCTCAGAGAGTAAGAAACCAAAGAGTTCTTAACAACTCAATTAATAAGAGAGAATGTGATGTTCAGATTGTTGATATTAGAAGGGGTATTAATAACATAGCAAGAATGGGGAAAACTTAAAATAGACTCTGTGGAGAAGGCACAAGAATTTTTTGATCACAATTTTTCAGCTGAAGGAGAACAGGAAACTACAAGGGAAGTTGAGAGTAGAAGTCAAGAGGAGGACCAGATAAAAGGGAATGAGGAGCAGCAGGAGGAAATAAGGAGACAAGAAAGAGAACAAAAGGAGAAAGAAGGCATAAGAGGGAAAGTACAGAGAGTGACAAGAAACACAAGGAAATAAGAACTGACCTATAAATTAAAAGGACAATGAGAGAGAGATTAAGTTGATATCTTTAAATATAAATGGAATAAACTCATAAATCAAATGCAGGCAGGTTTTCACAAAATTTGAAAAATTAAAAATGGATATAGCATGCATCCAGGAAACACACATTTGTCAACACTATAGCAACCTATTAGTAAATCCAAAACTCGGTAAACTCTTTACAACATTATCCCAACAAAAGAAAAGAAGAGTAATGGCCTACATCAAAGAGGATTTGGAACCGAGACAGATATACAAAGATGACAATGGGAATATTTTGATTATAGAGATAAAAGTAAAAAAAAACACCTTAATTATCAGAATATATGCCCCAAATAATAACCAAAATGAATTTTATAGAGACTGAGATTAATTAATACAACTAGAGTATGAAAATATTTGCTTAATCGGAGACTTCAAGCAATAGATAGCAAAAAATACTACATGAGTAACAACAGTAACAGTAACTATATTAATAAATATTTTACTTGTCTATGTCATGGGTAGGAATTCCAATAAAATATAGCACTGTGAAATGTTCCCTTTCCTGGCTCTGAAATTTTCTATTTCATTCCTAGTATTATACCGAGAGCATTTTGCCCTAAATCAATGCAACAAGAGAGACATGTTAACGACACAAGGCAGCTAATAACAGGTGAGTAGTTGGATCACTGCTGCCCACAGGCCAATCAATTATTTTACAGGCAGTGGGGCAACAGCGATGGAAGAAAATAATTGGGTCTTCAAGTCAGTTCTGATTCCTGCTGACTGACCCCCTTCAGTTTTCAGGGCAATGAGTTTTTCAGAAATGGTTTGCCATTTCCTGCTTCTTATGGCTGAGTAAAGAGATTAATTGGAGATCATCCAACTAACTTTAGAGATTCGATGAGATTAAAACTCAGTTTCCTGGTTTCTAGTTTGACAAAGTGGCTAAATAAAATCCTAAACACTACATTAAAGTAGCTCTCAGTAATGAAAAATAGGAGCACACAAAAATAGTCTGCCTCAGTTGTTAAATATATTAGGGCATATCAATGTTTGTTTCACTTCCATTTTACCTGTTCTTTCTCTCCTTGCATATAGATATACATAAGGAAATAATCAATTTCTAGTTCAGAATCGGGAGGAAAAAAGAACAGTCAAAGACCGATCCATAGGAATCATTTCAGATCTCCTCCCCAGACTTATTTCAGATGCTGATTTGGCAGGTCAACTTCTTTAAACTATTACTAAAGAGTTGCCAGTGACAAGCACAAAGGAGTACACTTTGTTCTCAAATAATGTGTAATTAAAACAATTTACTAGTACTGTGCTTTCAGCAACCTTGTACAGAACAAGAAGAGTTTTTAAAACGATACCTCACATATGCAACATTTTTTTTCTAAGCAATTTAAAGGCACCCTAACTCTGCAGTCTATTTGACTGGGAATAAAGAAAGTGGTTAATTTGTTTTACTTCCTCTGACCATCAAGTAGGGTTATTGATTGTTTGTGTGGTTGTTGCATGACCATCTATTTGTTATTAGGGTATACAAGGCCAGTGGCAGCCAAGAAAACTCTGAATTGTCTCCATTCTATTTTTAGGGGATTAGGACTAGAGCGCCCACTATAGAAGTATCAAAAATGTTTAAGTTCAGATGTCCCCATTGAGGTCCCCATTCATTGAAGCAGTGGATGTGATGTGAGGGTGCCTGGAGGCTGTAAGGGTCTGGATGGGGGCCAATAGGCTCAAGCTCAAACCAGACAAGACAGAGTGGCTGTGAGTTTTTCTTCCTAAGGACTATTAGATCTGTCCGTCCATAGTGCTGGGGGGGGAACACTGACCCGCTCAGATAGGGGCTGCAACTTGGGTGTCCTCCTGTACTCAAAGCTCAACCTTGGCCATCATCTCTCAGCTGTGGCCAGGGAGGTCTTTGCCCAGATTTGCCTGGTGTACCAGCTGTGGCCCTATTTGGACCAGGAGGCTCTGCGCACAGTCACTCAGGCCCTCATCACCTTCTGTCTCGATTATTGCAATGCTCTCTACATGGAGCTACCCTTGAAAAGTGTTTGGAGACTTCAAATTGTCAAGAATGCAGCTACACGAGTTGTCATGGGTACACCTCGGTACACCCATATAACACCTATACTTCACGAACTGGTTATCTCTCAGTCTCCGGGCACAAGTCAAGGTGTTGGTTATTACTTATAAATCCTTATATGGCTTAGGACCAGATTATTTATGGGATCGTCTCCTGCCACATACCTCCTAGAGACCAATTAGAGCACACAGACCTCCAGGTCCCATCAGCCAAAAAATGTAGGCTGGCAGGACCTTAGGGGAGAGCCTGATCTGTTGCCACCCCGGCTCTATGGAATCAACTCCCACCCAATGTCCGCACTGCTCCCACCCTGCTGGCTTTCCATAAAGCCATGAAGACTTGGCTATGCCGGCAGGCTTGGGGTTCCTAAATTAACATCAACTTGACCACCAGTATGAACATGACTATGTGAATGTTATATATGTGTGTCGTGAATTGTCTTGTTATGAGTTTTAATTAGGGTTTTAAAATTATAGTTTTTTTTTCTTGACTTCTTATTGTTAAAGTAATGCCTCATCTTATGAACTTAATTGGTTCCGGGACGAGGTTTGTAAGGTGAAAAGTTCGTAAGATGAAATAATGTTTCACATAGGAATCAATAGAAAAGGCAATAATGTGTGCAAGCCTATTAGGGGGGGAAAAATGCGGCGGGCAGACAAAGCTGAGGCGAACGGAGTGGGGGGGAGGGACAGAGAGAGGGGGCAAGAGGTGGAAGTCCCAACAAAGCAAGGCGAAAAGAGCCTCTCTTGAGCTCTGTGAGTCCCTGCCTCCCATTTTTGTCTACCCCACTGTGCTCATCTCCCCCACAACTTTCTCTTCTCTTGACCTCCATGGGTCATTCCCTCCCATTTTTGTCCCCCCCCCACCCTGCTCATCTTCCCCACAACTTTCTCCTCTCTTGAGCTCCATGAGTCTTTGCCTCCCGTTTTTGTCCCCTCCTTCTGCTCATCTCCCCCACACCTTTCTCCTCTCTTGAGCTCCATGAGTCTTTCCCTCCCATTTTTGTCCACCCCACTTTACTCATTTCCCCCATGCAATTTGGAAGGGGGGAGTTTGTCGCTGGGATTCAAAGTAGCACTGGCAAAAATGAAGGGAATCCCAGCGAGGGGAGCCTCAGGGAAATCCCAGCAATGCAAGAATGGGGTGCTTTGGCTGGCAACGGAAGTTCGGAGGCGGGGATTCCCAGGGAAATCCCAGCGCTTCGGGGCATCCCAGCGGCGGCGGCTCAGGTTCATAAGGTGAAAATAGTTTGGAAGAAGAGGCAAAAGAATCTTAAACATCGGGTTCGTATCATGAAAAGTTCGTATGAAGAGGGGTTTATAAGACGAGGTATCACTGTATTTATAATTTTATATGATAATTTTATATTGTTGTAAGCCGCCCTGAGTCCCTCGGGATTGGGCGGCATAGAAGTATTAATTAATTAATTAATTAATTAATTGATTGATTGATTGATTGATTGATTGATTGATCGATCGATCGATCGATCGATTAATTGATTGATTAATTAATCGATCGATCGATCGATCGATCGATCGATTAATTGATTGATTAATTAATTGATTGATTGATTGATTGATTAATTAATTAATTAATTAGTTAATTGATTAATTGATTGATTAATTAATTGATTAATTAATTAATTAATTGATTAATTAATTGATTGATTGATTAATTCAAAGGAAAGAATTTCAGTTTAGTTCTCTATAGCAGTGTTTCCCAACCTTGGCAACTTGAAGATATCTGGACTTCAACTCCCAGAATTCCCCAGCCAGCATTCGCTGGCTGGGGAATTCTGGGAGTTGAAGTCCATATATCTTCAAGTTGCCAAGGTTGGGAAACACTGCTCTATAGGGAAGTGTATGGCACAGTTTAAGATGAACAACATTAGCCTTCTCTTTTTCACTAACAGTGAGATTATGAAAGTGCAGAAAATGAGAAAATGAGAGTAATTACCAAGGGCAAAATAAAAATCCAATGTGGATTCTGTTGTGGTTAGCTTTGGCCCAGCTCCTGCCCCAAGGACTGTGGATGTGGGGGAGACATCCACATGCTGCAGGCCTGTTTTGCCCCCAGTGGAATATGCTGATGAAGGCTCCTCTGACCAAGAAGACATGAGTGACAGGGAGGAGGAGAGTGTGGCAGACAGCTCAGAAGGAGATCAATTATCTAGCTTCTCCTTGGATTCAGAACAAGAGTTAATGATACAGCCACGCATGCGGAGAGCGATGCATAGGCAGCAACAACTGAGAGATTATTATCAAAGAAAATGAGGCCACCTGTGGTTGGGTGGGGCTGTGGTAATTAGTGAGGCTGCTATAAATAGCAGCCTGTGGGTTTGGCCATTGTGGAGGATTATCTGATCCTTGTGTTTCGTGACTGCTTTACTGACTTTGACTTTTTGTGTGCTGATTTTTCCCTTCTTTGAAACTAAACCGGAGCAAAGTGTGTGAATTGCCTCACAGCTGCAAGCTAAGTATCACAGAACTGATAAGGGACTTGTACAAATTACCAGTTTGTTTGGAGACCAGTGCTCTTTGCTATACCAAAAGAGGGCTTAGTTTAAGTGAATTTTCATTATAAAGAACATTGTTTTGAATTTTCAAACGTGTGTGTGTCTAAAATTTGTACCTGTGAATTTTTGGGAGGAGTCTACCAGAGAGCCCGACAGAACAGATTCTGAGTTGAAAACTGTTCATTGGTGTTCTGGAAAGTTTTGTGCATGAGTGTGTGTGTGTGAACGGGGGGGGAGAATGCAAGACAGAAAATAGATGTGGTCAGAAAGTGTGCATTGTCAGCACAATGCTCACAGTTTGAAGCTACAGCCACATGTATTGTATATTTGATTCTTTCTTCAGACGTAACACTAAAACAGTAGTGAAGAAAGTTCCAAGGCCAAGGGAAAACTGTCTCATGAACCGGGCTTCGTTTCATGGAAATGAATTACTAATGCTGCTAACTCACTCCATTGTTTCCAGCAATGCCCTCTCAAACTTCAGCAATAATTCAGCTATGAAATAAACAGGCCTGATCAGATAGCTGTGAAAATTAGATAAACTACACAATAGCTCGGAAGATATGAACATTTCATCAGGAGCCATATATCGGCTTCTTCCTGGTGTTAATTCCATTCATTTTCCCTTTCTTTGCACTTTAGACATTAATTTCAGGATTCAGGAAGAACATGAAATGTGTACATTTATAACAGGACTCTTTTCTCCAATGCAGTAGATAGAGGTACAAATATGTTGACACAGATATTTCTAATTTAACTGACAAAATGTTACACCTATTAATATTTGGTTTCCATATTGTGCTATGATTTACTTAACCATGATATACTGAAAACTACAATAAACTGAATTCACTCAAACTTAAGCCCATATCCAACAAACCACATTATGGCTACCATGCTGTATGTTATGTCCTGAGAAGCTGGGGAGTTTTCACTCCAGTCTGTCCAGGATCTCAAGCCGGTAAAATCTGATTGGCTCCTGATTTAAAGGACTCCCTATTTAAACCCCTGCCTATAGCAGGGCCTTGCAGGTGTTTGCTAGCTATGACCAATAAAGAGCTGAAGCCACTAAACCATCTCCTGTCTCTTCAGTAAAGAAACTTAACATCTGGCGACAAAGGTGGGATGCTGAGGGGAATTTTTGAACAAAGGTAATCCAGCTAGGCCGGAAGGAATTGATGAATATTGAGGCACCAAATTCAAAGCCTGAACAAAGGAAAGAGTCATTGCCTCATCACTTTATCATCTGCCGACCCTATTTGATGTAGAAAATGAAACCTGGGACCACTATATGGCAAGATTTCATTGTTTTCTGGGGGCAAATGATATAAAAGATCTTCTTGACAACCGGAAAAGAGACATGTTCCTCAGCCATCTTGGGCCAAAGATTTTCAATAGGGCTATTGCTTTAACGGAGCCCGAAACAATAAAAACAGTCATTTGGATGAAATTATAAGAAGTGCTCAAAAAGCACTATGATCCAGCACCATCAAAATTTGTAAGCTGGTATCAATAAAATTATTTACCACACATGGGCCGCAGGATGGGCTACCAGATGTAACAGTGTCTGCTAATAGGCCTCATCATTTGAGGAATTTTTAACAAGTCAGGGAATAAAACACACCTTAATAGCCCCCTTCAAGCATACAATGGGTTAGTGGAGTGCAAAATAATAGCCACTAAAGAAACCCTGGGATGAATAGGCCCAAGGGACTGGCAAGCCCGAAGAGACAAACTCTTAGCAATTCAACATATAACCCCAAGCACAACCATGGACGAAATCCCAGTGAGCTCCTAATGGGTAGGAAGCTCTGATCTGTCCTGGATAGATTACACCCAAATTACCACAACATAAGGGAAGCTCCCAGCAGGAAGAAAATCAGAACACTCCAAATAAATGATCCAGTTTACGCAAGAAACTTTGCCATGGGATCCCTATGGCTACCTGGGGAGATTGTTAAGTTAACAGGCCCAAAATTGTATATAGTAGGCCTGAGCGATGGCAGAAAATGGCAATGGCATGTGGACCAATTACAAGACCACCGACCACGTAACAATTACTGGGAAAGGAGTCCGAATCCTAACCATGTTTTTCCTACAGTTAGGACTAAAACCTGTGGATTCTGAGGCATCACCAAGCAACAACAATAAATCCAGCTCAGCCAAGGCCAACACCTCGAACTCGATGTTCCAGCAAGTTCCAGTGAGGGAGCCTGAGAGAGAAAGCAGATACTCTCCAACTTCAGCCAACACCCCAAATCAACTAGAGCAGTATCACGCCCTACATATCTAAATGATTACACATGCAAAATTATGGGCAGAACTAAGGGGGGAGATATGTTATGTCCTGAGAAGCTGGGGAGTTTTCATTCCAGTCCAAGCAAGAACTCAAGCAGGTAAAATCTGATTAGCTTCTGATTTAAAGGGCTCCCTATTTAAACCCTTGTCTATAGCATGGCCTTGCTCGTGTTAGCTAGCTAGGACCAATAAAGAGCTGAAGCCAATAAACCATCCAGAAAACTTGTGAAAGAATATAGATCTCTTTGGAGGGGGACCAATGAACATTTAAAGGAGGGTGGGAAATTACTGAGCCTTGAGAAAGTGAGAAAGGAGCTCAAAATGATCTCATTTTGATTTTATTTGGTAGATCAGATAGAAACTCTTAATGAGCTATTCAGATTCTGTTATTCTTCCTTATATAAGAATCCATTGCTCCTTTTCTTCTTTATTTTATCTAATTTGATGAGCTGACAAAATTATAGTTTCACCAGCAAATCAAAGCTAAGTTTGGTTTAGCATAATATGTGACAAACAGTAAACAAAATTAATTCCATCCTGTAGATTTTCTAGGGAGTAGAAAGAGCTTGCAATATCTCTTTTGTATATTCTTACCTCTGTAAAATTACCACTAGATCTGCAATTTTTTTCTAACCCTTTTCTTCAAGGGCAGTTAAAACAGTTAACAATAAAAAAAACTCTACAAAACTTTTTTTCCCATTAATAAATAAATTCCTATTTTGTTTGTTTGTTTTGTTTTGTTATTCAAGGCTAACTTAGAACTTGGGGTAGAATACTGCACTAACCCTGAATTTAACTAACCTAGATATTTTTGAGTGTCAATTTATGGCATATGGATTTAGGAAAAGTATAAACATAGCAGAATTCAGAACACTCTGCTAAAAATATAAAACCTTCGCATTAATTTTTCAACATTTTTCATTGAGTCATTTGATTCATCCCTTTGCCCACTTAAGTCAGTGTCCTTAAATCTATCAATACTTTGCAACAATTGAATCTCCACAAATCTTTCCTCTTTTCCTTTCTTCTTTGTTCTCTTTTCCTTCCTTAACTTGAACTTGCATCTCACCTGTGCCAGTCCAATACTTTCATTTTACCATATATGGTTTCATACATATTTTTTTAATATAAATATTGAATGGGGTAAAAATAATAGCAACCTACTGCATTATTTATATTATTTTTGTAGGCCTCTTTTCTTCTGCCACTGAATTGAAAGAGAAGCAGCTGATAACCTAAACAAGCATTCTCCAAGAGGTGTTTTATATCTTGTTAAGATATAACAGAGTCTCTAGGACATGCTGTATACTGGAACTTGCTTTATACTATCAAGATTTGCTGATCACTCTGAGTAAATGTATTCTATTTGCATTTCTTACAAATCTTATCAAAGATAAACAGGTTAAGCAGGCTGAAATTCTATGGGCTTTCTTAAAGTGTACTTTGAGGCCCTGATCCAAGGCCCTTTGAAGTAAACAGAGCTCTCTCAACTAACTTCGGTGAACTTTGATGGCAAGCATTGCACATAAATTCAGTGAAAGAATCGCTGAGCATAATAATTTGTTTCAATAGATTTTTCAAATGTCTTGAATCTTATCATAACTACTTTCTATTAAACTCCTAAACTGTAGAAGCAGCAAAGTGAAGGTAAAAACTAGCAAATTCATTGAAGAATATCACCATTTCTGAAGAAATCACTCTACAAGAAATCAGTGTAGTATAAAATGTGTGAAAGGAAACTACTGAAAGGAAACTTCAAAATACAGATAGTCCTCTTCTTAAGACTACAATTGACCCCAAAATTTCTGTTTGCTGCATTTTACCACCCTTCTGGCCACAGTTGTTAAGTGAATCATTGTAATAAAGTTAGTAACACAGTTGCTGAGTGTTTTTGACTTCCCCATTAACTTTGCTTGTCAGAAAGTAACAAAAGACCTCATAATGTTGCAACCATCATAAATATGAGTCAATTGCCAAGAGTTCAAATTCTGATCAAATGACCACGGGGATGCTGTAATGGTCATAAGTGTGAAAAATGGTCATAAGTCACCTTTTCAGTCTCATTGTAATTTTAAACAGTCACTAAAGGAACTGTTGTAAGTTGAGGACTACTTGTACATAAAATATTTTGAGGGGATTATATATCTTGCTTCCTGCAAACTGATGAGCTGTGAGATGGGCCATAGAGTGAGCTGGGCTAGAAGCCCAGGTTCCAGTGCAATAAGAACAATAAATTTTGTTAGCTCAAATTATAAAAATGAACAAGTTCCAACATTCATCCTATCTTCTGGTAATGCCTTGCGTGTTAAAGTGTCTGGTGGAAACAGTTTGGGAGCATACATATTCAGGTTTTGATATAAATAATGTGCAACAACTGAGTAATGACAAGATTGGGTCTGCACACATGTTAAAGCAGAATGTGGTCTGCACAGTCTTTCCTTATTGTACGAATTGTAGTAAGTAAACTATGATTTACAACCAGAGGTGGGTTCTAACTTACCTTGCTGCCAGTTTGTTTCCTCCCATGCCGAAAAACACTTTTCCGAATCAAAGAATAAAGTTTAGGAAGTGAAACAACATCTTGACAGCATCTGATTTGGAAAACTGTTTTAAATCACCCCTTCCTTGCAGCATTTTACTCTGCTCAACATCATGTTGGCTAAACCGAACTGGCAGATAGGGAAGCAAACTCACACTCTCTTTTCACTCTTTCAGGGCATGGGCATCTGCCCAAAGTCTAGTCATTTTGCTAAAGGACATCCTCTGAAAACATGCTTAGGTTGGTTAAGAACTTGCCTGGTCTGCATGTATGAATTCTTTAACTATGAAAATGTTCCGTGTTCTATGATCATTTTTCAAGAATAGAGTACTCTGCCTGCCAAAGGAGAAACAGCAGAGTTTGAAGTGTATATTATGAAATGGTTGGGTTTACACATTTCCCTAAATCATAGTGTGCCTTATGGCTTCCTGTGTTAAGTGAATCCCAACAAATTTGTTGCATTTTAGTATATTCATAAAAAATAGTTTTAAATAAATATGATATAGCAGGATTTGTGAAGCCAATCAAAAAGAAAAACAATTTGGTTTGCCCTGATTGAAGAGAAAGAAAAAGATTCCTCACTTTAACTTAATCAAGAAGTAAGATTATTATCCTGAATGATCTGCTATAAACAAAAAGGAAACATTGAATAGAATTATGCCAATTGTATTAATAAAATTTAATACAACCTTTTGAGGAAAGGGGAAAGTCAACTTTTAAAAAGTGGCTAAAATTTTGTTCTTAATACAAACTGAGAGAAAGGATGAAAGCACCATCTCCACCCGTCTCCTAGCAGGGATCATCCATAAGTGTGGCCAGTGGTGGGCTACGAGCCGGAATGCTAAATTGCACTCGCCGCCACGACTCATATGTTTTTGCAGGACTAGCACAATTTTGCTGCTGCATTTGTGGAGGTAGCAAAATTGCGCACGGAGCCACAGGTAAAACCTTGCCAAAACATGGGCGCAATTTTTCTACCTCCACAGGTAGAGCAGCAAAATCGCGCTGGTCCCGCAAGAACTTACGAGCCATGGCGGCAAGCGCAATTTAGCATTCCGGCTTATATTCCACCGCTGAGTTTGGCCAATCCAGCTACAATCCTGTACCAGGCCTAAAACCTGATTGAAAATAGTTCAGATAATCCATTTCTTCCAGGTTCCTCTGGACTAGATGAGAATTGTCCAACATTAAGGGACCCAGCAATGGTTTCTTGAGCAGAGGGTAAACCAGTTTTTCCTTAAAAGGAGACAGAAATACATGTCTGACAAGAATGAATTCACCAATGCATTGATCTATCCACTTGATACCTCCCAGGCAGCCTTAACCAGCCAGCATAAACATGAATCTAATATGCAGGTAGTGAATTTACATTCATGACCCCATCCACTTCCTCATGTCCAGCAAAATCAAAATGGTATCAGATAGCCTGATAAGTCTGTTTCTTGGGATTTTCACCATGCTTGTAATCCAACTAAGAATGAATCTGACTTTCAAATGCCTTGAAAATTTCTCCAGGTGACCCTGGAGATAGATGGTCTGGGTGACCCTAAACAGGGCTGCTGGGTAGCATTCTGTGGACCAATAAGATCTGAAAGGTATTGACATTTCACTAGTGGTCACCATGAGGTAAACCTTAATAATGATTTTAATTCGTGTTCAGTCCGGTTCAGTCTTTGTTTTCCTCCAGTGGCATTCCAGGCATCTCTTGAGCCTTTGCAACTGTCTCAATTCTTCCATGAATCATGGAGAAACAAGGGTGATATGCCCTTGAGGCTGCATAGGTGCGATTATGTCTAGAGCTCCCTGTTCCAGACAGTTGCCAGGGCCTCAGCCAGACAGTGTATTAGATCAACAGGTAGTTTCCTCAGCTCACTTTTAAACCCAAACAAGACCATCAGATGCCAAGAGTGGACCAGTTGAGTGGCAGAAAATCTACATATTATGTCTTTAAAAAAAACCCTAAACAGAACAACTGTCTATTCTCTGACCCATTTGTTTTTAAACAATCTTTTAAAAGTGAGGGTGAATTGTGTTCCTATTTATATCCTATTTAACTTCATGAAATCCCAGATGCTGCTTCTTCTTGGGAAATCCTTAAAGTAACTGTTAAAGCAATTACTCTGGTGTCCTTGATTTAATCTTTTAAGTGTTTAGCACCAGCACTGAGTCATGGCAGTTTACTAGTTTGGAAAGGAAAAGAATTGACGTCATCTTAAAATGCCACTGTGTAAATATACTCAATATTTACATGGCAGCCTAGTTTGCTAATCAGACATTTTACATACTGGCTCCTTTGCAACTTTGGGAATTTGGCTCCTCAACTTTAAGCTGTGATTAAAACTAATTTTAAAATGATCCAGGACACACTTTCTCTCACACAATATATTTAAGTTACTTAGCAAGATGTTTCCTTCATGTTCAAAAGCATCCTTCTAATAGGAATGATAATTTGGAACAAGTATTCCTAAGGGAGAGATCAGGTAAGGGATGTTTCGCACAAGGGAGGCTTCAACTGATAGGTAGCAAATGGCAAGATAGAGGCTAGGGAACATAAAAATAAGTTAGAACAATAAGAACTACTCAGTGTATTTTCTAACAAAATAGCATTGCTAAAAGCAGATGATCCAAATGCCCGTTTTAAGGCGCTTTGTGTTAAGAGGCAAGGCAGCAAGGCAACCACAAAAACATATGTTATTTTTCACATCAGCCTCAAGTTCTTGCATGACACTAAAATAAACCTGAATTGAGGCAGGCAGGCAATTATGATTATGACTGCATAATGGAACCTATATCCTAACTAAGAAATTATTGTTATACCATTATAGAAGACAGGCTTTTTATGCCCATGATGAAGATGAAGCAACTCAACTAGCTCCCTTTTTGATGTCTGGCCCAGTGTAGGCCGACTTCCTTTACGCACAGCAGGCAAGCAAAAGAGATTTACAACAAATGATTTTGCATAAAGCTCTTGGAATTCTAATAATCAGACTTTTTTTTTACTCATCAGACCTAATACTAATAAAGAGGAGTATCTGGCACATGTTGTACAGACTCTTAACAAACTGCAGACTGTAGAAAATGATAGATGCAACATAGGCAAGGCTAGGCTTCCCAACAGAGCTCAGAATCTACCATATTATTATTCCATTAATAGAAATAGCAATAGCACTTAGACCTATGTACCACTTCATAGTGCTCTACAGCACACTCTAAGTGATTCACAGAGTCAGCATATTATTATTATTTATTTATTAATATGCCGCCCCTCTCCGGAGACTCGGGGCGGCTCACAACAATAGTAAAAACAATATTATGGCATAACAAATCTAATATTAAAAAGAAGCATATAAAAACCCTATCATATTTAAAAAAACAAACAACACATACATACCAAAACATAAATATAAAAAGCCTGGGGGAAGGTGTCTCAACTCCACCATGCCTGGGGGTAAAGGTGGGTCTTCAGTAATTTACGAAAGACAAGAAGGGTGGGGGCAGTTCTAATCTCCGGGGGGAGTTGATTCCAGAGGGCCAGGGCTGCCACAGAGAAGACTCTTCCCCTGGGGCCAGCCAAACAACATTGTTTAGTCGACGGGACCCAGAGAAGGCCAACTCTATGGGACCTTATCGGTCGCTGGGTTTCGTGCGGTAACAGGCAGTTCTGAAGGTACTCTGGTCCAATGCCATGAATGGCTTTAAAGGTCATAACCAATACTTTGAATTGTGACCGGAAACTGATCGGCAGTCAATGCAGGCCGTGGAGTGTTGTAGAAACATGGGCGAATCTAGGAAGCCCCATGATAGCTCTCGCAGCTGCGTGTTGCACGATCTGGAGTTTCCGAACACTTTTCAAAAGTAGCCCCATGTAGAGAGCATTGCAGTAATCGAACCTCGAGGTGATGAGGGCATGAGCAACTGTGAGCAATGACTCCCTGTCCAAATAGGGCTGCAACTGGTGCACCAGGCGAACCTGGGCAAACGCCCTCCTCGCCACAGCCGAAAGATGATGTTCCAATGTCAGCTGTGGATCGAGGAGGATGCCCAAGTTGCAAACCCTCTCTGAGGGGGTCAGTAGTTCCCCCCCCCAGGGTGATGGACGGACAGGTGGAATTGTCCTTGGGAGTCAAGACCCACAGCCACTCCGTCTTGTCTTGGTTGAATTTGAGCTTGTTGACACCCATCCAGTCCCCAACAGCCTCCAGGCACCGGCACATCACTTCCACTGCTTCCCCCAACAATCTGGGTCCTCATTTTACTGACCTTGTAAGGATAGAAGGCTGAGTCAACCTTCAGCTGGTCAGGATCGAACTCCTGACAGTCAGCAAAATTAGTCTGCAGTACTGTATTCTAACCACTGCACCATAATATTAATATTAATCTCAATATTAATCTCATATTATTGTCCAGAGCAGTGTGTGGGAAAATTGTGCCTATTGATTAGGAAAATAACACAGTCTTCTGGGGATTCTGGAGTTGCCTACAAAAAAGTAAAGACTACATTGTGGACTTCGATATGTAACAGATTTGTAGGAAATAAAAAGGCTTCAGTCGATTCCAAATTTCCAAGCTTTGGAAAAATAATACCCAAGCCACAGCAGAAGCTATAATGGATGCTTTATGTCTCTCAATAGTATTATTTGTTGTATATTTGGTTCCCAATGTACTTATCCCAGTCTGGCATTTTTATGGCTAGGCACCTACTGATAGAACACTATCAAACATCTAAAAAAATTGAAACCAGTTCTTGGTTGCCTGGAAACAGCATCTTCAATGATAACTAGACAACTCTATTATTTATTTATTGGTTGGTTGATTGATTGATTGGATTTTTATGCCGCCCCTCTCCGAGGACTATAGTGGTTGGGTAATTGTTATTTTCCTTTTGAACAAAACAGTTTTTTTTAAAAAACTTCGGAAATCTATGCAAACCTACTGCAGGAAAATGAAAATGAAATACAAAGTCAGCTCAAGCAAGCCTCATTTCAGCAGCAGCTCCTCCTGATCTCTCTATCTTGAGTTTTTACAAATCCTTTGCATATACGAAATAGCAATTTAGGTAGGTTACCCAACAAACCTTGGGTGTAAAGTGTGGTAATGCTACTCTGTTTTAACCACATTTTGATCCAAGGTCCAGCTTCAGACCGCATGCTGAGTCATTAATTTGGCTTTAGCATGCTGTACAAGCACAACCTTTGACACAGCCTTCTGTTTATGATAAGCCTTGTCTGCTTAATAGTGGTTAATTGGGAAAAAATAGGCTGAAATTACATAATACATCAGCTCTTAAATCATTATTTACACACTACATTAGTAATGTGTGCACTAAATCAAAAATAAGTCATTTTTTTAGTTAATGGGGCAAATCCTATCATATTTGACATATAAGAGATCTTACCAATTCAAAAGATTGCATTAGCTGTTAGAATGCAGGGGATGGGACGTTGCTCAAATAAATATTTATTTTTGCTTTTTCGATCAAATCTGCGTATGTATGCTTATGCAACTAAATCTGTTGCTATAGTACATGGCTGTGTTTTTGAGATCTGACAGATATTTATATAGAAAATTCCTCTACTATTGTGCATATTATTTTGACAATCTTCTACTTTTCTTAGACATAATTTCCTTTAATTTTAATAGGGCTCTTTTTTGAATATAGTGGATGGCAGTATGAATTCTTCCAATTTAATCACCAAGAAGCAGTTAAAATCTTTTTTACCTAATCGGGCATGATCCAGTATGTTGGACATGAAGTTTCTTTGTTCATGGTGGTGGTAACTGAGTTTCAATCGCAACAAATCTGGAAGATATTGTAGATTAGAGGAAACTTATATAAAGCACATGCTTCAATCTGCTGGCCTTAAGGAATGCTCTAGTCACATTTTCTAAATTAAAAAAAACCTTTATAACTGACTCTTTCATATTATCCTAAGGGAACATTTGGGTTATACGCTAGTTAATAATATAGACATTAATTATACAGCCATTGTTTTTTTAAGGTCAGTGCTGAGCCTATTTCTTTTTCCAAAGGAGGAAAGATAAGCCCTTCAGTGAACTACCCAAAATAGATGAATGTGTACAGAAGCAGTCAATCACTTTGTTGGATTATGTGCAGCAAAGGTAAATTTGAGCTAAGGATGTTTTTAAGGGCAAGTTGTGTGAAGCTGAATAGGTATTATGTCCTATCAAGGACTCATTGTTTCACAGATTCTATACCCAACAATGCCTCATTGTGATGGCAAGAAGGAATGGTGCATTAAATACCCGGGTTTCAGACCCCTTTCACATTTTGGTGTCCTTGTCTGCTGTACAGACTTGGATATTCTTTCTATCCTTCAATTTGGTTGCCAATGGGTCCTCTGGCTGAAATAATGAGACCGGACAGTTCTTCTGGATTGAAACCAACCACTCTCAACTCCGCCTTTCTAGTTTTTCCAAGGTTTCTCTTCTATCTAATCCCAGAATAATTAATCTAAATGAGTTTCTGAGACAGACTTCTAAACAATTTTTGTGAATTTGGAAGACTGCTTTTAGATTTAGATAAATTTCAATATTGTATGTTTGGGGATTTTAGTTATTCTGTTTCATTGATCACTTGAAAAAAACCCTTGTTGCTGGGTATTCTGAAATAAAAAGAATCTATCAGCAGATTTTTTTTTCAGTTCATATAGAATATTTATTGGAAGGATGAGGAAGCATAACACCGATTGTGTGTTTTATTTGACATAGCTAATATCTCACTGAAGAGAGCAGCTATTCATCTGCAAGTATAAAGGTGAGTTCCTTTGCATGAAATGGGATTGTAATGTATAGATTTTGTGGCATGGATAAAAACTAGACTTAGGACAGTTAAATGGTGATTAATGTTATCTTTGGCAAGGTTTCCTAGAGCCAAGTGAACTTCAGAAATACTGTATACCCATGCAGATGGACTGTGTAATAAGTGTAGATTCTTAACTCTTAACTCAGGCAGACTGGAAATGTTCTGTGTATCAGAAACCCTGGAGAAGAATTAACAGCTTCTTTGCCAAATAATATATCTGTAATACCTATTTATAAACAAAAAAATGTAAACTAGTTTTTAACAGAACAGGGGATGTATGTGATAAGGAATTAGAATGTAGTTTAGACTAATAACTATAGTTATAAATATGACAATGTCATATTTCTGTAGATTTAAAATTATTAAATTACCAAAATATTGGTATATATTTTATTATATATATGTAGATTGTTCTGAGTTCGGGTTTTGCCCCGTGTAATATTTTGAGTGTCTATGCGACGTTTCGGTGAAATCACATTCACCATCATCAGGCTGAAGTTGTAAGCTTCGTGCTGCTATAGATATAGTTTGTTTGCAAACTATATATGATGAAGATAGATAGATAGCCAGATAGATATAGATATAATTAGTTGATTGAATGTTTTATACTTAAAGTACCACACATTAAAATAATATGATCTATGACTTAAAGTATCTTTCATTAGCATTTTTATATATTAATTCCATTTTATGGTGTTCATAATTGTTTGAACACTGTAAATGTTTTTGGGGGAAAGAGAACAGTGAAAACATGTTAATCTTATAATTATATTAATGATGACAAAAAATTGCACTACAAATTGAAAGGATTTCCATCATTATACAATAATTCAAATAATTTATCACCAGCAGGCCAATTTGAAAAGGGCCTGATAACAAATTTGGCTTTTATATACTATAGAGGTGAGAATAATTTTGACTCAGTCATAAGAGGTATAGAATTGGGGGGGAGGTGTTCCCCCTTCTTTAGCCTTGTTCACTTTGCCAACAATAACTTGGAAAGAGAACAAAACAAACATCTTTTAATTAAATTATTTTGATCCTATTTCCAAAATAAAGGCAGCATTTAAATTCTGGGGAAAAGTGGACAGGTTCTAGAGTAGGCAATAGATTTGTCTTTGGAATTGTATTAAATATCCTACAACATGTTCTTCATTATGTGAGATAAATTATGAACATTTAATGGTAATGATACTATTAAAAGGTTGCAGCTATTTAGGAGTCTAATTGGCTTAGAGACCTACCATATATGGGCTGTAAAAACCTGGACAGCCCCAAGGTGTTAACAAAAAGTGAACGTTTAATGATATTTTGGCCACTTTCCATATTTTTGCAGCAAAGGTCTGGACAACCCCAAGAGGTGCTAGCCGAAGACCAATTTTGGAACCTTGGTATATTTCAATTCAGCTACAGTGCCGAGCTAAGATGTAAATCACAATTGATTAACTTCAATGTAAAGATAAAGACACTTTCTAACACAGTAGTTCTTTCTGTGTCTAGCAGTATCATTGCCATGTACTTACAAAAAGCTTTTTTCCATGGAAAAAGTTTAAAGAGAGAGCTAATATTTTAGTTAAACAGAGAGCCTTCAAAATGATTTCTTCTGTATGGAGATTTTTACTTGTTTTGTATGGATAGAGGACCATTCAATCCTGAGAGGCTCCAAAATCATAAGACTCTGGGATTTACCACTTCAAAGAGAATTAGTTCTGAGATGGCTCTGTGCTTCAAATTAACTGTGGTCTGAATAAATAAGAAGTAAGGCTGCAATGTTTGCTGTGAAAAGTGTGGGGATAAGCAGCCTAATTCTTTTTGTTTATACTCCATTCCACAGAGTTTTATGACGAAGCTTCTATCATTATTAATATTCCAAGCTGCACTGTGCATTTCCATTAAAACGTCAATCAGTTTAATAGCCCTGAATGGCTTCAAAGTAGTAAGTTACAAATGCCCCATAGTTTAGGATGGATTTATATTATCAAAAAAGAAAAAAGAAACCTCATTGGTTTTGCTATCTTCACCCATACCACAATTGTAGTGATTTCAATTAAGATGCAGTCCGACAAGAATTGCTGACATTGCTTTCTCCTGCTTAAGCTAAACACCCCCAAAATAACTCTGTTGTGAGACGATTATTCCCAATTTTTATTATCTCTATGCTATGAGAATTATTCATTAATTTTACATTGCTAATTTCAAAAGATTGAAAATACACAATTGTCTATTAACATGCTGATTCTAATGAAAAAAAAACCTCTAATTCAAAAATTGGCAATTTATTTTATTCCATCTTAGGTTCTGAATATAACTATTGCTAAAAATGTATTTAAATTCTCATTTTTCACTGGGAGTCCCATTTCAGGTGCTGTTCTAAATTAAGACATATTTACATAACAGTCAAGAAAGTTTATTAATATGGGCTGTTGACAATACTTAAAATATAATTCACATTAAACATTAATGTTTTAGGAAGAGTTATTAAATTGCTTATAGTCTATATTGAAGATGGTGTAGCAATATACAGTATAACAATTGGTCATTTTACCAATCCTTGGTCCTTGTCTTACTTTGGAAAGAACTATTAGAAACTCATAAAGCCAATTAATTTGCTTTTGAATAAAAATGATTGACTTGTTCTATGTCTCCGGACTAAACAATGCTGTAAAAGACTGTAATATTGTTGGTTTTTTTAAAGTCTGGGTTGATTTCCAAGATAACACATGAAAGTTCATGAAAACAATATCTTATTTTGTAAATCTTCTGGAGTTTTAGAAGACCTTCCTGAACAATATGGAATTGGATACAGGCCAATATTGATGAAGGGGGGAAATACCCTTATTAACATGTTTTTGAATGTTACGGCATAAATAACGAATTCTTCTGGAATAAAAATGGGTGATAGCCCACTGCAATAAATTAATATTTTGGTTTTCATATTTATACAAATGAATTTATATTTTGTAAACATAAATTTACAAAAATACAACTGTTATAAATATACATTATATAATCTTTGGCATGATCTATCAATAAACTTTCATAGACCAGTATTGGAAAACAAGTAATGAGGCATACATAGCCTTGTTGAAGTCAGAAGCAGTGGCAACATTTGCCTAAATCCCCCATAAAAGCAAAATTTAAGCCCCAGCCTAATCAGTGCTTCAAAAGGATTTGAGTTTTATTGCAGCCTGCCAAGTTGCATGTGACTCTAGGGGCTACACGATAAACATTTCAAAATGTAGATGCTTTGAGAAGAGGGTAATTTTCCTAGTGTTCACATCATTATCAGCCACGGCACACAAGTACACAATGGAAATGATACTGGTCTGATTACAAACAATGCCTTTGAAATTAAAAAAAACTTCAAAACCATTTCTTAGTGAAGGATTTATCAGTATAATTACCATTTTCTAATCTGCAGTTGTGCTGAGACATTGTTTCAAGTAATGAGTAAATCAGGGGAGAGGATTTGCTACCAGGTTCTTTAGGGTTGAGTAGTATTAAGGGGGAATCCTGATGGAGATTTGTAAGGACCCCACAAGGTTCTGGAACACCTACTTCTCAGGATTTCCCTTGGAGTTTACAAAGCAACCAGGTAATTAACAGAAACTGAAAATGATTTGCACATGTCTGACTGTTTGCAGCTTTCCAAGAGGTTTCCAGCCAGGTTGTAGCCAAGCTTACTCTATGAGGACAGTGGGGCTCAATTTGGAAATGCTTGTAAACTCCAGCTCCTGACATTTGGTGAAGACAAATCCAGTTTTGATTATTTGGGATTGGCTAAAATTCAGAGGTCTTCAAATTTGGCGACTTTAAGACTTGTGGACTTCTCCAGCTATGCAGAATTCTGGGAGTTGAAGTCCACAAGTCTTAAAGTTGCCAAGTTTGGGGATGTCCTGGGCTAAATAGTTGAAAGTTCAGAGAGAATATTCCAAATCTGTCCTTAAATGATTCTCAGTTTACTGAAGTAGCTTTCAATCCAAATTCATACACCAAAGATTGGGCTAGTACTGTAATCTCATTCTATTGGCTGAGATAGACTCTGCTATTTCCACAGTCTTGTCTCTTAGTTCAGAAAAAATGGTAGTTTTTTTATTCCTATCTTGGGGCGGGTTGTCTTATTTGTTTTAACCATTATCTCTCAATCAGCACTGTTGTAATTAAGAATGATGTAATTATAGAATAAGAGAGTTAGGGACCTTGGAGGTCTCCTAGTCCAGCCCCTGCTCAAGCAGGAGATTCTATATAATTTTTGGTCTTAATCCATGACAATAATTTAGGCAGCTCCCTATGAATAAGGAGTGCAGAGAAACCAAAGATGTTTGCCTAACCCTTCACAAAAGGCTTGAATAATCTTACCAATTCTTTTAGCATCGAAGAGCCAAAGTTGCCACAGAGAAGCCTAATGAATCTGCTCAGTCTATCACATCTCCTTTAACCTCCTTAAGGTTTAAATGTAGACTTTTAACAATAATGGTATTTTTGACATTTTTAAAAAGAGAAAAGAAAAATATGAAATAAAAATGAAACTGATAACTCATCTAAAATATGTTTCCCTCTTAACCAAATTGATAGCATTTCCATACTAAATCCTCACTTTCCAGATATTAACATGTGGAATTCAGACACTGTGAATGATGCATCTGTTGCTGAGATAAAGTTTCATGGAAAGAAAAGATATATAAAACAATCTTCCAGGTGTGAGATCACATTTTGAAGTTAAATATACTTAGCAAGCACTTTTAAAACCATTTTATTTTAAATTTCAAGTTGAGACTTCTGAATCCACATTTTGTCATTTGATCTTCAAGATTGTATTTTCTCAATCACTCCAGCCCATTTTAATTATCCAGATGATTAAGGATTCATTTAATATAATTGTTTACTTTTTATTAGTCATAAAAATACCATCCAACTGTCTGTGGGCATTTAATTTTTTAGCAGAATACAAAACCTTGCTCTTTTTTGTAGCATTCACAGCACAATCCTTTGCATGTTTATTCAGGAATTAATCCTGTTACATACAGCCTTAGTTTGCACTAACACATCTGAAACTAGTTTTAGCCACACATTTTGGTTGCAGTTTAAAAAACAAATATGAATTATAAGAATTCTAATTTTGATACATGTAAGATTTTCCTAAAAATTAACAAATGTTAAAAAAAAGTCCTAAAATTTGTATATACATCAGTTTTTATTTTACAGTATATTTTGCAGTATATGGAATACATGTTGGGAATTTCCAGCCTCTTACATACCACCTAACCTCTGTAACCAGTGCAATGAACAGTTTTACAAAATACAATGGGAACCCTGCCACTTTGAAGATAAGCGCTCACAGTTCACTTGAAACAATAATTCTGTACTTTCTTTCCTGTGTCAAGATTTATTTTAAGTATTACTATAAAATATCATAGAGGCTGTTAGCAGCCAGATCAGTTTGTATAAAAATCAAGGGTCTCTTTGTGGTATATGAGAGGCTATATTTGACACAGGAAAACACTTAATCATGAATGCTATCAGCACACCACACCTATCTTTGTAAAAAAAAAAAAAAGATTTATCACTGTGAACTTGAACTGAAAAGAGACAAGTAATTATGAATCTTAAAAGCTACTGTTGAAGAGTTAGGGTTAAGGCTATTATCTCCCAAAAGTATCTGTCATAGTCCAAATGTTCTGATGCTTCTTAAATAATATTGCCAGCTACATATCGTGTTTTCCCGAAAATAAGACTCTGTCTTATATATTTTTTGAACCCTGAAATAAGTGTTTAGTCTTATTGCCATGCACTCAAAAGCCCAATTGGGCTTTTTTATCCAGGGATGTCTTATTTTTGGGAAAACAGGGTAGGAAAAAAGCAGGAAGTATATTGATGTTATCCATAATATTGGACACAGAGATATTAACATTTAGGATGATTCACTCTCTACTGTACCAGCCAAAGATCCTAATTTATAGTTCTTTATTAGGAACTATTTGCTAGCTTAAAGCTTTTTAGCAACTCCTGGTTAAAAATAATAATGCAACAATAGTTAGAATCTAATTATAAATCAAATACCAGTAGGCAGAATCTTCACTATATGAGATGATGCCTTATGCTTCTATTTATATTATAGTGTCTATTTCCAAATTTTTAATAATCATATTTCCATGTGGAAATTTTATTCAGATCTATATTTTCTTTGATCATTTTTTTTATTGCTGCAAATACTATTATTGTGATTTTTCTATTGAAAAAGGTTTTGGGTACAAAAATGGTCCTAAGCTATTAATAACTCTTAAAACTGCTAAAGTTAAAAATCCTGTTATAAGTCCCTGATATTGAGCCTTGTCGACAACAAATAAAACCAGTTCAACTGGAACAAAATCAAAGTCACCGGCCATACCAAAAACTCACCATGTGCATGAATTGATTGAAACTTTGCGCTCTACAAATGGATCCCTCAATAAATACATTGATTTAGAACCAGCATATGAATTTATAAGAAACCAGATAATCCAAATGACCAATCAATGATGGATCTGATCATCCCCCCTCAAGCATGTCACTCAAAACTCCTCTGAAGATGTTATCTAGTTTGGTAAGAAAATATGTGGGAGCTAAATAGCAATCTCTTTTTTAGATGACTATTATGGAAGGCCCAAAAGCTCATTAACAGTGAATACATTTTTATTAACTAATTGTATAGACTGCCCATTTCCGTCATAACTCTGGGTGGCTGGTAGAATGCCTCCTGGATTCTGAATGGATTAATTCTTTAACAATGCCATGTCTTAGCTGCAGAATATACTTTAAAAAGCCTATCATGGGAAGCTTAATTTTAAAAAATAAAAAATGCTGGAACATCCTTTTTTGAGACATTCTGTCTCTCTTCCTCCAAGCTTAGCTAGAATCCTTTGCTTTTTTTTATTAGCCAAAGGGGAATTTATTGTTATTCCCTGTGTTCTGTATAAGTAAGGTGACCAGACGTCCAGCTTTTGGCGAGACAATCCCAATTTTTAAGAATTTGTCCTGCATCCCGCAACGTTTAAAAAGTCCTGATTTTCCTTTCTCTGAACTGCCCAGAGAGATGAAGCGTTTCCTTTCTCTGGGTGCTGGGAGAGGGAATAAACTCTGGATGGCTCAGAGCGAATGAAGCGTTTCCTTTTTCTGGGCATTGGGAGAAGGAATAAACTTCTCCCACTGCCCAGAGAAAGGAAAATTCTTTATTCGCTCTTGGTGGCTCAGAGCGAATAAGCATTTACTTTCTTCAGGCGTTGGGAGAGGGAATAAACTTCTCCCAGCGCCCAGAGAAAGGAAACCCTTTATTTGCTCTGGGCAGTCCAGAGCGAATAAAGTGCTTCCTATCTCTGGGCACTGGGAAGAGGAAGCTTCTCCCACCACCAAGAGAAAGGAAGTGTGTTCTTTTATGGGTTGGCCTGCCTGCTTCTTTCCGGTTAGAAAAGGGGAGGAGGGATGAAAGCAGCGATGGCTCCGGGTATGGGTGCAGCTCCCAGGGAGACTAGACCAAATTTTAATCAAGGACCTCCCCCCCCCCCCCCCCCCCGGCAATGGTGTCCCATTTTACCAACATTCAAATCTGGTCACCTTATCTATAAGGATTGTGAAATAAATTTAACAGAAAATTGTAATTCTAGTTATATGTTTTCCACTCTTAAAAAAATATGTGATATTATTGGGAGGGCTGGGGGATATTTTAATGTTGATATTATAGATGTCATGGTTGTAAACCACCTATAACCTTTGTGATCGAACACTATATTACTCTTTTTTTAAAAAAAAACATTTTTTTTCTATGATAATCTTGCTGAGCTGCTACCTTTCCAGTCGGTATGCTACAGCTAATTTCCTAGCATTCTTATTTAGTCTTTCATGACTTTGGGACCTTCCATTTTGCTCTTTCAGAAAGATCTCTGAGCAGAAGACAAAAAATTACAACACATACAAATATACACACATAGATACTCACACAGAGGAAAGTTTAGTTGAATTTATGAGCCGGGGTGGTGTAGCAGGTAGAGTGCTGTACTGCAGGCCACTGAAGCTGACTGTAGATCTGTAGGTCAGCAGTTCAAATCTCCTCCCTGGCTCAAGGTTGACTCAGCCTTTCATCCTTCCAAGGTGGGTAAAATGACCTGGATTGTGGGGAAATATGCTGGCTATGTTAAAAAGTGCTATTGCTAACATGTTGTAAGCAGCCCTGCGTCTAAGGAGAAGGGCGACATAAAAATTGAATAAATAAATAAATAAATTCAACAGCACTACCATTCTAGATAAGTGTATATAGCAGATAATTTCAAATATTATATCATGCAAGTAAGTTGAACTTCTAATTCTATAATAGTTCAAACTGTTAGAAAATCTGGGTAGTTTAAATTTTCATCTGAAGATTGCTAAATGATTAGGAAAAGTTTTTCTGTCAGGCTTTATTTCTGGATACCAAACTTCTATTCCAGGCAACTTTTATACCACTCTTTTTAAAATGCTGACCTTTTCTTCATTATTTTCATATTCTGGAAGCTATCCTGTGTATTGTTTTAATAATGGAAAATTGAGATATAAATACCCTTGTAAAACTAATGAACAAATAATCTGGTGCTTGGTTAACACAATGTATCTCTTGGGATTGATGCCAGCATAGTATACTAGTACTATTACAACACAATGTAATAAATCAATTGCCATCATAATATACTGGTTCTAAATGAACAGGTACTATTAAACGCAACCACATGAACATAGAGTAAATTGGATTTAAAATTTCCAGTATGTGATTCCTACAAAATCCCATAAAAACATCTCAACCTGACGATAAAGTAGCCTTAATATTTTAATTAAGGCTACTGTACCCTTAAAACCTGTTAATATTCATCCCTAACTGTGTATTGTTCCACAATCTTCACTGTAGAGGAATTAATCATTGAAAATTATTTTAAAGGAGTTAATGTTATATCCGATAAATTAAGACAGAGGCAATGTTGTTTAAGGAAGCCATGATAACCATTGGATGTTAATGTTCTAGCCAGATTTAATCAGATACCTGTTATAGATTCTAATTAATGGTATTTCCATCCTGCACATACCTTTGGTTAATCATCAGCATGTAAACCTCTAGAAAAATCACATTCATCTTAAATAATGTAACATAAAAACACTTCTAATAATTCTGACCTTTACTCCCTCTTTTTGCAACAATTATAATTTCAATAAAGATTCCAACATTTACTGTCATTGCTAATTGGTTTCTTAAAGAGGGGTAAGGTAGGTAGTAACCATCAGATAAACCTGTTCACCTGAATTCTTCCATCTCTATCAAAGGCCAATTGCCTAATATGAAAATATATATTTTTGCATAATAATTTTGTTTGTTTGTTTGGCTTATATGCCGCCCTTCTCTGAGGACTCGGGGTAGCTCATAACCTATAAAAATACAAAATACAGAAACAAATTCAAAAAGTCCAATATTAAATTATCTAAAAGGTGCATTGAAAAAACCCTCACACTCACTCTCACACTCATTCATGCCACTATCAAATTAACCGCTGGAGCAAAATGTTAAAGCTCAACAGCCGCAGGCTTGCCAGCACAGGTGATTTTTAGGGCTTTCTGGAGACCAGGAGAGTGGGGGCAGTGTGAATCTCTGGGGGGAGTTGGTTCCAGAGGGCCAGAGCTGCCACAGAGAAGGCCTTTACCCTAGGGCACACCAGCTGGCATTGCTTGACTAACGGGATCTGGAGAAGGCTGACTCTGTGAGCTCTGACCAGTTGCTGGGATATGTGAGGCTGGAGACTGTCCCGTATTTTTATTTATGATTGCTTTATGAGTGCTTTTATCCTTAAAATAAGAATATAAACTCTAATCAGATCATCTGACATCAAGAAATGTTACTTCAGTGTCCTATTTTATATACCCTCTATTATCACAGAGATCACAATGTGTGTTTAAAATTGTACACTGTATTTCTAGATATTATTAATGATGCATTTATTTCCTGAAGCATGGAGCGATAATGAAATTTAGAAATTTTGCACAACTAAATACAGATCAGGACCTGGCTGTATAATCAAAATGGGGCTAATGATATGTAACTTCTTGGAGAATACCATTGGTTTCAAAATGACTGCAATAATGGGAAATCAGAAGCATTTGCTCCAGAACCAATTCAACCCAACCCAAACCAACCACAGTTGATTTAAGCCTGAGAAAACTCATTGTCAAAAATTACTGTCAGCTGGCAGAAAAAGGAGGAGAAAATGAGAATGGAGGAAGGAATGGAATATCCTTTAATACGTCTTCTCTGGCTGCTGCTGTTTAGAATATTGAGAAGAAACACTTGATATTACAACTACACTACTTCTGATCTAACTTTAGATCTAACATCTCTTTATACATCAATCGTGAAAGAACACAAGTAAATTGTATTTTTTCAAACTAGCAGTAGGGGACAGAATAAGTGGAATAATGCAGGTGACAAAGTGTATTTTAAAAGAGAGAATTACAAAAGAAAGGCTTCAGCAAAAGATCAAAGTTTTAGAATGGCCCAGCCAGATTCCAGACATGAATCCAATTGAAAATTTGTGAATTGATCAAAAAAAGGGCTGTGCCCAAGAGATGCATTCACAGTCTGACCGATCTGGAGTGGTTTTGCAAAGAAGATTGGGCAAAGTGTTACATATCAAGAGTGCCTGGTTATAACCAGGTCCTCTGTTTCAGCGGGAAAATGGGAAGTACTGATTGGCTGAGCCATCTGACAGCTCCCTATATAAGGGCAAGCTCTCAAACCAGCTCTCTGCTGGATCTTGTACATAGTTGGGAATAAAGAGCTGTTGTATGAAGCCTGTCTCCAGTCTCTTCACTCACCCGACTTAACACAAAGATTCCCAAGGCAAGATATGATATGCTGATAAGGTTCCTGCCCAAATTGAATGCTATTTAATGCTATTAAATCAAAAAGTGCTTCAATTTGTATTAGTTTAAGGGTGTGCCCACTTATGAAACTACATTGTTGTACATTTTTAATTGTTATTCTCCCACTAAAAGATTTCAGCTTGTTTTTCAGCTGAATTGTACTGCTTATATGTTGTAATAGCTGATTGCTTGGTTTTCCCTAGGTATTTATTTATCCCAATCTCGTATTATCTAAATGTATGTATGTATTTATTTATGTATGTATGTATTTATTTATTTATTTATTTATTTATTTCCTTCCTTCCTTCCTTACTTCCTTACTTCCTTACTTACTTATTTGATTTTTTTTTAATGCCACCCTTCTCCTTAGACTTAGGGTGGCTTACAACATGTTAGCAACAGCACTTTTTAACAGAGCCAGCATGTTGCCCCCACAATCCGGGTCCTCATTTTATCCACCTCGGAAGGATTAAAGGCTGAGTCAACCTTGAGCCAGTGATGAGGTTTGAACTGCTGACCTGCAGATCAAATCTTATATTAGACAGGAAAAGAAATACATTGTATCTATGGTGTCAAAGCAATTTTTTCACAAGTTTGAAAAGTATAAGGATGTTATTCAAATCCCAGCTACAGAACCTACGGCCAGCTTGGGGGTTTAGAAGCACCACCCTATGCCTCTGCCAGCACCCATTTTACCAATTCCTCAAACTGGGCCTGGAACTGGAACATATAAATCCCTGAGCTGGCCCATGCTGCACCTCTTCCACCCCTACTGAAATAGGCTGGGTCTCCTCTTTGGCCTCCATACCTGTTTAGCCTCATTTGGGGTGATCCTGTCCTTCGTGCGATGAGTTGGGATGAAGGATGATTGTGGGAACACAGGCCGAACTGCTGAGGCTGTGATGTGCTCAGTCAAAGGCCTCTATACTGGCCTAACCGGGCTCCCTTTACTTCATAGGCCTACTGTGTGGCCGAGGCCTAGGCCTGAGTTGAAACAAAGGCCGATCCTGGAAACACAGGCCGAAACTGTTTCCTGTGAGACTGGGCCGCTGTGGTGAGGTCTGTGTGGGCAATCTGCTTAAGTTGTGGCGTGCTGACTCAAAGCCCTCTGCACTGGGCTAATCAGGCTCCCTTCACTTTGTAGGCTACTGTGTGAGGGAAGCCTAGGCCTGAGTTGGGATGGAGGATGATCCTGGGAACATAGGCCAAAGCTGTTCCCTGCAAGATTGGGCCACTGCAGTGAAGTGAGGGCGGGCGATCCGCTTAGGCCCTGCTACACTCATTGAAGTGCATTCTCACCAGACTCAGGTTACAACAGGGACCAAATTATGGGAAAAGAAGCTTGCTAATTCTTATCAGGATAGCAATACTGCACTCTAATGAGAGCAGTGTGGATTGCAACAGGCTGAGATGAGCTTGCAAAAAGTGAAGCAACTGGTATGAGACACAACTCTGGTAATAGATCACAAAATCCATGCTTTAGTCTTGAATATCTTCTTATCACATTCATGCATGCATGCATGCATACATATATACATACATACCGGTACATACATGTGTATGCATTAAGGCTGCTCTCGTGCCTTTGCTCCCCTTCATTTTATTTCTCATCATGTCTCTATTATATTTTACACCTACAACTTTTCACAAATTATTTTCCATTATAGTGCTTCAAATCATGTTATAAATGTGATAAAAACTATATACCAGATCTCTTTCTAATTCAGGCCAAGCATCATCCATTTGTAACGTTCTTTCCCTGGAATGAAACCAAAATATCTACTGTTCCATTGAGTAATGAGAAAGTACTTTGACTCAGTGCCTCATTGTCTTCCTCACCACTTTCCATATAATACTTATTTACATGCCCCAGTCAAAATACAAGAACTCTTTATATGAAGACTTTAAATGTCCACTGCTGCAATGTTGTCCTTGGTTTAATGTTGTTCTCAATTTTTCTGTGCTTTTAAAATTTATTTATTTATTCATTCATTCATTCATTTATGTAAGTAAGTAAGTATGTACTGATAGTATACAAAGATATAACAATGTTTATATACATGATGCTAGTAAGAGAGAAACATTAGGACAGGGGATGGTAGGCACGCTGGTGCATTTAGTTGAAAGTGCTGTTTAATCAGCAAATAGAATTGACTACTGCTAAAATTACATGCAAATTCCATGTGTTCTGGTGCAGATGAAAATGGCAAAAGACTTTATCAACAGAAAAAGCACCTTTGGGACAACCATGACCTGGATGACTGAGAATCTCTATAGATTTCAGAAACAATCAAAATAACTGTTGATGGGCAGGTTTGTGAATTCCATGAGCTAATCTTTAATATGTCCTTGAAAACTGGGAGATTAATTGTTCTGATTTGCCAGTGACCTTTCTCAATAAAGATGTTTATTAATTTCCACAAATTGTTTTCAATTGAAGGAGCTTTGTCGTCAAGAGATAGAAATTGACATGCTGCCAGAAACTGAAAGAGTGAGCAAAAGACAGAGGTCCCTAGCGCAACATTTATTTTTTTTCTTTGGCTACAGCTATGCTGTAAACAGAACCATACAAGATTAAGGCTCATCTAATCAAAGACAAACTTAGCTTCTGAGTTGGACCAGGAAGATTAAAGTTATTTTAATAACAGATCCAGTTTTGATCTCTCCCCTTGCCCCCCATCTATCCTGCAATTTTATCGTCTCACTGACCAACAGTAGTACTTTGTGAGACTTTTAGTCTGGCTAGATATGGATCAGATTTAAACATTCAATTTGAAAGTAGCTTTTTAAAACTACAGAAACACTGTCCTTTTTGATACAGCATGATGCAGTGCTAAAATAAAATGTTTTTATATACAGTACATCTCTGAACAGTTGCAGATGTGACTGTGGAGCACTCCTCATTTCTTTTCACATAATTGTCTTAATGGACACATGATGATCTATAAGCAGAAAAACACACTTTTGCTCATTTATGATGACACATGAGCTCCGTCCCAATAATTGTGCATTGCAATAAATTTTCACAGCTTTTCTTGTCCAAAACAATGAAGTTTTGGGAATTTGAGAAAATCTGAGCAGATATGTTTCTCCATCTACTCATAATTTTATGCATAATATGAGCACATATATTGTAAGTGAGCTGAAGTCAGGCAGCACTTAAATTAAATAAATAAATAGAAGTGTGGGTTGTCAGGATTAACATCAAAGAGTAGTTCAGTGACTCATGCATTCCTACATACTTGTAATCAATGAGAAATGTTGTTGTAAGTCTATCTGCCATTCCATGTTTATACATCAAAACAAATACAATTTCCCCTAAATATTAACTCTGTTTATATCTTTGCTGGTCCATATGAGGATTTAAAACTGAGAAAAAGGCAAAGGACAATAAAATCACATGCTGGCTCCCTTCTCAACTAGAGATCTTTTAAAAAGTTATGCAGACCATGAGTATAACTTCATTGGAATTTTCTTTATTTTATTTGGAAAAATTATATTGCCATCTACTTACATATGACACAACAGGCAGCTAACAGAACAATTCACAATCTAGTCTAATTTTACTCACTTCACACAGGATGAACAAAGTGGTAAGTGCAGAGTTGGTATAGCAGCTCAAGGAAAGCCACAGATAATATGAACTGGATGTTATGGGCAAAGTAAGCATGATCTCCATGCTGTCCATTCAGGAAAATGCCTGAACAGTCAGACTATGGTGACAATCCTATCTGCATCTTATTTATTTATTTATTTATTTATTTATTACATTTGTATGCCGCCCCTCTCCGAAGACTCGGGGCGGCTCACAACAATGATAAAAACAATATTATAGTGACACAAATCTAATATTAAAAGAAATAACTAAAACCCTATCATATTAAAACCAGACAACACATACATACCAAACATAAATTATAAGGAGCCTGGGGGAAAGATGTCTCAGATCCCCCATGTCTGGCGGTATAGGTGGGTCTTGAGTAGTTTACGAAAGAAAAGGAGGTGGGATCAGTTCTAATCTCCGGGGGGAATTGATTCCAGAGGGCCGGGGCCGCCACAGAGAAGGCTCTTCCCCTGAGGCCCGCCAGACAACATTGTTTAGTCGATGGGACCCGGAGAAGGCCAACTCTGTGGGACCTTATCGGTCGTTGGGATTCGTGCGGTAGCAGGCGGTTCCAGAGGTACTCTAGTCCAATGCCATGTAGGGCTTTAAATGTCATAACCAACACTTTGAATTGTGACCAGAAATTGATCGGCAGCCACCGAGTGTTGTAGACACGTGGGCGAATCTGGGAAGCTCCACAATGGCTCTCGCAGCCGCGTTCTGCACGATCTGAAGTTTCTGAACACTTTTAAAAGGTAGCCCCATGTAGAGAGCGTTGCAGTAATCGAACCTTGAGGTGATGAGGGCATGAGTGACTGTGAGCAATGGCTCCCTGTCCAACTGTTGCATCAGGTGAACCTGGGCAAATGCCCTCCTCGCCACAGCCGAAAGATGATGTTCCAATGTCAGCTGTGGTAATTGAAAAGAACAAATTCTTAATTTTATGTTATGCTTGACGGGCAGCATGTACTGTAAATTTAATAAATAACTAAAAGTATGCAAACCATAAGAATCACACAAAATCTGACATACATTATACAGTGTAGCTTGCAGATCTTTCACACAAAAGAAAAAAGAAGGAATATACAGCCATATAATAACAACAACAATAATAATAATAATAACAATAATAACAATACATTATTATTAATACAATAATGTATTGTATAATAATTAATTATATTAATACAATAATACCATAATAAGTCATCAACCCCTCATTTGCTGATTGGCACTGGTCCGCGGTATGCAAACAAGCGAAACCCCATCATTGCATGATGCAGGCAACATGAAAAACCTTCTGATCCATAGAAATTTTTTTCTGCATGGAACCGGTCCCTGGTATCCAAAAGGTTGGAGATCACTGCTTTTAGTTTTAGCTGATATTATGATTAAAATTTACAGCACATAATTTATTATTATTATATGCTGGCTCTGTTAAAAAAAGTGCTGTCACTAATATGTAGTAAGCTGCCCTGAGTCTAAGGAGAAAAATCTAATAAATAAATAAAATAAATATTTTTTTCAGAGGTTCAGTTAAGTAATTTCAGATTCTGCTCTGAATTTGTGTATGTCGGAGCTGATGATTAGGTGGTCCTTAGAAGAAAAGCAATTAATGTTTTTCTTCTGCCTGTTGCTTTCTGTGTTTTACAGTTGCAGCTACATTCCTGATACATTACAAAAAAAACCCCAAGATCAATTATGATTTTAAAAAAAAGTAATTTCATCATAGAATTCCATTTATTAAGTCTTTTGAAATAAAATACCTTGTAGGGGTAACATAGTCCTTGCTTTGGGCCAAATGCATACCAAACGTATTTAGCTTAGTAATACTAAGCATCATTCTGTTGTACAAAAGAATTATACATTAAATTAAAAATGAACATTTACATATACCTGGAAATCCTTTTTAAAGAGGTAAGAAAGGATGCTATGTAAGCAAGCATCAGTGGTATTTATGCTCATAGTATTGCTTGGTCTATTTGTCATTGTTCCTAACCTGTACTTCTTTTCTATAAGTAATTTTGGAAGTCTATAGATTGTAAAATTCTGCTGCACTATGGAATTATATTGCTTAATGTAAGATTGCAACATTAGGTCCTCCATTTAAATATCTGAAATCTCCATTCACTTCTCTTCTAGAGAAGACTATCTTCAAAAACTATCATAATTCTGTAATATCATTATAGCTTATTAAGATCTAAATGTTTTCATTTTTGTTACTGTTCAGTTTTTACAATGTGTATTATTTTAGAGGGGATAGGAAGCTTTTTGTTTTGTTTTTAAAAGTCATTGTACAAGGTGCCTGGGAATATTTGCATCCTGTAAATTGTATACTATTGTGTTTGGCTGATTTGAGCCTCTCCCCCAGTCTCCACTGCCTAAACTGCTCGTGATGAATAGTTGCAGCAGCAAAAACTATACAGTATCCTAGAGCATCATAATGTTTCACAGCACATGGCGATTTTGTGAGATTAGATGTAATCTTCATGGTAAAGCGAACATGGGAAAGAGAAAAACATAATTGGATGCTCAGTTTCACTTTTTTATGAGTCAGCTTTTCCACATCTTTTTGCAATAATTTCCTAAATATATTTTCTAAATTCTTTCTGAGTTTCAGAGTTTGATACTGAAGAGTGGAATACAAATTTCCAGAATTTAATCTCCAAGCAATCAGGACACTGAAAAATGTGAATATATTCAGCCTTGAGGAAAGAATGAAAAAGGAACAAATAATATTCTTCAAGTATTACCTATATTCCAGAGAGGGACAAAATTTCTTCATGGATATACTTGTAGCAGAAATGGATTCTAGTCCTAGAGATGTTAATTCTACTTGAATGTTAGGAAAAACTTCCTATCATTACAAGCAATTCAATAGTGGAATAAATTATCTATTTTGTTTATGTACATTTTGTTAGATTTATATTCCATCTTTATTTTATACAATTTAAGAAGCACTCTGTTCATATGATAATGCTCCTATCTTCAGTTTTCCTTACAACAACACTAATTGTGTAAAGGTTGGTCTAAACCACCCAGAATTCAGAACTCATGGTCTTCCCATTTCTATACCAGCATTTTAATCACTACACAAAACTGAGACATCAGGAGAGGTGGTCATTTCTTCTTCAGTTGATATACTCAAGCTGAGACTGGTAGCTATCTGTTGTGGAGCTTTATTTCTTGTAAACATTGAGTTTGGCTCAATAATTTGAATGGCCCGTTCAAGCTCTTTGGTTTTTATGAAATGAAACCAATGTGTTCCTCATATTATTGGATTATAACTTCCTTACTACTTCAAAAAAGAGCAGTTGCATGGTTCAGTTGCCATGTTCTTCAAAGGCATGAAACCTAAATATATTCCTCTAATACCTTGTAGGAGACAAAGCACATCCTCTACTACTTTTGTTTGTTTTTGTTTTGTTTTCAATAAAGACCAGCACAATAAGAACTCACTTGACCTTTGTCCCTTCTATAGTGCATTTTAACATTGTCTTAGAAAAGATATGGTTTTAGATTTTGCAGGGCACAGGTGCACCATCCCGCTATGGACATGACACAGGCTCTGCAGTTGTGATTGGAGTGTAATACCTTTCTTATTACCAGCTGCACTCCGGGGACTGCTTTTGTGGGCTACCAGGAATTTCCTGTGATAGAATATCAGAAAGCTACTGATGACTAGAAGGAGGTGACTTCACAGGGCAAAAGTTCCCCAGCTACAATAAACATTCTCACTGTTGCTGTGTGGATTTCCTACCAAACTTGACAGAATTTTTTTAAAAAAAGAATGAAAAGACAAAGCAAGTTGGGCTTTATAGACAACTTTGCTTCGTTGGATTAAAAAAAACGAGGCATATATAGTATGAATACGTTAAAATTCTGCTATATTATATGTAAGAAACAGAAATAACTCCAGCATCAGTTTGATTTTCTTTTAAATTAGATTAGAAGACTACCTTATGACTCAAAACAGTTTTCAACAATAGTAACACAGAAAAGCAATGAAGGCTGGCTTTTGTTGCACGAGGGAGTAATATTATTTGGATTTTGGATTCAAGATAAAAAAGGAGAAGCTTTGAATGGGCCCTATGCTTATTTATCCATTGATTCCCTCACTTCTTTAATGCTTTGCAGCAGGTGGTTTGGCCTGCTATATTCCTTCTGCGACCCATGCCATCCAACTGCACTTATGTCCAACCATCTTGATATAGAAACAAGGAACCCTATTTCACATCCAGCACAAAATTCCTCTCTTTTTAAATATTATTATTATTATTATTATTATTATTATTATTATTATTATTATTATTATTATTTAGATTTGTATGCCGCCCCTCTCCGCAGACTCGGGGCGGCTGATGCATAATATCCCAATCAGCAACTAGTTGTGTATTATTTGTGTACAATCTTTTTGTATTTTAGCTAGAACCTCTTTCTAGAAATATAGAAACATAGAAGTCTGACAGCAGAAAAAGACCTCATGGTCCATCTAGTCTTCCCTTATACTATTTTCTGTATTTTCTCTTAGGATGGATATTTGTTTATCCCAGGCATGTTTAAATTCAGTTACTGTGGATTTATCTACCATGTCTGCTGGAAGGATCTACTACTCTTTCAGTAAAATAATATTTTCTCATGTTGCTTTTGATCTTTCCCCCAACTAACTTCAGATTGTGTCCCCTTGTTCTTGTGTTCACTTTCCTATTAAAAACACTTCCCTCCTGGACCTTATTTAACCCTTTGACATATTTAAATGTTTCAATCATGTCCCCCCTTTTCCTTCTGTCCTCCAGACTATACAGATTGAGTTCATTAAGACTTTCCTGATATGTTTTATGCTTAAGACCTTCCACCATTCTTGTAGCCCTTCTTTGGACCCGTTCAATTTTGTCAATATCTTTTTGTAGGTGAGGTCTCCAGAACTGAACACAGTACTCCAAATGTGGTCTCACCAGCACTCTATATAGCAGGATTATAATCTCCCTCTTCCTGCTTGTTATACCTCTAGCTATGCAGCCAAGCATCCTACTTGCTTTCCCTACCGCCTGACTGCACTATTCACCCATTTTGAGACTGTCAGAAATCACTACCCCTAAATCCTTCTCATCATCAATGTCATTGTGGGACCCCAGCAAATGCAGTTCTGCAGTCCATTCACATGCAGCATAAAAGGAGGGGTCAGATCTCAGTATCAATACGGACATCTGCATTAGAAATAAGTGCAACGCAAGTATCTGGTGAACATGTAAAGTGAATAATTGCTTTGGACAAAGTCTCTTAGACCTTGGACTGGGAAGGATAGAATTGATGCCAGAAAATTCATAGGAAACTATATCCAAGTGCTGCCTAGTAGTTCATTTGTAAAACAATTCTACAAAAGGAAATGGGGCAGGGCCGAGCTCCACCCCAGGGAAACAGAATACAGTTCCCAGCAAAGACCCACAAAAGGAAGAGATGGGATGTTTCTCCAGCAATAATCTTTTCAATGGAAAAGTCAGAAAAGCTATAACCCCATCTTCCACTCCATCCTCTATTCTGAGAAGCCAAGAACATGAACAAGCCAAAATCACTGTACTTACCCTATGACACAATCTTTGATTTTCCCACAATTCTAGTATACAGAAAAGTGCCACCCTGCAGTACAAAGGAAACTCAGCATACAAGAGGTTCAAATAATAATACTTAATCATGTCAATCATTTGGGAGTCACACCTAGGGTTATAATAAGAAGACTATGAGAAGCAACAATAAATTATAAATCACTTTAATTGCATTGGCAACTCTAAGCATGTCAATAAAACAACAAAAACATTTCATTAATCTGGGTACTTGTTAAAGGGGAATCATGATGCACGAGGTTGAGGCTATTGGGATTTTATATACCGTATAAAACATTCCCTTCTCACCCCTATGGGTAGTATGTCTTCCTCAAGATTTCGCACACTATCTTAGTAGTACCTAGATCTGTACTCTTCTGGAAAAGAAGTTCTGATGCTTCTGAGATCTGTTTCAGCCACTCTCCCAGTTTAGGAATCACAATCCTGAGTGCTCCTAACACTACTGCAATCATTTTGGTCCATACTTTCCCCATCTTCTCTAATTCCTGCGTCAGGTCCTGGTACTTCGTCACCTTCTCATATTGCTTCCTTATGTCGCTGTCACTTGGCACCATTTTATCTATCACTAGCACTGTCTACTGGTCTTTATTTCCTGCCACAATGTCTGGTTGATTGGTCATTACCTGTCTGTCTGTCTGGATATGGATGTACCACAGAATCTAAGTGCTACTATTCTCCACAAAATTTTGTGGAATCTCCCACCGGGTTTTGGGAGAGTCTAGCCCAGTGATGGCAAACCTATTTTTCCTTGGGTGCCGAAAGAGCGTGGGTGTGTGTTATCACGCATGCGCAAGTGCCCACACCCATAATTCAATGCCTGGAGAGGGCGAAAACAGCTTCCTCCGACCCACAGAGGCCCTCTGGATGCTGGGGAGGGTAACAACGGCCTCCCACATCCCCCCGGCGGTTCTATGGAAGCCAAAAACTCCCCCTCAGAGCCTCTGAGTGAGTCAAAAATCAGCCGGTCAGCACACACATGCACACTGGAGCTGACGTAGGGCAAAGGCTTGTGTGCCAGCAGATATGGCTCTGCGTTCTACCTGTAGCACCCGTGCCATATGTTCGCCATCACTGGTCTAGCCCGTATGCTATGCAAATGTTCCTGTGCACTATGCCAGCTATTTGATTGTGCATTTCAATGTATGCTGTTTCTGCCTGCTTCTGTTCCTGTTCCTTTTCAAGAAATGTGAGTGGAGTTGCAGAAAAAGAATAAATTCAAGTGAATTTTCCATTTTAAAAAAATATTAGAAATGAATTAGCTTGGTGCTAGGTCATATCTATTTTTTAAAAGAGGCAGAATAATTGAAGCAAGTATGCATTAATTGAATTCATTCCTATCACTTTGTCAAGAGAAAGAAAGAATATTCTTATGCCATAATCTGAATCTCATACTGCCAGAACAATTCCTTGGAGTTTTCTTAGAAGGTTTTTCAGAAGTAGTTTGCCATTGTTTCCTCTCTAGGGCTGAGTGAAAGTGACTGGTCCAAAGTCACCCAGCTGGCTCAGTGCCCATGGCAGGACTAGAACTTACAGTTTCAAAACTTGTTCTGCCAGGGTCTCTGGTATGAGCCTCCCGAAAATTTAAGGGTACAAATTTCTGACACACACACATTTGAAAATTCAAAACAATGTTCTTTATCATAAAATTCAAAAGAAACAAAGCACCCTTTTTGTATTGCAAAGAGCACTCGTCCCAAAACAACCTTGTAGGCTGTACAATCAGTCCTTAAGTACTTATCTAGCAGCTGTGAAGAAACGTCACAGCCCTCCTTCGAAGTGAGACACACACACTTTGCTCTGCTTTGGGTTCAAAGGCATGAAAAATCAACAAAGAAAGTCCAGAAAACAGCAAGGCACAGTCCTGAAGAACTGCGATCAAATAATCTTCCACAACGGCCAAACCAACATGCTGCTATTTTTATCACCATCTCTAATTACTAGAGCCCCACCCAAACACAGGTGGCCTCTCTTATCTCCTGTAATATGTCCTTAATTGGTCTCTTCTACGCATAACTCTGTGCCTGTATGATTCCAAGACTTCCGCATTCGAATCGACCGAAGATAATGGAGATTGGCTTCTTGGGCTCTGTGCCAAGCCCCCCTCTTCCAAGTCACTCCCACCTTCTTCGTCCGAGAAAACTGCACTACCTGACTCTGTCGGCAATAAAATAGGCCTATGACATGTGGATGTTTCCCCTACATCCACCTCCACATTCCTTGGGGCAGGAGCTGGGCCAGAGCCAACCACAACAAAACTGATGCCTCAATTAAAGGCAGCCCTTGACTTACAGCAGTTCACTTAGTGACTATTCAAACAACCACATTGAAAAAAGTGATTTATGACTGTTTTTCAGACTTAGTTTCAACATCCCCACTATTACAGTATGTGATCAAAATTCAGACAGTTGTCAGTTGACTCATGATGGTGGCAGTGTCCTGTGATCACTTTTTGTGACCTACTCTCAAGCAAAGTCAATGTGGAAGTTAACAAACATGATACTAACTTAACAATTGCAGTGATCCACTTAACTCTGTAGAAAGAAAAGTTGTACAAATAGGGCAAAATTCATTTAACAAATGTCTCACTTAACAACAGAAATTTTGAGCTCAATTGTGATCATAAGACAAGGACTACCTGCATTATACCAACTTGCATTTCATGCCACTTTAAAGATTTATAACACAAAGAACAAATTCTAGGGCAGTTGTGGAAGTACTGAGTAAAGTAATTGGAATTACTTTGTCCTCACTCTATTTATTTGGGTGTAAACATACAAAAATGCCGATTTGGTCTGGTGGTTGGGTTTGATTAAATCAGTTTAATCTGGTGGTTAAGACACCAAGATAGAAAGCATGAGACCTTGTGTTCAAGTCCTATCTACCTTTGCTTTGAAAGCTAGCTTATTGGCGTTGACCCAGTCACTCTCTCTTAGTTCAATTCACCTCGCAGAGTTGCTGTTGTGGGGAAATATGAGAAGAATTGTGCGTTGGATATGTTTGCTGCCTGACGTTATTTGTAAAAATAATAAAGGTGGGCTAAATAAATTTTTATCAATAATTTCAAGGCAGCAAATGAAAGCAATAAAAGCACTGTGAAAAGTAAAATGATTTCAAATAACAAAAAGATAAATAAAAGAAATTATCTATTACCCTAGGATTTTGAATTGTGGTATTGAAAAAACTCTTTAAGAGTCCCTTGAACGGCAAGCAAATCAAATTAGTAAATCCTAAAGGAAATCAAGCATGACTGTTCTTTGGAAGGACAGATACTGAAGCTGAAGATTAAATTCTTTGCGAGTCTAGTAAGAAGAACTTTCATTGGAAAAGACCCCGAAGTTGGGAAAGATTGAAGGCAAAAGCTGAAGGGCAGAGCAGAGGATGAGATAGTTAGAGTGTGCCTGATGAGGGCCTCACAAGCTATAGTCCATTGCTCTGCCGGACTCTCTGGTAGGAGCCTCCCAAAAATTCAAAGGTACAAATTTCAGACACACACATTTGAAAATTCAAAACAATGTTCTTTATCACAAAATTCAAAATAAACTAAGCACTCTTTTTGAATTGCAAAGAGCACTCGTCCCAAAACAACCGGGTAGTTTGTACAAGTCCCTTATCAGTTCGTAAGTACTTAGCTTGCAACTGTGAAGAAAGTCACAGCCCTTCTTCTTCTTCCACGAAGTGAAACACACTTTGCTCTGCTTTGGTTTCAAAGTGGTGAAAAGTCAACAAACAAAGGCCGGACTCAGCAAGACATTCATGAAACACAACGATCAGATAATTTTCCACAACGGCCAAACCCACACACTATTTATAGCAGCAGCACTAATTACAGCAGCCCCACCCAACCACAGGTGGCTTCATTTTCTCTTGTAATAATCCTTCAGTTGTTGCTTCCTATGCATCACTCTACTCATGCGCGGATGTGTCATTAATTCTTGTTCAGAATCCAGAGATGATACAGATGATTGATCTCCTCCCGGGCTGTCTGCCAAACTCTCCTCCTCCCTGTCACTCAGGCCTCCTTGGTCAGAGGAGATTTCATCAGCATATTCCACTGGGAGCAAAACAGGCCTGCAGCATGTGGATGTCTCCCCCACATCCACCTGCACATTCCTTGGGGCAGGCGCTGGGCCAGAGCTAACCACAACAGTCCCTGTAGTTAAAAAGAGTTGGACATAACTTAGCAACAATGAGATGGAAATATCAAAATTATTTCCCTGGAAAGAGCATAACACAGTTATTGTGCTTTAGCAGGAGTATTTTTTTCCCCTTGTAACAAACTTCTGATGGATTTCTAAGATGGACTTTGCTTGATAATCTGATTATCAGATTTTATTAAACTAGCTTTTATATCTCATTTTTGGTTGTTGTTTTAATTTAATTGTTTTCCTGCACTTTGATTGCACAAGTAAGCTCTGAGTGAAAACACAATTCTGCCCAAGACTGGAAAACTGCCTAGTTCCTTCAAACTGATTCCAAAGAGGCAAGGGATGGAGAAATACCTTAAATCTGTGGTTCCCAACTGTGCACCAGGGCACAGCAAACTTGCAAGGATGCCATAGATACTTTAAATGTTTACACTATCCATTTGTGATGTTGTGTCTTTGTGCACTAAGGGCACCGTGAACTGAAAAGTTTGGGAATCTCTGTCCTAGATCTATATTTTAAAGATATAAGAAGAAAACATTATCACATAATTTTGTTTGCCTGCTACTAGGAATGACCATGATGTTGCTTATGTCAGAACACAAGGTCCTGCCCTGAAATAGGTTGCCTGCTGGAAAAGCAATGGCAATCACGCGACTCTTCTTACTAAACATGCCCATCTCTTAGAGTACAGAGCACTTTGTACAGTTTGTCTTATGTCAGGAAGCCAATTTGTCACTCATGAGTGCAACAGATATGATCAGAATTGTCCAAATGTATGGAAAACAAAATTGTATTGGGCTATAATATTGTGGAGATATATACGTATATATATGTGTGTGTGTGTTTTCATAGATTTTCACGGGTACAGGTATGACGGTCTTGGTATATTCGGGTTTCTTCCCGTGTAGGATTTAGAAATTATATACTATATATATATATCACATGTTTTTGCTGAATTTTTAAAATTAAGGGAGACTAGGATAGCGCTATCCAACAGAAAACACACACACACACATATATGTATGTTTTTATAGATTTTCAGGTATATATATATGTAGATTGTTCTGAGTTTGGGTTTTAGCCCGTGTAATATTTTGAATGTCTTTGCGATGTTTCGGCGAAATCACATTCGCCATCATCAGGCTGAAGTTATTAGCTTCGTGCTGCTTTGAATATGGTTATACCATATCACCATATTCAAAGAAGCACAAAGCTAATAACTTCAGCCTGATGCTGGCAAATGTGATTTCATCAAAATGTCGCAAAGACACTCAAAATATTACATGGGGTAAAACCTGAACTCAGAACAATCTATATATACACATACACACACACACACACACACACATATATACACACATACACATACTGTATTTTTCGGTATATAAGATGCTACTAAGCAGATACTTTTCCCTTTCTTCCTCCTCAAAAACTAAGGTGTGTCTTATACTCTGAAAAATAATGTAGATATCGACGTAGATGTAGACATAGACATATATATAAAATATTACGCAGGACTTTCAAAATAATGTAAGCAATTCTTGCTATTCAAGGTAAGTACATTCAATGATGTTCATCCCTCATTTTCAAAGACATCTTGAAGGGGTTGTCAAGACATGCGTGTGAATTGGATTAAAGTGAGGGAGAGGTGCACATTGTCAGCCTCACTCTCCCTTTCCAGATTCTATCTTTTATTTTTTTATTCATTCATTCATTCATTCAATTTTTATGCCGCCCTTCTCCTTAGACTCATTTATCTTTCTCCAATAGCAGGACAAAAGTCAAGATAGCTAGAGATGGTCTGAGCACAATGGTTGACCAGAGTGTCTTTCATGTCTTGCCGTGATCTCACCACATTGCTTGCAGAGACCGCCTTCATGACCGTTGTTGTAATCTAGTAGATTTCTTCTTCTCAGTCTGCCTGAAACTGTCTTCACATGTTCGGGATAGACAAGTCCATATCTCACCGAAGGTCAATAACCCAACAGCTACTCTCATCCTGGTGTGGCCAGCCCGTTGGAGCAGTTGCTCGGGGGGTTGCCGCTCCGCATGCTACAACTACTGGGAGCGACAGGTGAGAGCTGACTGATAGGTGGGGACCAAAGATGAGCGAGCTGCCCTAAAAATTGTCCTAAAATGGGCTGCCGTAAAAGGACACGAATATGCTCCTACACCAGATGTGCTACCCCTCCTGAACACTCCACACAGCCCAAGTACATTCTATAATATCACTGTGAATACTGAATTAGCAGCTCAACTGGAAACATCAATATTGGGCAACTAAAGTTTTTTGCTGCTTTGTATGTCCACAAATGACTGTGTATGTTCATTTGGGTGTTGAAAATAAATTTTAGCTAATAAGTATTTACAAATATGAGTCAACTGTGCATGCACTGTTTATTAGCAAGGTTAATAGTTATCCTGATGATTTACAGGAATGATAATACAATACCTCTGAAAGCCATCCGTCTACCATACCTATAAATGTATATATTAATGGAACAGTTTTCTGAATGCTGGTGTGTGTGTGTGTGTGTGTGTGAGAGAGAGAGAGAGAGAGAGAGAGAGCGAGAGAGAGAGAGAGAAAGCTGGATAAGATGGGTAGAGAGAGATTGAGATTTCATGGGGTGTATTCCAAAAGAAGTATGTATAGGGTTATTACTTCAGTCTAGAACTATCCTATATGGCAAGGGTCTCCAAACTTGGCAACTTTAAGACTTGTGGACTTCAATTCCCAGAATTCTCCAGCCAGCAAAGCAGGCTGGAGAATTCTGGGAGTTGAAGTCCACAAGTCTTAAAGTTGCCAAGTTTGGGAACCCTTGCTATATGGCTTTAGAATGTCTGAAAATGAAAAAGAATAAGGATTGGTTTAAGATCAAGCCCTCATTTAGCTATCACAACTTTGAGGCAAACACTATGTCTTTGCTCAATCCCATGGCTGGGATAGAAGGCTTTTCCTCCAATGGCACAGTGCTGCTGCCACCATGTGTTTTGAGATGGGAAGAGATTTCTCCTTTAGAAAATAAAATAGCAAACCTCATTGGGGAAAGGAATTGGTTTTCCCGCTTTGCTTGTCTCCCTTTCTTCCTTAGCTGGAGGAGACTGGATGTCCAACATTTCAGATATATGCCTATATTTTTAATGACTTTATTCAGTTTCTAAAGGGACGTAAAATACAAATAACATCATCCATCAGACAAACTATCTTTTTTTTACCTTCCGTTCCCTGTCCTAATGTTTCTCTCATACTAATAACATGTATATTTCAGAGTACAGTGATACCTCGTCTTACAAACCCCTCGTCATACAAACTTTTCGAGATACAAACCTGGGGTTTAAGATTTTTTTTGCCTCTTCTTCCAAACTATTTTCACCTTACAAACCCAAGCTGCCGCCACTGGGATGCCCCATCTCTGAACTTCTGTTGCCAGCGAAGTATCCCTTTTTGCGCTGCTGGTATTTCCGAGGCTTCCCTCCATGGGAAACACCACCGACAGACTTCTGTGTTTTCGCGATGCTGCGGGGAATCCCAGCAGCGCAAAAATAGGCGCTTCGCTGGCAACGGAAGTCCGGAGGTGGGGCTTCCCAGCGAGGGGAGCCTCAGCGAAATCGCAGCATCACCAAAACACGGAAGTCTGGAGGTGGGGTTTCCCATGGAGGGGAGCCTCAGGGGAATCCCAGCAGCACAAAAACGGGGGCTTCAGCTGGCAAAAGGGGTGAGTTTTGGGCTTGCACGCATTAATCGCTTTTCTATTGATTCCTATGGGAAACATTGTTTTGTCTTACAAACTTTTCACCTTACAAACCTCGTCCCGGAACCAATTAAGTTTGGAAGACAAGGTATCACTGTACTGAAAACAGAAGTTGAAGAATCACAGGATTGATTTGTATTGTTTTGAGGAATGGGATCTAACATGTTAGCGATTGTGCAATGGGGATAAACGTAGGAGAAAAACAGACATTTCTGTACTGTACCACATTGCTGGCAATGACAATTAAGAGAATAGTACTTGTAAAAGGTACTATGAACTGTTTCGGAGTCATTCATCAGAAGGTAAGAATGATAGCCACAGATGGTCTAAAATGGCAACAAATGATAGGAGGTATAAACTGAATTATTTAGGAAAATTCAGCCATAGGTAAAACCTATGGCCAGGTTGTTGTGCTCATTATTCACATAGTAACCAAGTTATGGTTCTAAGCAGTGAAGGGCTACCAAGATTTTTACTACCACACTGTGGGCATGGCTTATGCAGGACACTCTACATTTTATTTCAGTGCAATTGGGTACTCTGGGGTGGAGCTCCATTTTTGCTACCCCACTGCATTCTCCTCCATTCAGGCAGCAGCCCACGCTTGGTTCTAAGGTAGCATAGCATAGCATAACATTTAGACTTATATACAGTTTCACAGTGCTTTACATCCCTCTCTAAGCAGTTTACAGAGAGTAAGCATATTGCCCCCAATAATCTGGGTCTTCATTTTACTGATCTTGGAAGGATGGGAGGCTGAGTCAACTTTGAGCCTACTGAGATTTGATCTGCCAAACTGCTAGCAGCCGGTGATCAACAGAAGTAGCTTGCGATACTGCACCCACTTCATCATCGAGGTTCTTTTGGCATTTACTGTCCCAGATTCTTCTGAGTAGATAATGAAAATATGATAGATAAAGCTTATCCAGTATGTACATGGAAATTCAGTCATCCAGATTAGGGTGCGTCAAAGTTGCTTTTTCAAAAGCCAACTAGACTGTTTTTGCTTGTTTCTCATATTATTTCCACTATTCAGATGACACCGAGGGCTCAGATAAACTTACAAGTGGTCTCAACTACTCTCAGAAAGACTGCTAATGACCAAATGACTACAAGTAGTATATATCCTTCCATTCTCCACCATTCTTTGAAAACTGAACAAGCTTCTTGTATGAGAAGTGGAATGTCTTCAAGCAAAAACAAAGAAAGTCAAATTGTCTTTTGAAAAAGCACTTTTAAGATTATCATCCAGTAGTTGAAATATGTGTCCATGAACTGTCCAAAAATGGGTCATGGACTGTGACTGTCTGTTTAAAATTAAAATAAATGAGCAAGCTGTGGTTTCAAAAACTTGAATAAACAGAAGAGCTCTCTGAGGCAGAGGTGGATTGCGCCAAGTTTGGACCGGTTCTTTAAGAACTGGTAGTGGGAATTTCCCCCTGCTCGCTGAACCAGGCGCGATTGCTAGTTGGCCATGCCCCTGAACCTGCCATGGGTGCCACCATCTTGTTTTTGGCTTCTGTTCTTTTGCTTTTATGCGTGCGCAGAAGCTTGGTTTTTGCATTGTGCATGTACATCCATGCTGTGCGGAAGGAAGCAAACCGGAAGTGAGGTAAGCTAGAACCCACCCCTGTTCTGAGGGTAGATAGAAAGCTGTGACAGGAAATAAAGTGGAGCCTTGTATAGATCAGCTGCCACAAAAAAATGCCCCAAAATGTCCAGCTGCCATAACAGAACTGAAAAGCCTGTTTACATAACGAAACAAGAATCTACTATAGCTGATCACAGTAGTGCAATAAAGCAGTGTTTCCCAACCTTGGCAACTTGAAGATATCTGGACTTCAACTCCCAGAATTCCTCAGCCAGGAATTCTGGGAGTTGAAGTCCAAATATCTTCAAGTTGTCAAGGTTGGGAAACACTGCAATACAGGGCCCCCTCTACTAAAGAACTTTTCTAAATAAGAACCAGGTGTTCAAGATTTTTTTTGCCTCTACTTAAGAACCATTTTCTACTTAAGAACCCAAGCCTGGAAAAAATTCCCAGGAAATTTGAGAGCAGCACAAAGGCCCGGCCAGTTTTCTGCCATTCCCCCTTTAATCCCGGCCATCTTGGGCTTTTCTGGGCTGCACTTAACCGGGTGTTAACCGAGCGAATTAAGCATTTTCCTTTTTCTGGGTGCTTGACAAGGAATAAACCTCTGCCAGTGCCCAGAGAACAGAAACACTCCCTTCACTCTGGGCAGCTGAGGAGTGAAAGGCGCTGGGTACAAAGCGAGTGAGAGAGAAGAGAGGGGAGCCCTTCAGCATGGGAAGGAAGAGGCAGCAGGTAGCAGCAGCCAATGTATGGGAGGCAGCCTCGCACTGGGTGTATGGGAGGTGTGTGCTCCTCCTCGCTGTCTCAGAGTCCCTCTTTTTTTTTTAAGCCTTAAAGTTTTGGATTTTTTTGATTCCCCTCACCTTACCTTCTTCCTTTGGCAGCAGCTGTCTTCTTCCTCTTCTTCCTCCTTCTCTTCCCACCCAAATTCCAAGCTTTTATTTCTTTCCTAATGGGTTTGCACACATTATTTGCTTTTACATTGATTCCTATGGGAAAAATTGCTTCTACTTAAGAACGTTTCTACTTAAGAACCTGGTCGCGGAACGGATTAAGTTCTTAAGTAGAGGCACCACTGTACTTCTTTCAATTTGGGAATTAGGGGAAGATAAATGAAATCATCATTAGCAGTACCTTAGACTTATTAACTGTCCTAAACATTTTGACTTTGCCCAATGATCAAACCCTTTAGGTGTGCATATATAAATGGAAACAAAAATTTCTACATTTCTTCCGTAATCCTCACTTTTGAGTTAGTTTTTTGGCCCAGGGCCAATTCTCATCCTCAGGAAACAATGTTTCACAACATTGCAACCATTTCTTCAGTATATATTGGCCAAAACTAAGTCCTTTATCCTGAAGCAAGTTTAGCGAGTGCTTTTCCTGTTATGGTACTTTTATATTTCTACATATACAACAAAACAGGGAAGCTGAAGCAACAATTCATCTTCAATCTGTGAAAAACAGATTTGGCTTTTAGACAAGTTCTTTGATTTGAGAAGTTGGTTGGCTCGCATTAAAATAAGTCAACATATGAAAAATTACCCGGCGGAAGGGGCAGTGATACATATCTGGTAACAGATAAGCTTTTGATAGGCTAGTAAGTGGGAAATTCTTTACAGCAAAACTAGAAATAACGCTATCCTGAAATTCTAGAAAGTATTTGAAGAGAGAATTTCAAAAACAGTGGGTTTTTCTTTTCTTAACTATAGCATTGCCACCTTTGTTCCTTTCTAGTTTTTAGTTGATCATAATTACCTTTCTAAAATAAAATGACCGGATTCTGTGGAACGTGGCAGTTTTGGCTCTTTTAACGTATTGATAGCATTACAAAATTGGTATCAGGATACAGCTGCCTTGTGACTACAAGGGTGCTTGACAAATATGTGCTATCCAATCAGTGCACGTCACTAGACATCTGTTTCCTGTTTTCATTCTTTCCCCATTTTCATTTTATCAGTTTCCCTTTCACCTGAAGTTTATTTAGAATACACCACAATATATATTAAGAATGTGATGAACAGCATTTTTAGACAGATATAGCAACATGCTCATCGAACATAAAAGAACCGAGTGGCAATAAGTCTTCTGTTCTTTATAACATATGCAAACATATTTCACAGAAAGAGTTTTGCTTAAACTTCATTGCAAGATCTTACTGCCAGTCAATTAGCTTCCCTGACCAATGTCTCAAATTCTGGAATGCAATAATGAACTCATGAAAAAGCATTGTGCAATCTACTCATATTTTTCTGTTCTTGTTCTCTCTCAAATTAAACCACCAGGGCTGCAAAAACAGGCATAATTTGTTAATCTCATAAATAAAGACAGGACAATATAAAAAGAAATATTGTATTAACTATGCTCTAGTTCAGTGGTTCTCAACCTTTCTAATGCTGCGACCCCTTAATACAGTTCTTCATGTTATGGTGACCCCCAACCATAGGCCTAGCACCAATTCTCCCAACAGAGTTTTAAGCTGATTGGCTGAAAGGTCAGAGGGACATCCACACTGTAAACGCCTGATTTGTTAATCTCAGAATACAGGACAGGACAATATAAAAAGAAATATTGTATTAACTATGCTCTAGTTCAGTGGTTCTCAACCTTTCTAATGCTGCGACCCCTTAATACAGTTCTTCATGTTATGGTGACCCCCAACCATAGGCCTAGCACCAATTCTCCCAACAGAGTTTTAAGCTGATTGGCTGAAAGGTCAGAGGGACATCCACACTGTAAACGCCTGATTGGTCGGATTGTAAAAATACGTTCCAAGGCGCCAGAATAGAAGCTTTAGTTCCTAACACCATGGGAAATTTGTCTTTTCCCATGGTCTTTGGCGACCCCTGTGAAATGGTCCTTCGACCCCCAGGTTGAGAACCACTGCTCTAGTTACTCGCTTTCATTTTTAACTAAAGTAACCACCTTAAAGAAACCTGTCCAATATGGCATGGAAGCAACAAACTCTTCACTAACCAATATTGCTATCCGACATCTAAACATACGAACAAAAAGTAGGGATGCATAACTCAGCTGAATTATCCAGTACATGATATTCCACCATACTTTAATCTCTAATGGTCATATTTTGGTATTGTCACCTGCAAAAGTATTAAAAGAATTACCTGCATGCATGCTCACACACTCCCTCCCCGTGGTAAATGTAACAAGTAGATAATCTGTGACCAAATAACATTAAAAAAAAATCTTGACAGTTTTCTCCCCAACTTTGAGAATCAACTCTGAAAATGATGTACACTTTCTTATTCAGAGCACACTAGTTGTCAGCCCAAAGCCAGAAGTTTCTTGCTGTGGGAACTTGGGGGAGGAGGAGGGCTGCATGTCATGACACAATTCTTTTAGGTTTTCAAAGTCAGCCTTTGTTCAGCATTTGGCCAGAAGCTGCTGGGAGTTGCAGGATACGTTGGCAGAAGATGTATGGTTCATGTGATGGGCTTATGGGAGGAGATGCAAGGAAATGAACTATAACCCGGGAGGAGATACCCTCGTAACTTTAGATTCAGTTTGCTCCAGTTGTGCTAATATGGCCCTGTTAATAAATTGGAACTTTGAAGACGGCAAAGTCTGGGACTCTGATTTATTTCTCGGATGCTATTTGGAATGCTGACACTAGTAAATATACATTGATAAATATATACACTGTCCATATCAACATTACTTCTTCAATTCCTTGGCATAAATAGATTTGTTGCCCATAAAGGAGTTATCAAATCTGATATAGTGATTAAAATGTAAAAGTAAGGGAACCAGTGTAGGGAGATGGAACAACACAAACATATTTTCCTGTTAAAGAGAATAAGCATTGGTGCTTTAAAACAAAATATTAAAGTCACACTTGTAAAGAGAATATCTTCATATAATTTAAACACTATCTTACTTTTTAAAATTATACTAGATATATCTTAAAATAATTGCAATCGTTTCAATTATTATTCAAACGTTTAAGATCTGATCCTATGTTTGTTCAGTCAGTTATTCAATTTATACGTTCACCTATCTCAGATTTTATTTATTTATTTTTTATTTATTTGATTTTTATGCCACCCTTCTCCTTACAACTCAGGGCGGCTTACAACATGTTAGCAATAGCACTTTTTTTTAACAGAGCCAGCATATTGCCCCCACAATCTGGGTCCTCATTTTACCCACCTCGGAAGGATGGAAGGCTGAGTCAACCTTGAGCCGGTGATGAGATTTGAACCGCTGACCTACAGATCTATAGTCAGCTTCAGTGGCCTGCAGTAAAGCACTCTACCTCCTGCGCCACCCCGGCTCTTTGATTGACTGTGGAAGGCTAACAGTAGTAACAAAAATAATCAAAAAACATAACTCTAAAAATATATAGTCAGCAGCTGAGGTATAAAAATATATAGAACCAACAAGAAACTTTGATACTCATCTGGATCTCCAAGCTAAAAGAATATTATTTACTGAACTCCTTGAAGAAAACAATGCAGGAAAGACCCAGAAATCTGCAATGTGAGTTAAAGGGTAGGACAGAATAAGTCTGTAAACTGAGGATTAATCATACTAAAATTGCATCTGACATAAAGAAAATAAACTCTAATGCAAAAGAAATGTTCATATTTTATTATACTATTGTTACTACAACTGAATCATTTTTAGAAAAAAAATTATTTATATCACATATAAACATTAAATGCTATATCCAATTTCAGTATTCAGGAGCTGTAATATTTAAGCAACCTCTCATCTGTTGGTTTCAAAATCTTCTTTTCTGACATATTTACTATCCAACCTGGAGCAAGTCCAAAGAAAATCTGCCTAGGATCCTTTCGAGTACTCAGCATTTGGAAGAGTTCATCTTTGGTAATGTCTGGTAAGGTATAACCATATTTTTTTGAAAGTTCTATCCTTGCTTCAGCAACCTTTGAAGGATCAGCCAAGTAGCCTCGGTTTGCAGGATCTGTATAGTAATGGACAAGATCTTCAGGAGGAAGCATCCTCCTTGGAATAGGTTTGCCTCTCTGAAAAAATAGCACTGGCTTGCAAAGAATCTCTGTATAAAACATGGAAAAGAGAGATAAAATATTACTTTAACGTTAACAATCCAACTTCTGGAACAAGTGTATTAACAGAAAATCTATTTCCTAACATGTATATTGTATTGTTAAAATAAAGCTGATCATATTTTTCTGCTCTAATGATAAAAAATTAACATTCAGATTAAATCTGGTGAAAAGTTTCATAAATAATTTTTTTAAAAAAGTGTTGCAAGGCTTTTATTTTTAAATAATGATACTTGATGTATTTAAACAATATTTGGCAAGATAAAAGGACATGAAGATATATTAAAAATTCTTACCCAAACTCCTTGGATCATAAAAAGCTGTAGTAACTATACCACCATTTTTTTCAACAGCAGCTATGGCTAGTTCAGATATCCACTGTACTTCAATGTTTATTTTTGCTGCAAAAGTATCAGCACCCTGTAAGTTTACATAAACTGAAGTTACATAACATCACTTCAAAACATCATTCACCCATCTGGGCAATCTAAAATGCAAGTTTTCAGCCAGCTATTTCAGGATTAGTGGGGTTTATTTTGTACTATACTACCTTTGAAGACAGTCTGGAAATTCAACCTGGTACAAGTTATAGTGGTCTGGATTATAATTGGGATCAATTTTAAATTGAAAACAAGTATTCTAGAGCACTCAGCATTACATTCACTGGCACTGTGATACAGAAGAAATAGATTCTTTTCATTGAGAGTTTCAATATTTGTTTTTAACTGACTCACAATTCCAGAGACGAGGATTACTCATTTAGGAAATATTTCTTCACTGTATATAAAGTATAACACATAATTAAATAGTGTGTTAGCAGGAAATACAGTGGTCCTTGACTTTTGCAGGGGATACCATCCAAGACCGCCTGTGAAAGTCAAATTTCCGCGAAGTAAAGACACTCCTTTCCTTCCACCCCCTCCCTCCTCCATTCCTGGGTTTACTTACCCCCAGAACCCGCAGGGGCAATGGGGCGGCAAGCTGGGGGCTTTGCTGCACTCGCTGCCGGCATCTCTCATCGCTCAGGTTCAGGCAGAGGAAGCTCAAGGCAAGAGGGATCCAGGCCAGGACTCAAAGCCAAGATTCCAGGCCGGTCAGCTGGGAGGTCGGATGCTACCACTAAAGGAGACGGCTTAGGTGGGTGGGGGAAGAAGAGGCGATGGGCGGCAGTAAGGCTCGGCTTCAAGTGGAGCGTACTAATTCTCCAAGAATTAAAGGGGAGGGATTGGGAGGCTGGGGCAGAAGCGGAACTTTTATTTAAAGAGCAGGACAGCTGTGATGGGGTAGGAGGAGTGTTAAAACGCACCGTATTGTACATCGGATAGCCGCAGGAAAACCCGTGGTGTTAAAAAAAACCCGCGGAATATTTTTTTATTAATATTTTTTTGAAAACCCGTGGTATAGCCTTTCTGTGAAAGTTGGACCCGCGAAAGTCAAGGGATCACTGTATAATATGGAATTTGTATAGTTATTGCTTAATAATGGTCACTAGGATTGGAATTTCTGTTGTGATTGTAATTTTCAACTTCCTGCCAGCTTCTACATTGACTTTGCTTGTGAGAAGCTGACAGGAAAGTTCACAAATGGCAATGACATGACTACGGGATGGAAATGATGGGAAATCAAATCTGGCTGTCAAGCAATCAAGTGACCACAAAGTTACTACAACAACTAGAACTCCAAGGACAGTTTTAAGTATCACTCATTTCGTGCCGTTTTAAATTCAGTCACCGAACAAATGATTATCAACTGAAGACCACCTGTACTTTGTCATATTGTCATGCTTGTACAGTGAACATCTCACAAGAAGAGAAACTTTATTTTGATAACTCTTTCATAAATCATCCTTTGGATATGATTACATTTCATTTTCTGCCTTCCTGGTCTCCTAGTCAGATAATCCCTATAAATTACAGGGTATTTCCTAACAGTAACAGAGATCTGACCAATATAACCTTTAGCGTGAAATTGTAGTCCAATCAGTTTAAAAATATGGTCATTTAAAAAAATATTTCTGATTGATTATATGTCATTTTCAGTGGGGTATGTTTCTAAAATGCTATTAAATAATTGTTTTGAAAATATTCAGATGCATAAAGTTCCTAGACAAAAAAAAAATCATTACTAACAAAAAACAAAACAAACAAACAATAGTTTGAGAATATTATTGAAACTGTTCAGTAACTATGAAGCTACTTTAAAAAACATGTTATAGACTTGCCTCTTCCACAAGATGAACACCATAATGTCTTTTGAATGGCTGCATTGATACACCTCTAGAATTTGTCAATTGGGTAAGATCTATTGGTTGCATGGGATCAATTCTGCCTAAGTCAATAAGGTATTGCAGCTTTCTGAGACTGATAGGTGGATACTGTCGCCTGAGACTGTGAAATGAAAAGAAAATAAACATTTAGAAAGTAAATCCATTTCAAAGTACTTTAAGGATATTGATAGTATAATATATCAGCACATTATTCTTGGACAACCATCCTCAATTAAAGGTGAAATTGTTATATCTATGCAATATTCTTCTGCAATCCTATAAATTCACTCAAACCTATATATCTTTATGTGGCAAACATGTTTTTCAAAATAAAAAACAACTTAGTACTGGACAGAACCCATACCCATTTAACAATTCAGAAATAAAAAGGCAAATACTCCTCTTACAAAGTCTTATTTTAATTATCTTTAACGGCCTAGCTATAAAATGCAAATATAAGGATAAATGAAGTATAGTATCAATTAGAACATTTGACTAATGCAATTAAAACAAGTCTTTTTCTAATGACTTGAAATTATCACGATCTGGTAAAACTAGTTACTTAATTTAAAGTTAAATACTTTGAATATTGAATACAGAATACAATATTGAATACACTGAATATTCAATATTTTTAGAGGTCCATATTTTTTGAACAATATACTTCTTACATGGAAATTTACAGCTAGACAAGGAAAAATTGTAGATGTCTTTCTTATAATGTTGGAATGAAATGTATGGTCCTGATTAATCATTGGATTAAAGATCTGATAATACTAGCGAATGAATAGACAAGACACTCTTAAAAACACACATGTATGAAATAATTATATATCATCTTTAATTTAAATTGTTGTCAATACGCACACACTGCTTCAACTCTGTTCCTTGTATTATTAGCTATGAAATTATGAGAATTAAATACTTTAAAGAACAATTCTCTCTCTTGTGGTTATAGGGATACTGTTTAAAATGTTAACCTAATCACAACAATTTAGATAAATGTATATCAAAATCCTCAGAAGGCTCATCTATATTTTTCATTGTGAAAATCAACTATCAGTTGTTTCAGAAGTCATTTGTAATGAGATCAGAAGAAGGATTTCATTGTATTGGGAAAGAATAAAATAGACTAACTTCACATTCTTGCAAAAATGAAGAATAAAATTAAGATAAAATCTCTATCCTACCTTTATAGGGAATACATAGTTTAATGGATATAATATGAGCAAACATGCCTAATACTTCTACTCTCTATTTTCCAATAACAACTGTTAGCAGGTTGGGCTGAAAGACAATGACTGGTCCAGTCATCTAGCCACCTTTTATGTCTAAGATGATAATAAATTATCATTATTGGACACCATTTAGAAAATATGTACACTGGCAACTTTTCCATCTATCAATTACATAAGGGTCTATAGGACAATTTAAAGTACACGAAGGCAAACACCAGCTGAAGAACCACCTGATGTCATTTCACATTTTTGTACATATAATAAGGGAATAAACTTACTGATGTCCTTCATTGTAGCCATATTTTGGAATAACCAGATAAAATGGTGTTTGGCCACCTTCAAAGCCTAATCGAGGGAGTGACCCAGATTTTGCTTGCCCATCAGTTCTCTTTGCAGGATTATATCTTCCACGACCTTGTTGTTTTTTCTTAAAAAGAACAATATGTTGACATGAGTTTCATATTCAAATCTAATTCCGTTTCGGCCTCCTCTTTTACTCCTTTGTCCTCATAGGCTCTCCCATTCCTTACACCAGTGTTTTCCAACCTTGGCAACTTGAAGTCCAAATATCTTCAAGTTGCCAAGGTTGGGAAACACTGCCTTACAGCTCAATTCCAGTATGAATGTACAAAAAACATTGTTAAAATATCTCATTCCCCCATGGTTAGGTATTTAAACAAGTTTATATTCTGCACTATTTTGCCCAAAGCACCTGAGGGCAGGTACAGTGGATGGAAACTAATCAAGGAGAAAAGCAACCTAGATTTCCTGACAGTTTGAATAATTAAGCAGTGGAACAAGTTGCCTCGGGAAGTTGTGGGTGCTGCAATCCTGGAACATTTAAAGAGGAGATTGGACAATCCTTTGTCTCAAATGGTACAGGGCTGTTCTATGACTTGTGGACTTCAACTCCCAGAATTCCTGAGCCAATCATGCTAGCTCAGGAATTCTGGGAGTTGAAGTCCATCTGTCACAGAAGAGCCAACGTTCCTTACCCCTGGATAGGGTTTCCTGCCTGTGCAGATCTCCAAATTCTAGTCTTATTTTGTTTCATTTCTATTCTATTCGGCAATCGAACAAATCAGCATTTGTTGTTGTTGTTGTTTTGAAGGGATTAGAGAAAACATTCAAGTGAAAGAAAACCGTAGGATAAATGAATGCGAGACAAAGGTTAAAAACTACTAGCAAAAACTACAGAAAGAGCAACGCGGAGGGGAGGTGGGGGGGAAAGGGAAGGGATTGGTTTCACGCGGCAAAAGGAAGCCTGGCTTTCCTTCGCTTTCGCGAAAACGAAGCAAAAGCGGCCCACATTGCAGCAGCAGCAGCGGAGCGGAGAACGAGAAGCCTAGCAAACCTTCAACTCACCTTGCGCCGAGACTCAGGCATAGGCCGCAGGTTGCCGAGGCTGACCCTAGGCAGGGTCTGCATCAGCTCCAAGGCTTTCATTCTGTTGCCCCCGCCAGGCGCCCGCGAAGCCGCCATCGTCTTCACGCAATTAATTAATCGATCACAAGGTCGCCACCAGCCAGGAAAACCGTCGCGCTGCAGGGAAAAAGAGCAGGCTGGCACGCGTCCTCTTTGCGCAGGCGCGAGGAGACCGAGAGGAACGAAAAAGGAAGGAGTCTCCCACACGGGTTTGCTTCAGGGTCTGCTTTTTAATCGCGGTTGCGGGGTGTTGCAAAGTCAACGCGCGCGAAAGCTACAGCAGAGGCAACAACCGTCGGGAAGCCGCAGCGTTGCGGATTGTGTAATATTGTAACGAAGGAGGCGGGAATTTTCGGGAGTTCTGTGGGATCCTTTTAGTAGTCTGATTTTGAGGTAAACCTCAAGCTCCACTGCAGAAAATACGATTTCATCAATGCTTGGAATGCACCACCTGATTCTTTGGTTTCTTCCCCAAATGCCAAAAACTTATGTTCATACAAACTACTACTATTCTATATGATAAATAAATAAATAAAATAAACTATAATGTACCAATTGGGAAAGTGAAGCTGCAAAGGGGCTGTGTGAAAATTAGTGCTCCTGTGCCTCTGAATGCATAGCGATTCCTGGCTTGTTTTTTGATCACATGCATTTTTTTAATATTGGGCTGTCTGGAGAACTGTCTTGGGAAAGATGATCAATTAAAATATGGCACTGGGTTCTCAAACACTTTGTTTTTCAATAGTCACTAAAAGCTCTTGGTTTAACCAACTTCACTTTTAGAATGAAGTTTGCATGTCAGAACTGGTGCAGATCCATCTTTCCATATACAGTACTAACAAATGGGTTTAAAACAAAACCTCCACTTTCAATGCAAATATAGTGGAACCTCTGTTAGTGAACGCCTGGGTTACCAAACAATACAGTTAGTGACCAAAAAGTTTGCTAAAAATTTGCACCTTAAGTGAACAAAATTTCACTAACAGCTGACTGAACATCTGATGTCACCCACACTCATCCCTGTGTCTCAAACCAAGCATCATTCACACTCGAGACAGTTACATTCATTCCTTCAGTCGTTATCTTTATTGTACTGCTTCCTTTTTTTATTGATTTTAGTGCTTTTTTTTAGGGGAAGGAGGAAGGGAAGAAAGAATTCCCAAGTTCAGTGATTAAAGAAATGTGTGCAAAGTGGAGGGAATTGCAATTGTTTGTAGAAAAATCTCTCCCTAATAGTGCGGTAGGCAATAGGAGCCTAAACATGTTCAATGATAATGTGATGCATTGCAGTAAAGTGTTACAAAAAAGGCAGAAGCAACATACATTAGACAAGTTCTTTCCTTCAATCTCAAAGCGACAGAGAAGGGAAGTCACCCCTGAATTCACAATGCCAGTTGTTCTCATGGAGGGAGATTCCCCCTCAAAGCAGTAATTCCACCCCTTCCATCCCACACCTCCATCCACTCACGCCATCACATTGCAGTCAAAAAGATAAGTTTTCTTATGTTTAGTTAAATATTTTCTTATGTTTAAATGTTTTCTTTAAAGTTTTTATGTTTATTTAACTCTTTATGTACTGTATTATAACTGTTCTAATTAAAAAAGCATACCCATATAACCTGTAACACTTATATCTTAGCGAGTCAACGGGCTGGGAACCAACTACTGTATTTCTATTTCCTTTATTTATTACGGGGAAAATTATTTCAGATAGTAAACATTTCAGATTGGAACTAGATTTCCGGAACGGATGGTGTTCACTAACCAAGGTTCAACTGTATTAAAAATGAACGCTCAGCATTTTTACAGCACTCACAAAATCTTTCAGGCTGAAGTGTTGGTTTTGTTCTACTCAGCAGGTTTGTTTGTTTGTTTTTGTTTATTTATTTAATTTATTTGGATTTGTATGCCGCCCCTCTCCGAGAACTGTTGCCCAATGCCTACAGCTAGCTGCCATAACATTGGCATTCTTACTTTCTCTTTTGAACAGCTGCGGCATTTCCTTACAGAATTTATCCCTCCAATACTGTATCTTTTTTTTGCCCCTCCACAAAAGATATTTAATGGGCAGAATAACACCTCAAGAAAGAATCCATTTTTAATTCTCAGACCAGCTCACCTCAAAGTATGGTGGGGAAAATAGGAAGGAGGAAAAAAATAGGAGGGAGGAGAGTTGTCTCTTTGCAGATACAAGCAGGAGGAAGATAATTTTTTATTGTCACCTAATTTATTTATTTATTTTTTAAAAATATTCTTGTTAAAGATGGAAAACAATTTAGCCCGTCTCTCCCTGAAAGTCCAACTGTAAAAAGGAATAGCAATATTATGGTAAGGAATGAATGGAATTCTTTATTGGCCAAGTGTAATTGGACACACAAGGAATTAGTCTTTGGTGCATATGCTCTCAGTGTACATAAAAGAAAAAGATACATTTGTCAAGAATTAATGATTGTCATAGGGATCAAATAAGCAATGACGAAACAATATTAATAAAAATCTTAAGAATACAAGCAACAAGTTACAATCATAATTGGGAGGAAATGGGTGATAGGAATGAGACAAAACTAGTAGAAATAGTGCAGACAGTGTTTTGACAGTGTTCAGGGAATTATTTGTTTAGCAGAGTGATGGCATTCAGGGAAAAACTGTTCTTGTGTCTAGTTGTCTTGGTGTGCGATGCTGTGTAGTGACGTTTTGAGGGATCAGTAAATATTTTCACATTATACAGGTCCTCAATGGAAGGCAGGTTGGCAGCAATTGTTTTTTCTGCAGTTCTGATTATCCTCTGAAGCCTGTGATGATCTTGTTGGGTTGCAGAAGCAAACCAGAGAGTTATAGAGGTGCAGATGATAGAGTGCACTTCTATTAATATATAGAAATAGAAATGGTGGCATTTGGAAGATTGCATGTTGCCAATCGTCATATCAACTAAAATAAAAGCACGGTATCAAAAGAAAAATCCGGTTAATTTCCCCCCTAAAATTATTATTATTTTTTTGCTAAAATACTTCGCGGCTTCAGCTGGCAGACTCTAACGAAGCCCTAGAGCAGGGGCCTCCAACTTTGGTCACTTTAAGACTTGTGGACTTCAGCTCCCAGAATTCCTCAGTTAAATGACAACATTTACTGAACTGTGGGAGTTGAAGTCTACAAGTCTTAAGCTGACCAAGGTTAGCGATCCCTGCCCTAGAGGACGCCACGTGACCCGAACTGGGGGCTCCCAGAATCCCTTGCCGTTGGCTGGCCTTTACAGGGGTCCACAAGGGGTTTTAAAAGTCTAAAAAAAATCTCCGGCGCGAGCCACCGCCTACGCGCCAAGTCGCCCGGCAAAGCGCACGCGCGGGAGAACATCGACCCGCGCTCCAGCGTTCCCTCTTTCCTCTCCGCCCCCGTTCCAACGGCTGCCTCGCGCGCGCTCTCTCTTTCGACTGAGCGAGGAGAGAGCGGGAGCGCGCGCAACCAATTCCCCCTCCCAACCCTTCCCAGGGAAGGGAGGCGGGCCCGCTGAGTTTATCCTCCGTCTCTCCGGTTCCAATAAGGTTCCTGGGCCTCCCGTTTTTCCACACCTCCCTTCCAGCTCGCCCGCCCCGTCAGTGTCTGACTGGCCGACGCGAGAGGAGAGCCCAGTGTATGTGCGGCAACACCATGTCTGCTCCGCTCCCAGCCATTGTCCCGGCCGCCAAGAAGGCCACCGCCGCGGTGAGTGAATATAACGGACTTCCTGGCGGTTCTTATCTCTCGGGGGGAGGGAGGGGGGCAAGAAGGCGCAATGGAATATAAATTGGTTGGGCAAAAGGAGAGGCGAGGAGGAAGGGTCGGTTTAGGTCGAGCAAGGCTTCCTTCAGCGGGCCTTGCTTTTGAGTAACGTGCACAGACTCACCCACCATGCAGACATTTTCTGACCGGACAGGCGACTTGGCCGCCCTCTTCTATTGACATGGCTCTGAAAGGCTTCCGACCGCGGTGCCCCTTTTATTTCCTGGAAAAGTCCACATCGTCCCAGAACGCTTGAGCTTTTTCTGATGTTATGGAGTCTTCACCGTTTGCTTACGATCTGGAGGGACTTTGGTCCAATAGCGGGAATGCAAGATTAATTATCTGATACTGACATTTTCAAGCAAAGCTTTTGTTTTTTGTTTTTAAATTTGACAATGTCCACCCTGCTCTCGTTTCCTGGGGTCGTCAAACATGCTTTTAGAAATTTAATTAGGACAGCTGCTATTGGTAACTTCCTTCTTCCAAACTTTTAAATACTTTATGAGGAAGCTTTAAAAACTCTGTGAAAAATATGTTTTACAGTATTCTGTAAGTTCTTAAGGGGTATAGATAGTATTTTTTTAAGCAAATAAATTATATACAAATACATATAATATGTGTGTGTGTGTGTGTGTTTTCCTAGATTTTCATGGGTACAGGTATGAAGGTCTTAACATTTGGGTTTCTTCCAGTGTAGGATTTAGAGATTTCTGGCTATGTTTTGACAAGGTCCCACTGGTCATCTTCAGGCTGGTGCTTCTGTCCTTGTTCTAGGGCGAACACAGCGAGACCTGAGCTGCCTTCTACCCACCCACCAGTATTTATAGAAGGAAGGAATAAATTATATATACAGTATATATATAAAATTAATTAAATTAAATTATATATATGTATGTGTGTGTATACATACACACACACACACACACACACACAATTTAATTTGTATGCCGCCCAAGTCCCTAGGGACTCTCAGCCCTCACAACAAAAAAATAAAACATACAATGTAAAATCTAAGAAAATGGATTAAACCAATTAAAACCAATCATAAAGAAAAAAACCCTATGTCATTTATGGCCGGATTTTGATGGTGAACCAAAATTAAAGCCAATCATAAAGAAAAAAGCCATGTCATTTATGGCTGGATTTTGATGGTGAACCATCCAATCAACGGTCCTTGGCCTGCCGGAAGAGCCAGGTTTTTACAGCTTTCTGGAAGGCCAAGTAGGGTGGGGGGTAGTCCAGATCTCAAGAGGTAGTTGGTTCCAGAGAGTTGGAGCCACCACGGAGAAGGTTCTTCCCCACATCCCCACCAACCGACACTTTAGCTGACAGGACCTGGAGAAGACCAACCCTGTGGGATCTTATCGGTTGCTAGTCTGGCCCTAAGCCATGTAGGGCTTTAAAGGTAATTACCAACACCTTGAATTGTGCTCAGAGACCAATTGGGAGCCAGTGCAGCTCGTGGAGAGTTGGTGTAATGTGGGTGTACCTAGGTGTACCTACAACAGCATGCGCAATTGCATTCTGCACCACCTGAAGTCTCTGAACACTCTTCAGTGGTAGCCTCATGTCAGGTCCATGACATAAAATTGAAAATACGCTGTATAGGGAAGATGACCCATTTATATTTTAAGATGGAAAATAACAACTTTTTCATCATTTTAATTGTCTTTCCAAAGTGGCTTGGTGTGAATTCTTGCATCAAAATAACTGAAGCGTGAATGAGTGAGAATTGTGTTACTGTTGGCTGCCATTCAAGAGTGTCCTAAAGAAGTAGCCTTAAAAGCATTGTGCACCTAATTGCTGAAAATGATTTGAAGTGCTAAGTTATGAAATTTGTGAAAAACATCTTAATCAGATTCTTCTCCCTCCCCCATAAGTTTTATTTATTTTTAGTCTTTCTAGATCTCATGTCACATGCATTTGCTTTCTGAGTTTCATACATCCATACAATATTTTTCTTAATTGGTTACAATTCATTGTCATTTCATTTCTTTTCATCTTAATGTCTATCTTTTAGTCTTTTTCCAATTTTATTTTATCTCTGTTTTAATCCCCCCCCCCTTTTCTCCAATTCTTCTTCTATTCCAGCAATCAAAGATATGGTCTTTTCCCGCCTTATACATTTCTAGTATACATACATTTCTAGTATTAATATATTTTACTTCACTTCTTTTCTAAACAGTAGTCAAAAATCTTTTTCTTCTTTTGCATATCATTCTTACTCTTTAAAACAAGCTGATTTTGCCTTCTTAACAGCTATAACTATCACAGAGAGGGGATACCTTCCTGCCATCTCCTCTTGCTTCACCCTCTCTCCAGAAAGGCCTAGGCCCCAAATGCAGAGTGTTTGGAGTCGGGACCCTCAAATGCAGTGTTTGGAGTCGGCTGTGGAGCTTGCAGTCCGGCTTCCGATGTCACTGAAAGACAAACTGGAAGTCCTTAATGGGATTCTGCTCCACAGAATATTTCTCAGCTATTTTCTATTAACAATATTGTTGGATCATTATGATTTTAGATTAAGGGTAGAGAGCTGGATATCTTTGGATGCCCAAAGTTTAATTTTAAATGAACACTTGATGACTACATTTACTGATACCAAACTGTTCAAAGTAATAAACTCAAAAGGGAATTGTGAAGAGATCCTATTTCAGTATAGCTATTAAGTTTAATGTAAAAAGGTATAAATGTTATACATTGACCGAAAAAGTCTGAACTTCATCTCTGTATTAATGAAATCTGATCTGCCAGTGGCCAAAAAGTGATGATGTCAACTCACTCATAATATTTAAAGAAAAAGGATAAAAATAATACTTACATATTTACCTGAGGTACTATTTTCTTATGGGTAAGCAGATCTATGCAAAATGTAGCAAATAAGTAAAAAATAGCATAGCAAAGAAATAAGGACACTAGGCAAGCAAAGAAAATATAACCAAATGTAGTTTACATCAGTACTATTCACTGTAACTTTTCATATCTACTTTTGGTATCACAACTATGGACCAAATCTTGTTTGAAGACTTCATCAATTCCATATAACTGCAGTTTTTTCACTCTTCCAGTTTCTTTCGACCCATTCACTTTATATATATGGGTGTGGGTGTGGGTGCATGTATGTATCACATGTTTTTGCTGAATTTTTTTAAAATTAATGGAGACTAGGATAGCTCTATTTCATTCATTTTAAGGGAGACTAGGATAGTGCTATTAATTAGTTAAGTGCTCTTGAACTGAATGCTATTTTATACTCATTCTACCTTCTTTCAATATGAATAGTAAAACACTGTATGAACAGTTTCATGGATTTTTTGTGCTTAAATCAAAATGTTTTGTTCAAGTATGGAACAAAATGGATCCATGTAGACTAAAATATAGATTTTCTGAGTAGGTTTTTTATGGAAGAGGGGGGGAAAGTCAAGAGCCGGGGTGGCACATCAGGTAGAGTGCTGTACTGCAGGCTACTGAAGCTGACTGGAGATCTGAAGGTCAGCGGTTCAAATCTCATCACCGGCTCAAGGTTAAGTCAGCTCCCATCCTTCCGAGGTGGGTAAAGTGAGGACCCGGATTGTGGGGGCAATATGCTGGCTCTGTTAAAAAGTGCTATTTCTAACATGTTGTAAGCCACCCTGAGACTAAGGAGAAGGTAGGCATAAAAATTGAATGAATGAATGAATGAATGAATGAATGAATGAATGAATGAATGAATGAATAAATATTAGTAGTGGTTGAGAAAGGCAGAAGAGAAGGTTCTGGGAAGATTATGGGGTAAGCACACTCGTATACTATGCAGTGGAAGTTAAGCATTGACAGCTGAAGGATGTCAGGTAAAGGAAAGAAGAGAAAATGTTGGAAATATTGTGGGTTGGCTGGTTGGTGAAATATGTGTTGAGATATTGGTGACAGAGGTAAAGGATTATATCACTTTATTGCAGTTAGATTTCCAGCATGTAGTAACGCTATTCATATATTATTCAATTCTAGGTCATATTTCTCCATGGATTAGGAGATACTGGGTAAGTGAAGTGACTTTTAAAATAAAACTGTACTTTTGAGTCTCACCAAGACTCGTTTCCGAAGAGAGAAAGATAGAAGACAGAAAGATTTCTTGTGGTTCCTGCGAGAGAGAGTGGGGAGGAGGAAAGGGAGGAGGAAGAGTATGTGCTTTGCCTCAGGCAGCCTGCAAGAGTTTCTTCCCCCTCCCGCTTCACTCGAGCGACAAGATGGGGAGGGTCAGTGGACACAAAACTGAGGAAGGGGTGGCTGTTCCTGCAGTCGATTCCCATGCATTGCCCTCACCTGCATCCCCTGTAAGAGGTGGAGAGGACAGTTGTAGGATGAGTGGCCTGGGCCAGCAAGGGAGGCAGGCGGGAGCCAGAGCAGAAGGGACGACAAGGTCAATTGGCAGTCCAGCTCTCTGTAGCTAACTGCAGGACTGCAGCATCAGTAGCCACAGAGGCACAAGCAGTGAGTGCCCGAGAGTCGTGGCGCACCAGCACCTCCGCTTTGTGGAATGCTGGCAACAGCTCCAGGCCAGCACACGGCTTCTCCGGCAGGTGTCTGGAAAGCCTTGGCCGCTGCATGAGTGGCAACAGGCATGGGCTGGATGCACCTGTCTGCTGCTCAAGTCCTGTACTTGTGGGCTTGCTGTATCTGTCCTTGCCACCTCTTAACAAGCAGGAGCACATTTCCATACGCTGCTAGAGGCAGCCCAGAGGAGAAGAGCCCGTCCTGTGGGGTCGTGTATGCAGATCTGTGTCGCTCTCCAACCGGGAACCGCTCTTTCTGCAGTGGGCACTCTTGGCTGGTAGGGACATAGAGAAAGAGAGAGAGAGAGCAAGCGGGAGGCAGGTACACCCCCCTCCCCCACGGGACTGGCTCAGCTCCTCTGGGCTGCCTCTGGCACCGCTTTCAAACACGCTCCTTCCTCTGAGGAGGCAGTGAGGCAGGGATCTATGCTCACCTCCTCTTCCTTGCAGGTAGGAGCTTGTTTCAAATTGCCGTAGGCAGAGCCCCGAAGAGTCGAGCTGGTCCCATGGGGGTGTCCACACAGCCACCTCTCATTTGTTCTTGCTGTTGCTCTCCCTGCATATCCCTCCTTCTCTGGAAAGTATTTTAGGGGTTTATTTTTGGGCGGTTGGGGGGTTATTTCAGCACTTGTGCTGAAAAGCCTGATTGACCTTATTATGGAGACGTATTATTTTTGGGAAAACACGGTAATACGTGATCTTACATCTTGAAATTTTTATTTCTTAGGAGCTGGCCAAATGCAGAATGATTCTGGGCAGTTTACAGTTTGAAAAAAATATTTTAAAAAATCTAGATTCCATGGAATGCTGATTGTATTCCATAACCCCAAACCCTACATATTTTTAAAGTTCCTTGGAACATCACTAGGTGCAAGAGGCATAGATAACTGTGTGGACATCATTTTACAGAGTTGGTGCTATACAGAGAAGGCATGCTTCCTGGGTCCCAATTGGTGGTATTACCTGTTTAAAGCAAAAGTGGAACAAAATCATGGCACACTGGCTCTTTAAAGAGCAGTGTAATTATTTTGATAAGTAAATTTAATCTATGACAGTCAGAATATCCCAGTGATCTTAAATGCTCTTGAAAAATTAGTGTTGGAGTTGGTTAGGTTAAATAGGTGATTACCAGAAAATCCCATAGCTGTACTAGTTTGGGAAGACTAGTTTGGAAAATTGTAAGCATCCTGAAAGAAATTTGTAGCAAACAATTTCTGTTGCTAGGAAGATTTCATGATGTTAAAATCACCAAGAATTAGACTCCATTCAAGACAGACTACTTCACAATTGTGAATGTTAAGATTATTAATAGTTCTTTCTTATTTCCATATTTGAGAATGGAAATTATAAATACATTAAGTACCAATAGCTGAGAAGATTTTGAATGGGAATTTGTTCTCCATATTTTTATAGGCATGGCTGGGCAGAAGCATTTACTGGGATTAGGAGTCCACATGTAAAGTATATTTGTCCACATGCGTAAGTATGTTAATATTTTCTAGTTGCTGTTTCTTTACAGGTCTGACAGATTTATGTGACCCATTTATGAGAAAGAAATTACAGGTACTTTTTGACTTACGACCATAATGGAGTCCTCGGAAAGGGGTGGCATACAAATCTAATAAATTATTATAATTATTATTATTATTATCATTATAATTATTATTATTATCTTGTCCATTATGGTTATAAGTGAGGACAGTCTTAAGTGAGGCACCCTCTCAATGACTGCTACCCTAATTCTTCCAGGTGCAATCACTAAGCAACTGTGCAAATCATTGAAAGGACAGAAGGAAAGAGCTCCCTGCCAAAAGAGGGCAGGCAACTCCTCTCTATGTATAGAAGGAAATTTGTGTGCTGGGTAAGGGAAACTAAGTTTGAACCCCAAAAATTCCTTTCATTGGTTCAGCATGCCATTTTTGTCCCATTTAAGTGCTAACTTAACTAAAATCTTTAAAGGTGGAAGAAAGGTTCCCTGCCTCTTTCATAAAGAGTCCCTCGCAAAAGCAGCCCTTCCACTCATAAAGATACTGGCTTCAAAAGTCCATGGTGATACTAATTTCTTTTCCCCTCAATCTGCTTCCATGCGTAATTTTGAAGAAGCTCAAGCCTACCTAATTAAGAGCTGTAGTGGCAGAGTGATTAGAATCCAGTATTGCAAGTAATTCTGCCCACACACCAGGAACTTGATCCTGATTGGCTGAAGGTTGACTCAGCCTTCTAGGTTGGTAAAATGAGGATCCAGATTGTTGTGGGCAATATGCTGATATTGTAGACAGAGAATGCTGTAAAGCACTATGGAGGAGTACATCTACTTGATTTCTGACTTCAATTGACCCCAACATTTCTGTCGCTAAGTCAATCATTTGTTAAGTTAATTTTGTTCATTTTTATGACATATCTTGCCACAGTTGTTAAGTGAATCACTGCAGTTGTTAACAATGTGTTTGTTAAGTGAATCTGACTTATAAGAATCTTTATACTGTTAGAGGAAATTGATGATATTTCTATGTTATTTGTAATTTTGTAATTGTCCAGGTGTTTTTTGTTGGTTTAGAAGTGTATGTATGTTTTTCTATTTTCTTTTTTGTGTATTGCAAATATTGCAAATCTGTCAACGTATATATTTTCTTGATTATGCTTTTTAAAAACAAATTAATAAAAATTACTTTAAAAAAAGAATCTTTATACTGATGATGGAGGGAGGGATGGATAGATAGATAGATAGATAGATAGATAGATAGATAGATAGATAGATACAGTGATACCTTGTCTTATGAAGGTTCTTCATACAAACTTTTCATGATACGAACCCAGGGTTTACGATTTGTTTGCCTTGTCTTAAGAACCATTTTCGTTTTACGAACCCGAGCCCGGGTACATGGGCTATCTTGCTGCAAGTGCGCTCTCTGACTGCTGTAGGGATTTCCCTGCCTTGTGACTCTCACCGCCGGGATTTCACATTTGATTACAGCCCCCGCTGGGATTCCGTGCTTGGAGAAAGCGCTCTCGTAGCCGCTTCGCTGGGAGCGCCTTCTCTGAGCGTTTCGGGAATGCCCGCCCCATCTCTCCTGCAGCCAATTCGCTGACAGCCCTGGACGAAAGCGCTCCCAGCGAAGGGGCTGCAGAAGAGGCAGGGCAGGCGTTCCCAAAGCGCTCGGAAAAAAACCTCTCACAGCCCCTTCGCTGGGAGCGCTTTCTCCGAACCAGCCCCTTCGCAGCCACCCCTCTGCTCCAGCCCCGCCCTCCCAAAGGATAGGGCTGCCACGTCCTGGCGGATTCCATCCCTCTGGCCAGGACAAGAGGATAGTGGCAGCGGCAATTTCCCTTTGAGAAGCAGCAGCAGCGCTGGAAATATCATGTCCACCCCAACCCCCTGCCGTCACCTGCCCCCGAACAAGGATCCGAATGCCGGCAGTAATGGGCAAAAGGGGTGAATTTTGGGCTTGCACGCATTATTCGCTTTTCCATTGATTCCTATAGGAAACATTGTTTCATGTTACGAACTTTTCACCTTATGAACCTGGTCCTGGAACTAATTAAGTTTGTAAGACAAGGTATTACTGTATTCCTTGTAAATTCCTGTGTATCAAGTAACCACACATTGTGTTGGATCTAGGACCACTTGCTGTGGCCAACTTGCAGCCATCTTACCACCACCAACTCATCGCAGGACAGCTTGTCATGGGCAACTTGCTGTGGGACAACTCGACGCAGGGCAACCTAATGTGAGATAACAAAACTCTAGACCTGTTCCTGTCTTAATATTATTAGTAACATTAATACTACAGTTATCTGACGTTGAGTTGTCCTGTGGCAAGCTGGCCACAGTGAATTGCCATGCAGAGAGTTCCATCCCACTTTACAGTATATAAAGCAGAAAACGCTCTCTCTTCCCCCATCCATCCATCTTCTGACCTTTTCCTTCCTTTCTTTGTCAACTGCCCCCTCCTCCAGTCAATGGGCTGTAATACAGGAAATTGGAGATTTTATTTTACCCTAAATCCAATTCCCTTTTATTTTGGATTGACGGTATATTAGTGGAACCTTTATGATCCCATCATTTTAGTGTTTGTATTGGTTTCTTTGTAAACAGGAAATTGAATAGAGTACTGGGTCTTGAAATTAAATGGAAAGAAAGACAATTGGACTTCTGATAGATTTAGATCTTTAAATCTATTTACCTAAAGTATATAGAAAAATATTTCATGATTAATTTTGCAAGGTACCTGAATTTAAACAATTATTTCACCTTCTCTGGAATTTCTTAAGCTCAGGGGTGACATTCACATTTTTTCCCTACCAGTTCTGTAGGTGTAGTTTGGTGGTGGGGAGGTCACGTGACTGAGTGGCCGTGGCCAACATGACATTACTCATGGCAAGGTGGTGGGTGGCACCAAGCCACGCCCATTAAGCCCCACCCATCGAACTGACGTAAAAATTCAGCCAAGTCTTCTAGTGTCCAATCTGGCTGCTGCTTGCCTCCTTTTCATATTTGCTTTGTGTATATGAGCCCAAGAAGGAGGCAAGAAGCAGCCATGTTGAAAACTCGGGAGAGAAAGCAGAACTTTTCTCCCTGCTTTCATAGCGGAGCTGCTCCCTTTAGGTCCCCCCGCCCCCCCCCCCCCCCCGGTCTTCTCCCTCCTGCGGGTTGAAGTACCTTAAAGGTACAAACTGGCATCGGATCAGAATATCTCTGAGACTGCCTTCTGCCGCACGAATCCCAGCGACCGATTAGGTCCCATAGTGTTGGCCTTCTCCGGGTCCCGTCGACCAAACAATGTTGGCTGGCGGGACCCAGGGGAAGAGCCTTCTTTGTGGCGGCCCCGGCCCTCTGGAATAAACTCCCTCCAGAGATTCAAATAGCCCCCACCCTCCTCGCCTTCTGTAAAATGCTGAAGACCCACATTTGTCGCCAGGCGTGGGGATAATTATCACCACCTCCCCTTTTTTATTATGTTTTCGGCCTTACTGTATGATAGATTAGGCTGAATGTGTATGATTGTATAGTTAGGGATTTTACTATGTTATTAATGTTTTTAAAATTGATTTAACTTTTCTATTGTTGGATTTGTAATGTATTGTATCACTGTTATGTTGTGAGCTGCCTCGAGTCTTCGGAGACGGGCGACAATCTAATAAACTATAAACTATAACTATAACTAGTTGCAGCAGAGAAAAGCTGGACTTTTCTCCCTCCATTCACAGTGGAGCTGCTGCTCCCTTTATGGTCTCCCCCTGGCCCCATCCCTCCTGGGGAAGTAACTTAAAGGGACAGGCAGGCTGCCACAGCTCCCTTCCCTTCACTGCAAAGGGAGTGAGTGAGGATGAGTGGGAAGGGGTGAGTAGTGGTGGATGGGGCCAACAGGAGTGGTTTTTTCCTGGTTTGGTAAACCACTTCAAATCTCCTCTACCAGTACCTGCAAGCTGGTCCAAACCAGTTGAATTTCACTCCTCTTAAGCTACTTCAAACTTTGAATAGATATTAGTATAGATCATTACAATGTGATAAGAAATGAGAAAAAGATATGTATTAGGAAACAGCATAAGATTTTGAAAAGGAAAAACAAAAAAGTAACATTTGTTAAATTGCAGAAGGGAATATTTAAAACATTCTTGCTGAATTTTAACTTGAATCTTTCAGGCCCATCATGCCAGTTTCTCTCAACATGAATATGGCCATGCCTTCCTGGTAAGTGAGGGATTAATTTCTTTTCACTATTCTTTGTTTTTAAGTTTGAAACATTCTGGTTCTTATTTATTCCTGTGATTTATACTAAAACAATAATAATCATAATAAATGGAAAGGGATTTAATTATCCACTGATTCTATTTCCTATGGCACATTTGATAAGATATAGCAGATTGGGTCACAAATGTGTCCTGTCTATAGTTTATAGTTTATAAAGGGTAAGGAATCAAGATGGCTACTAATAGTAGCTCCCCAAACAAGCACTCAGTTTGTAATTGGCCTTGTCCCTCTGGTTCAGGCCCTATAGCTTAAATGTCATAGAGTAAAGAAAAGAATTCAGATCAGTTCCAGTAATGATTCTGGATTTCATAAACCCAATAAAGCAGGGAACAGAGACTTCCGGTTGTGACTTGGGGCGCCACAGCTGGAAACGAACAAGCTCCGTTCTTTAAGGCTGCTCGATTTTCGCGATCTGGACACCCTTCGAGGCATGAGAGTCTGAAGGACAAAGTAGAAAAAGAGGGGTATCCAGGGCAACAGCGGGGCGAAGGCGGGGCAGAGGGCTTCCTCGCTATCCAGCGTGAAAACATCTGTCTGACTTAACATGATGGATCTTTTTCCAATTTCAGTGTTAGAGTGATATAAAGCTGAAAAACTATCCTGCATTTGACTAATTTTTTGTCTTGTCACTTTGATTAAAGGTTCAATATTTATGGACTTGCTCCAGATTCACAGGAAGATGAAGCTGGAATCAAACAAGCATCAGAGAATGGTATATTCATGTTGTATTTGATGAAGTAGATAATTATAATTGCTTGGAAATTTACCAATTTCCATCCTATTTATAAACTTATATTTTGTAAACTTACCTATGTTCCATTGATATACTGCAAATAATCTTCATACATAAACAGTACTGTTGAGTTGTATATTGAGTGAACAGCCATATAAATGAATAAATAATAGGTAAGTCAGCTAACAAACTACATATGAAAATAATGCCTTATATTTTATGATTTTAAAAAATAGCATTGAATAGCAAGAATGGTTTCTGTGAAAATCAAGCATGAGAATACCACATCTATCCTGAAGAAATCCAGATGATAAGTAGATGGCAACAAAAGATACAGATTCATAAAATTGTGCAGCTGGGACGAAACACAATTGTGCAGTTGGGAGGAAACACAATCATCTAGTCAAAGATTCAAAAACTATCCCAGCATCAGGAAGATCATACTATTCTTAAAACATGGCTATCCAGCCACCTCTTAAAATCCTCTAAGGTGGAGAATTCTAACCCTTTGTTGATGGACTCTGACATGAAATATTTTAGATATGTGGATATAAGGACTTCATGAATCTTTGATATGCTGCTTCTAAAACAACCCAAATAGTTGAGACATATTGGCTCACATTGAGCTTGTCAGTGGCCATACCCAAATCCTTTCTATGTTTTGAATCCTCAGTCTTGTACACATGACATATATTTCCCTTCCTAAATATAATACCTTCCTTTACTTCCTGTTGAAGATCTTCTTTTTCTAATCAGCCCAGATTTTCTGCCTGGTCAGATGAGATTACAAACTTTGTTCTAAGATCAAGAATTCCCTAGAGCCAATACTGCCTGCCTTTTAAATATACACACACAAGTAATGTACAAATTGAGGGTGAGGGGGTGTCATATAAATATCAGCCTTTCTTTTTCTGCTGTGATTGAAAATTGGGACCGTATTTACAGAATCCCAGAAAGTTCTTGCTCAACCCTAGTATTCTGTTGAACACAATCTAAACAATTCTTGTGTAAATTATTGCAGCTGAAGAACTATTATACTAATGGGCCAGTAGTATTGATGGGAATTTTGGTTTGTGCTGTGCTTACTTAACAAGATTTCTTATCAATCTGTTCCTTTGATCCCCTGTATGCTCTGGAGAAACTTGAGTGCATTTTGGGGGGAGAGATTAAGAATTACTTGTAGAAGCAGATGTGTGACTGACAAAACCCTGCCATTAGATTCAACAGTGGTATCACTACTTAAGAACGCCTCTACTTAAGAACATTTCTAGATAAGAACCAGGTGTTCAAGATTTTTTTGCCTCTTCGAAGAACCATTTTCTACTTAAGAATCTGAGCCAGGAAATATTTCCCAGGAAATTTGAGAGCGGCACAAAGGCCCGGCCAGTTTCTTGCCATTCCCCCTTTAATCCCAGCCATCTCAGGCTTTTCTGGGCTGCCAGAGGAACCTTTCAATGGCGCTTAAGGAAGCTTTGGCAGTCCAGGACAAACGAAGCATTTTCCTTTCTCTGGGCGCTTGGAGAGGGAATAAACCTCTGCCAGTGGCCAGAAAAAAGAAATAGTCCCTTTGCACTGGGCAGCCGAGGAGTCACTACAGCAAAGGAAAGGCGTTGGCTACAAAGCGAGCGAGAGGAGAGGGGAGTCCTTCAGCATGGGAAGGTAGAGGCAGCAGATAGCTATAACTATAAACTATATAGGACGCAGCCTCATGCCGGGTGTATTGGAGGCCCATACTCCTGGCCGTCTCAGAGTCTCTTTTTTTTAAGCCTTAAAGTTTTGGATTTTTTTGATTCCCCTCACCTCACCTTCTTCCTTTGGCAGTGACTGTCCTCCTCTTCTTCCTCCTCGTCTTCCCAACTAAATTCTGATATTTTATTTCTTTCCTAATGGGTTTGCATGCATTATTTGCTTTTACATTGATTCCTATGGGAAAAATTGCTTATTCTTAAGAACATTTCTACTTAAGAACCTAGTCATGGAAAAAATTAAGTTCTTAAGTAGAGGTATTGTATATCATTTATTTGATTTCTGAAATAAAATGTTGGAATTATATGGTGAGTCTAAATATGCCCTTTCTAAATTATTATCATAATTAAATAACTAACTAAATAAGCATTGCCATGATTTGTAGCAGAGCCTTGAGATATTGATAGATATTGAGATATTGATAGATTTAATAATGCTTTGTGTTGCCTGTAAATTTTATCAACTGTTTAGAATAACATATTCTAAAGAAATTCTCCATAAAGACTGATGGTTTTTTAAAGAATAACTATGAATATTTTTTCATTTATATTTCTTGGATTCTTTCACCATTGCTTTAACCCTAGAGTCTTCTGTTTCAAGTTGATCCTTTGCCTCAATAAGATACACACACACTGTTGTATCACTTATTTTTACACACAAAAAAATAATGTATTTTTATGGTTATAATAAAATACATTGTAATACAGTCAATTAAGTGCTTCCTAAAAATGAAATTTATCATAATTTAAAGTACACATTTAATATTAAGTAATTATTGCATAAATATAGTCAATTATTTTCTGTAGGCTTCATGCTAAAATAATGGAATCTGTATAGTTCCAAAATTAAATAAGAAAATAGAATAGTAAACAATAAAAATTAATATGTCAACCTCTACCCACCCTAAAGTGAAAAGTCCAAAGTGGAGGGAACTAAATAATCATTAAATAAGTATTGTATCCATAATATCTTTCTATTATAAACATAATTAACATTCAGTTCTTTCTTTCAGTGAATACAATTATAGAACAAGAAGTAAAGAATGGAATACCTTCAAACAGAATAATTTTGGGAGGATTTTCTCAGGTAATACTGATATAAAAATTCCAATTCTATGAAAACTACCAGTATGGCAAATCTATTGTAACAACTGATTATTTGGATTTCAAGTTATTCTTTTAACCATATTGATTCTACAAAAAGTTCCCAAACACCTTTAGTGATTTAGGTCCGTGCTTATTGTAGGTATTTAGTTTGTATTGATTCTACAATATTGATTCCACAAAAAGTTCCCAAATACCTTTTCAGGTGTTATTTAGGTCCATGCTTTCTTATTGTAGGTATTTAGTTTGTAGCAGCATGAATACAATCCAGTTTTACTGGCAAGGTTTGATATGCTTGTTTAAATTTCTTTTTCCCTTCAGAGTACAGAATGAATAACGATGTTCAGACCAATACAAATACTAAAACAGAAGTTTCCACATATATGTATAGTCACCGGGAGAGAGGTGACATATAAATTATTATTGTTTTTATCATACTGGTAATTTTGTATTATCCAAAATATATTTTGCATAGTTCATAACAAATGAAGAATAGAACAGAACAGAACAACAATGCTTTTTACTTGATAAATCTTTCTTGTACAGTATAGCAGAACTAAAATAATTCTGTCTTATTTGTCTGACATTTTTGGGACACAAATAGTATTGTTAGATTTCCAGTTAATAACCTAATTCCATGTTCAAATCAAGCACTGGCTTCTTAAATGAACATGAACAAGAAATTGTGCAAGGGATAATATAATACATATATAGGGCATATAAAATGATTTACATTCAAATACCTTATGAATTGGGTTAAGCAAAGATAGTTCTCCTTTAAACAAAGGTTCACAGTTTTACAGTTTGCACTCAGAAGTCAGATAAATATTGACTTGACTACAGCCATAAATTCTTAATGTCCTTTAAAATTCTTATAAGACATATCAGTTGCATAACAAATGCTTCATAGTTAACAAAAGAAGTTTGGAAGTGATACACGATTGACAAAAGTTAATCGTGTAAGAGATAGAAATGTATTGCTGGCAAGTGTTTCTATATTTTTAAACTAGTCAATGTGAAAATCCAACAACTAATGCTACTGCGTTATAAATGTTTTGACTAGTTTCTTAAATATTATAAAATAAATATAATTGAAATTCATGTTTTTGAAAGTAAATTGTGTTTGTTCAGTATTTGATTAAAGCTCTACTAATGGACTTTACCTTGGTTTTTATTAGGGAGGAGCTTTATCTTTATATACTGCTCTTACAACACAACAGAAGATAGGGGGTGTTATAGCACTCAGCTGTTGGCTTCCACTGCGGACTTCATTTCCACAGGTAGTATTGGTTTCATAAAAAAAATATTTTTTTTATTTATAGTATCAAATATACGTTCCTAATAGCATTTTAACAGCATCTTTAAGATCCTCTCCTTTGTTGGATAAATATGGAAAAATATAACCAGCATTTCATGAACACAATATATTGAATGACTTTAAATGAAATGTTGGAATACTGAGTAAATAGGAAGTCTGGATAGTGGGTGTACTTGAAGGCAGCAGATTAGAAAGAACTGGAGAAAAATCACAAAATAAAAAGACCTGAAAATAGAAATAGAATGTGGAAAAAGAAAGCAAAAGTAATAGCAATAGTAATAGGCACCTTTGGTGCAATCCCAAAACAACTGGAGCAGCACTTGAATACCATTGGCATTAACAAAATCATCATTGATCAGTTGCAAAAGGTAGCTTTGGAATAGATTACATCCTGCAACGAACATCAACAACTGCCTATCTCAGGCCCTTGGAAAAGACTTTGTAGATTGATAAAAATGCCAAATACATCGGAAACATTTGGCTGACTGTGATGAACCATAATAATTTATTAAAATTTATATGCTGTCTGATTGCCAGCAATTTTGGACAGTTTACAAATGGTTAATAATAATTCTTATTGTTGTTTATTTTGTTTTACAAATAATGCTGCAGTAACTTTAAAGGGACTAATAAATCCCACTGTGTGCCAGAAAATCAAAGATAAGATTCCAAAAAATTTCAAAAACAACAAATGTAAAGTCCTGGGTAAAGAACCTGAAATTTGAATTCTTATTTGGTCACAAAACTTAGTAAATGATACCAACCAAATATTGTCTCTACGTAGCATTCCATATTATATGATTATGTAGGTAAATGGGATGGGGACTGAAATAAAAATAGAGGTAGACTGAAATAAAAATATGAACATATAACAAATAAACAGCTTGTGTAATATGCTTTACTCTCAACGTGACTTTTTGTAACATTTTTTCTAGGATTCCATCAATTGCATCAACAAAGACATTTCTATTCTCCAGTGCCATGGTGACAGTGATCCTTTGGTTCCTTTAATGTTTGGAAGTGTGACTTCTGAAACACTAAAGAAAATGTTAAACCCTGGCAACATAACTTTCAAAATGTACTCAGGCATGATGCATAGCTCATGTATTGAGGTAATGATTGTTTTACACTAAGAATGAGTTATTTTAATCAAGAAAAAATAATTTAAGAGGTATAAGCAATTGGGAGCAGGAACTCCTTTGTGACATACAACCCATGGAACTGAGTGGTGATAATTACAACAACCCCCCTTGTTATCATTAAGTAGGACCTTGTCTGTTATTAAGTGAGACACTCACATGAAGGCAACTTTTGACTTCCTGCTGGCTTCCTCATTGACTTTGCTTATGGCAAGCTGACATTGACAATTGTGATAATATGAGTTCAGTGACAATGAATTCAGTGGCAATTACTTCAATATACAGTGGGAGCTCTACTTAAGAACTCCTCTACTTAAGAACTTTTCTAGATAAGAACCGGGTGTTCAAGATTTTTTCTCCTCTTAAGAACTTTTTTCTACTTAAGAACCTGAACCTGGAAAAATTTCCCAGGAAATTTGAGAGCGAAGGCATGCCAGTTTCCTGCCATTCCCCCTTTAATCCCGGCCATCTTGCTCATTTCTGGGCTTCCAGAGGAGCCTTTTGGTGGTGCTTAAGGAGGCTTTGGCAGTCCAGAGCGAACAAAGCATTTTTCTTTGTCTGGGCGCTTGGAGAGGGAATAAACCTCTGCCAACGCCCAGAGAAAAGAAACGCTCCCTTCGCTCTGGGCAGCGACTGTCCTCCTGTTCTTCCTCCTCCCACCCAAATTCTGAGATTTTATTTCTTTCCTAATGGGTTTGTATGCATTATTTGCTTTTACATTGATTCCAATGGGAAAATTTGCTTCTACTTACAAACTATTTTACTTAAGAACCTGGTCACGGAATGAATTAAGTTCTTAAGTAGAGATACCACTGTAACTGGTTGTTATAACTATAATCCAGACAAGTTGAAAATTAAGAGAATATTAGTATTAAACCATCTAAACTAATTTACTGTTTTTCATTCCTAAATAGGAAATGATGGATGTGAAGGAATTTATTGACAAGAACCTACCTCCGATTGACTGAAATATGTGTTAACTCTTAGGTTAAATGCACCAGCATCATCTGTACAAGATTGTTTTTTCATGTAGCTATTTCTAAAGCATCTCTGTGCCTACAGTATTAACTGTATTGCAAAGTTTAGAAATTATAACTTCATGAGAAACAAAACTCCTTTTAAATCTCATTGGCCATAACATAGATATATGGCAGTGGGAAGCCATATTGAAATATAATTAGATATTCTCTTCCTTGCTAGATCATTCCAAATTTAAAGTTATGGGGCCCTTTTATAATTCAGAGCAAGATCCCCCCCTCCCAAATCCTGTTATATTACTACTTGCTAAATTGACACTTGTATATGCAGTATATAAAAACTAAGCATGCAGTGGTAGAACGGGTATTCTTAACGTTCACATTTAACCAGTATTGCATGTTCAAGGTAAGACTCAAATCTTTAAATTATCCCTACATCTGGTAGGAATACAGTGTTTTATCTTAAATGTGTGCCGTACTACTTAGAATCTTTGAAAAAGTATTTATCCCTATAACATGTTTCTCATTCAGCTGCCCTTACTGAGATAATTTTAAGCAAAGATGTCACTCAATTGCACATAGAATATAATAAAAAGCATTAGACATTTTAATATATTGCAAAAATTGAGCTTTCAAAAGCTCTTAAGTAGATAACTTCTTAAAAATCAAAATCAGAAAATATATTGTATGTATTAGTTGTAACTTGTTCTGCTTTAAAAAAATCAAACAAGAAATTAAGGTTGTTTAAAGCATTGGACAATCAACTGAGTATAAGAGACAAGAGAAGGGGTGCATACAAAATATATTTTATTTTAAAGCTGAAGAAGATCACTCTGAAAATTTGGGCTGTTCTAAATCTGCCACAGCTCAGCAGAAATGTAATGTTTGGTTATTCAAAACAATCAGGAGGGAGGGATACCAGAGTAGTTTTTTGGAGAAAGTTAGGATAAGACTGGTACACATTATTTCCTCCTCAGCATGGCATATGCATTCCTGCCATCTCATTGCTCTTTCCATGGCCTGCCTTCAACTACAACCCCTGATATTCAGCATAGGCTATCACATTGCCTGTCTGTTCTACCCACCCTAGAGAGGATTTTACTGCCATTTGCTTTCTCTTCTCCCGTTGCGACTGATACCCAATATGCCATCACCAAGGTAACCATTCAGCCTTGGCTGGTCTGTTGTTTCTTCCACCACTGAATAGCAAAGCATGGTTTGGTGTGGTACAGAAACTAGCTGTTTAAACTAGTCACACAGCTGTTCTGGAACAGTTTGTGCAAGCAACAGTTTCAATGTCCCTGGACCAGGTCATTCAGAAATAAGGTGATACTTCACCCTTGTCATGACAAATTTTACATCTAAATTCTTAATAAGACTTGAAATTGTATTTCAGATAAATACACCTTCCAAGTTTTGTACATATACACATCTAATTCTATACATACATATTACTTCTATATGTACTTTGTGTACATAGAAATAAAAAATATCCACAATTCTAAGCATAATTGTAAAAGTCCTTTAGAAATAATGTACAAATTTTGTGGTCAATATTGTATGTGGGGAAAAAACTGGACATGTTCTCTTTCAAGCCATTCACCAAATCCCAATATTGCTGGGGGGGGGGGGGGGGGTTGCCTCATATTGCTACTATGTATCTACTGATGGTGAAATGGCACTTCTGAAATTTCTTCTATTCATTAATGTGATTTTATTTAACAGGAGACATAAAATCTAATGGAATCACTTATATCTGCAGCTTATAATCATTTAAATGCAGAATTAAAAATGTAACTGCAATTACATGTTGGTGGAATAGATAATCATGGCCTTTGATGCTTTTGTCTATGTTCTGGAATGTTTCTGGATACTTGATGGGCCTTTAGATAATTAAACTGAGAGCAATCTATATACCAGCTTAAAGAACTGGTCAAGAAAGCTATGCTTTCAACTTCAAATTGTTTTTTTTTTTCTGGTGTGTATTGCCAATATCATGGAGGTTTAATTGGACGTACTTTAGATATATGATAGAATTTGGAAAGCAAGGAAACCTAAGTTGTTGCAGCCTGAAACAATATTTTAAAATGCAGAATCTGGATTCTAATGAACTGAATTTGGCTCTTGAAAGAAGTAAATGTTTCTGTATTGAAAGCACCTCTGAACTATTTTAATTATAGGAATCTCTGTTAGAGTTTGTGTACATAGGACTTGAATATGGGAACAGTGATTTTATCAGTTTGTTTTTATTAGAGACTAGTTGCTTACATGCTCCAAGAAAGCATCTGGACAGTATTCAGAAAATTTTTATTAAGCGATAAACATACAAGATTTTTGAATATTGGCTTATCAGATAGTAGTCTTAAAGTATTTATTATGTAAGGGTAACTGCTTTAGTTCTCTTAAACATCAGAAATGCAAACCAAACCTTTGATTAATTTCATTTTTAACTTAAAAAAAACTATACAGAACTACTGACATCAAAATATAATAGTCCCCACATAATGTTCAGTTTACTTTGGAATCTGACATACAATACTTGTATGCTAAACAATTAAACTTTATAGTACTGAGTATTAAATGATTCTTAATTGGAATGTTTAAATAAAACAAAAATCTTTATTGTATTATATTGTACCTTAAATACTGAGACAATTGATAGGATTACTTTTTAATTTATCTTGAAATGCATTGTTCATTGCAGTGAATGAATTGCTGAAGGCATACTCTATTCTAACATGAATTTTATGGTCTGTTAATTTAATGTTTGCCTTAGGAAATGTATTGCACTTCAGTAAATTCTAAATGCATTTTTTAGTAAATAGGTGCTATTGACTGTCAAATATTGTTTCCAGAAAGCGTGTATAGGATGTAAATGAAGCCATATGTTCAGGCTGGAGTATTTTATAAACAATTTGGCTTTTCTTTATCTTATATTTTAGGAGGTTCATAGCTAAGAGGACACTTTTATTTTATACTATGTTTATGGCAAGAAATCTTCTACTGAAAACACCTAAGGTGGAAATTGTAATGTATTACTGTGAATAAAATCTGAACAATCAATGAGTGAAACAATTCTTGTATGACAAATGCTGTACCCCTTATATGCATATCTACAACTATTAAACAAGAAAAAAATAAATTGTTCATGGAAGACAGGTGTAAAATTTGGTTTCATTAACAAGGGCTGCCATCAGGATTGTGTATGACCTTGGGGGTGGTATGTGTGGCCAAGTTTCACTAGCAGAGCGTTGTGGATCAGGTGTCAAACTGAAACGGAGTTCCATTTTCACTATCAGAGGCACCACTGTCAAGTTCTATTTCCAGGGTGGCCTGCGGGTCTGGCCTAGAGGCCTTGAGTTTGACACCCCTGATTGAAGAGATATAGTAACAGTTATATAATTTAAAAAACATGAGAAAATATTTGGATTCATACTTTTCACTAAGATACTGTAATGATCAGGTTCACTGCCATAAAATAAAAAATTATCCAATTGTTTGTGTTTTAACAGGCATGTCTTCAGATATCTATAAGATATTAAGCAAAATATGTAGCATTACATATCATAAACTAAAGAGCCAGTGTGATGTACTGGTAAAGGCACTAGAAAGCAGAAGATCATGAGTTCAGGTCCCACCTTAACATGAAAGCCTGGCGACTGGCTCTTATCCCAATCTATCAGAATTGTAGGGAAAAATAGGATAAAGAAGATGTGTTTATGTTGGATTGCTTTTTAAACAGGATAAAAAATTAGGTTAAATCAGTCATTTTATATAGCTGATGCAGAATACCAAGACTTGGTGACACCATTATACTAAAATTAATTTATTAGATTTGTATGCTGTCTCCATGGACTCGGAGCGACTAGTATAGTGCAAAATTAGTCACATTTGCACTATACTTTTATCCATGGTTAGATAAATCAATACTTGGTCAGTATATTTTCATATTGTATAATTCACCAATCCATAAAAGACGGGCTTCTGTAAAATTTGGCTACAAACTTTGGTTGTGTGACTCAGTGTATCAACAAAGCCAGCAATGTTGAACACATAATTCAAACTGCAGTTATAAATATGCACAAGCAAGATAGATACAAAAAAAAAAATCAGTTATTTCTATGGTGAGTAAAATATATATTTTGTAGCATTGTTTTTGCTGCAAGAATACAACTACATATGCTTTGTGAACTTTAATCTTCTGTAATAGCTTTTTTGGTGGTATACAGTTCACATGAATAAAAAATGAGCTCAGGCAGCTTTGTACTTTATTACAGTTTAAAATGGAAAGTAGAATTACTACATATAAATCCATCTCCATGAAATCCCAATGCACACACAATTGCAAAACCATTCTGACAATTTAAATTAGTAAACCAGCAATCACTAGTTGTCTTCTTTAGTCAACAAACACTTCATACAAAGGCCAAGGCATTTTTTTGGCTGAAATTTTCTTGCATTTTAGATCAAAATACATTTATTCAAAATGCCACAAATACTTTAACACCGTTTTAAATCCTAGAGATAAGACTATCCATGGCTGTTCTAAAATTCTGTTATAGAATTGTTCTACTTCCAATTTTTATATATTCAATTTAAAAAGGACCAAAAATATACAAACAAGCAAATATGCAAACTACAGTTAATTTCAGGAAGTTGGATCCTTGGAGATAAACGTCTCTAACAAACCACCCGTAGCCTTCCAAATAAATTAGACTGCAAACTCGTTGTCATCATTTGGGCATGCTGAGAGCCATGGGTTTTGTAGTCATCTTTTTAATAGATTTTGCAAGGGGCGTGCATAAGTGCAGCAGCCTTCCGTCCCCTGTCCTAATGTTTGTCTATTACTAGTATCATGTATGTAAACATTGTTATATCTTTGTATTCTACCAATACGTACTTGACTGACTGACTGAACAAATAAACACCCCTGGAGATTTTCACGCCTAAATAAATGTGTTATTTCCCCGAGATCACAACCACTGCGATCTCCTTTTGTTTCCATTTGCCAAGAGAAAAACAACTCACAGCCCAAAGTCCTGAGGTTACAAAGTTACAAAGATTCTATACTGGCTCCGTGTCATTTTCGCTCCTCCCCGCGCAAAACTTGAGCCTCCATTTCCGCTGAACGGTCGGAACTCTGAAGTAGCTCCGCCCTCTATTTAAAAACAAAAAACAAAACAAAACCCTTAATCGATGTTTTCGGTTTTCTGGAGACTTTCCTGGCACTCTTTACTCGAGGTTTGATCGCCACGGCCTGGCGCCACGGCTGCCGAGCTGTCGCTCCCGACCGGTTGATGTTCTCAGCGACCCCGACAGTGATTTGGCGGCTCCATCTTTTTTGCACCGAAAGCGTCGGCGTTCGTGGCGTAGAAGAAGCACTGAAGGTTGAAGCTCACTCCTCAGTCGCCCATTAGAGAAAGAGCGAGCGAGAGAGAGAGCGCGAGGCGCCGCCGCGGACCCGGCAGCCGCCATGAGCACCGAAGATGAAATCATCCGCATCGCTAAGAAGATGGACAAGATGGTGCAGAAAAAGAACGCGGTGAGGTCAATCGGGAAGGAAAAATGTCCGTTAGCCCCTCTCGCGCGCCCGACTTCAACTTCTGTCCGACCAATCAGCAGCGCTGCGCCTCAACGGGGCGCCCGCCTTTTTCCGCGGGGGGGGGGGAGTGCGTGGGGTGGCTGATAAACGAGGGGCTAAAGTGGGGGGGGGGGGGTGCAGTTTCTCTTTTGTGATGTTCCCAACTGTCATCTGTGGAAAGCGCAATTTGCGCGGCGGGACCCTGATCTCCGTATCTGCGCCAGTTGTGGTAGCTCTCCTGGTTTGTAAGGAGCCGTAGTCGTACGTTGCGTTCAAATTACAGTATATGCATATCAGGCAATAATACAATCGAGAGAGTCCAGAAATATTTCACAAGAAGAGTCCTTCACTCCTCCCCACGCAACAAAATACTTTATTCCACCAGACTTGAGATACTGGGATTAGACCAGTGTTTTCCAACCTTTTTTTGACCATGCGGCATCCAAGCATCTCTAAAATCCTTGTGCGCCCCCCCCCCCCCCCCCCCAAGTTTTACTATTCGAAAAGTGAACTCCTACTCTTGGAGGAAGCCTAAAAAGCCATTAACTTTGTTTAAACAAGGTTCCAATTGCCCCTATTAAAAATCAACATACACACACACACCCAGCCTGGGAACCAGGGGATTAGACAATTTACAACTACGTTGTCTTGGATCTGATCTAAATGTAGTTCATAAAAACATATAGCCAAATGTCCTTCCTATTAATGACTATTTCACCTTCAACCACAGCAATACACAAGCACATAATAGATTTAAACTAAATGTAAGCAGCTTCAAACTCAACTGCAGAAAATATGACTTCAGCAATAGAGTGATCAATGCCTGGAATGCACCATCTGACTCTGCGGTTTCTTCCCCAAACCACCAAAACTTTAACCTTAGATTATCTACAGTCAACGACTCCCCGTTTCTAAGATGTCTGTAAGGGGCATGCATAAGCGCACCATTGTGCCTACCATCCCTGGCCTATTATCCTCTTACTTTTTACTTATGTTTATGCAAACTACTCCTATCCCATACATTTGACAAACAAACAGATAAATAAATAAATATCCAGGGAAAACGTTCTGTTGTAGCATTTATTGCTCTGAAGAAAGCCCCAATCCTTCACTTTCAGAAAATAAAAAATAAATAAATCCCACTGGAGCTTCCAAGAGAGTCGAGGGCTCATGGAGTTTTAGAATAGGGTAGGATAGGATAGGATAGGATAGGATAGAATTTTATCAGCCAAGCGTGGTTGGACGTACAAGGAATTCATCTTGGTGCACATGCTCTCCTCACTATACATAAAAGAAAAGTTTGTCAAGAATCATAAGGTATAACAATGATAGTCTGAGTACAAATAAAATGATTAAAATCAGATTAATGTTCTGGGTTTTCTTTTTGTTGGAAATCTGTTCCGTCCTTAGCACCTATGCTACCTTTCTCTTCTTTATAATGCGATGCCAGCCCCTGTTCTCCACCGTTTAGCTTTTCTGGTTATATGGAGTTAGAAGTCTAAACATTAGCCTATAGCAGTGATGCTGAACCTTTTTTGACTCGGATGCCAAAAAGGTGTGTGTGCGAGCAATAGCGTGGGCGTGCCAGCCTATATCCATAATGCAATATCAAACCCTATTGTATGCGCACAACCCCTGCACTGCCCCCCTACTCTTACTCTCAGACCTCATTGAAGTCTCCAGACTTCTGGGAGGCCCATTGGGCTGTTTTTCCTGTCCCCAGGGTTCAGAAAAGCCTCCTGAAACCTTAGGAGAATGAAAAATGACCCAACTGGAAGTTTGTTTCTGAACTTGGTTGGCCGGTTGGGCCGTTTTTTTGCCATCCCCAGACATCAGGAGGCTTTCCTGAAGCCTGGGAAGAAGAGCCGAACAGCCAAAAATCAGCTGGCCAGCACACACATGCATGCTTGAGCAATGCCTCACGTGCTCTCAGATATGGCTCCATATGTGTGCCATAGGTTCACCATCACTGCCCTATAGGTGTATATCAAACTTCCATTTTGCAGTTGTAATTCACTACACTGGGTTGTTTTAACCCTTGTCAATTTGAGCATCTATTGAGATTGATCCCAAACATCTTATTAAAATTTAAATGATGCACTGCAGTGTATTGCTACCATGTGTGGATATTGACTCTGAATCTTTTATTGTAATTTTTATTTACAATCAACAAACAAAAGGTTTGTTTCAAAATGCTATCCATACTATATATTATTATAAGATACATTGCTTAAGGTTGAACTAGATGACCTACAAGATCCCTTCTAACTATGTTAATTTAATCTGACTCTCTGACTTGTAAGTTTAAAACACTAATCTAAAACTACATTACCTGTTCCAGAGAGAGGTAGTCTGTGGATTTTAGATGTTGCTAAGCTACCACTTCCTGCATTTCTGAGCAATTTGAAGTGTTAGCTGTGAAATGAAGAAGGATATTGGAAGAATTCAGGTTTTGATGTTAACAAATATGTGATTTATATTGTATAGCAAAAGAGTTCTGTGACTACCAAGAAAACTACATGGTACCATTTATGAAGCAACCATAAAAATACGCAGATGCAAAAATACATGAAAATCACAAACCTGGCGTAAAAACATTAGCTTAGGATAAATGCAATTCTAGTTTATATAAGTTGCAGTTTATTTTCAATACTTATTGAAAAGACAAACTCTGAGATATTGCACAAAGTAGTACTTTCTGCTAAAATGTTCTGTTTAATACATACACATGTGCAATGAATTTTAGAATAAAACCAGCCTTACCACTAGAAGTATAAGAAGTTTCTGCTATTAATTAAATGAATTTTTGACAAGCGCTCTCATATTCTTTATTTTGGTATGGATTTAATATGCAGTCTTATGCACAGTTATTTTTCCATTAGGGTCTCTTAAGTCCCTTGAACTATGATATGGTAGTATTGTTAAGGATTATAATTGCTTTTATTATAGTGATAGTAGTAACTATTAATGTTTTTATAGTATATTTAGTGTAATGAATTACCTTATTGTGTAATGAATAGGTTCAAGTTGACAGAGGTAAAGTTGCACATATGGATATTCAAAAATCAAGAGCAGTTGAGTAGGATTAGACAAGAAAAGGTAAGCAGTAGCTTTTCCTATTATTAGATATAGAATCAGTGTACTAAATATTTTTCCATGTGCATCATACTGCCATTCTATACTCACATACCTGAGATAAATCATAGTTAATTTAATAGAAGTTACTTTTGAGTAGGTACAAAAGTATTTTCTCTGCTATAGACAGCAGCATCTCTGTGTATAGACTCTTAAGACTTGGAGTATAGAATCATTTTTAGTGGTATTTTTAAAAAGACTAATAAAGACTACAGTCAGGGGTCATTGAATAGTTATAAATCAAACCTCAAAATATAGATAGAATTATTTCCAAAGTTCATAAACACTTGATTAGCAAAAGTTATAGTTCTATGTTTAGAATATTAGTATGCTGTTTTCCATGGTAAATTAACTACACTTTTAAAATCTTTTTAATATTAAGTTGTTGAGTTTAAATTATGTGAATTGTAAAATAAAGTAAGACCCACCAAGTTGAGTGAAACATTAGCATACTTTATGATCATAGCATAAAGTAAAATATAAGAAAAAGAGAGGAGAAGGGAGAACTCCTATTGGATTCAGGAACAGCGTTTAGAAATTATTCAATACACTCTCCCTCCTCCTCCCAATCAATTTCAAGTCTAAATTCCTGATACATTAAGCCTGGTTTAATGTAACTGTATGTATCTGGGGGGGGGAAATTAATATGATCCTGGAGACCACTGCTTGCGAGTATAGATTATATTGTGTTATCTGTGGATTAATGGATATGATTTAAGGGACTGATTCATATAGGTAGGTTTCAATGTTGATAAATTTACTGTGTCCCAGTATTCCCAATAGACATTTAAAAAATAGGATATGTAATTTGTCTATTTGGGAAGAGTTAACAATGTGAACTACCTTCCCATTGTATACTTAGGCCATTTTATGTGTTCATTCTGAGCATAACTGTTATTTAGATTTTTTCCATAAAAGATTATCATGTTCTGTACTGGCATTTAGGTATACACTATTTTAAATTCTCATTATAAATAAAGCATTTGAGCTGCCAGACCCGTGATGGCAAACCTATGACATGCGTGCCCACGGAGCCCTCTCTGCAGGCACACGAGCTATTGACCAGCTCAGCTCTACTGGGCATGTGCCAGTGTCTCCCTCCGGCCAGCTGATTTGTGGGTCAGACAAGCTCATGCTTTCTCCTCACTTTCTATGGCCCATGCTTTTCCAGATCTCTGGAGATTCCACCCCAGTCTTGTTTGGGCATGCAAGGTCCCCCCCCCCCCCGCTCCATGTGGGGATGGGAGGCATTTCCACCCTCCCAGCTGCATTTGGAAAAAGAGGCTTTCCCCCCCCTCCCAGCTCTGTTTGGGGAAAGATGTTTTCTCCCTTCCCAGCTCCGTTTGGAAAAAGAGGATTTTCCCCTCTCCCACCACTGTTTTATGATGTGAGGCCAAAACAGGCACCCCATGCATTCATGCGCAGTGGGTTGTGCATGCATGTGCAGTGGGCAGGACATGCGGGAGGGCATTGCATTATGGGTGTGGACACTAGTGCATATGTGACAGTACGTGGACACACACTTTTGGCACCCAAGGGAAAAAAGGTTCACCATCACTGTGCTAGGCCATGTAATGAAATTGGGTTGCTAATGCTTGTGTGACATTATTCAGTTGCTGAGATTGGAAATTTTCTAGTACGGATAGTACTCAATTTACAACCATTAATTTAATGACCTTTCAAAGTGACAGTGGCACTGAAAAATGTGATTTATAACAGGTTTCACACTTATGACCATTGTATAATCATGGTTGCATGGATACATGTTCCAAATTTGGGTGTTTGGCAAATGATGTGTATTTAAGACATTTGCATTGTCTCGGGGTCATGTGATCAACTTTAGTAATCTTCCCAACCAGCTTCTGCCAAGCAAAGTGAATTGGAGAAGCCAGATTCACTTATCGACCACATGATTCACTTAACAACTGCAGTGATTCACTTAAAAACTGGCAAAAAAAAAGTAGTTAAATGGGGCAGAACTTAACAATTACTTTGCTTAGCAATGGAAATTTGGGTGCAATTGTAGTCGTAAGTTGAGGACTACTTGTATTATACAGACAATGTTATCATTTTTTTTAACATACAAGGATCGAAATTTGAAGATTCAAAAACAATAATGTCATATAATGCCTGATTATGTTTCTGTTTGTTGTGTATTTTTACTCTGCTGAATGGTTTTGGGAGGTTTTTAGTGGGGGAAGGATGTTGTAATATTTAGGGACTCAGCTACTATAAAAATGGTTTGGAGACCCCATGAACTTAATAATCTACAGATCATGCATCCCTACTGCAGTTTTAGAACTGTTCTGTTTTTATATTATGTGCTCTTATAGAGAGTTTCCACAGGCTGGCTAGGAATTCTCTAATCCTAACACAGCTGAGATCATCAGGATAAAGAACAGGGTCTTAGCCACAATATCAGTATGGACATCTATTTTGTAAATATTATAGAACAGTGTACTTAAAACCAAGTAACTAAATACTGTAGTACTATAAACATGTGTGAATGAGGATATCTTTAAATATGACATAAGTAAGGTATGGTGGCAAGCCACTAATAAATACTTTCTTATCTCCTTCCCTCCTTCCCTCCCTCTCTCCCTCCCACTCTCTCTTTCTCTCTCTCTTGGGCAGCTTTTGGGCATTATTTGATAAGGGAAGAAAACCACAGTAATAACTGAAATTAATATTTTGTCCTTTTAGACTTTTTATAGTACATACAAATTAATGAAGGAATAAAAAGCAATCACCTGTGTGTGTGTTTGCATTGTGCAAAAAGTATTTTTGTTCAGAAAGTGTTTAGAAGTATTTTTGAATGGCATTTTTAATGCCCATTTTACAGTTGTATTGCATGTAGCTTCAGTTTCTTAGAAATTAATTGAAATTTGCTGTCAGAAATACTGTTTAACAAAAAAATATATCCGTTTAGTAATATACAGTACATGTAGTCCTTGACTTACAACTATTTGTTTAGTGATTATTCAAAGAGCACTGAGAAAGGTGACATAATATTTTTCCCCTTTATGATTGTTGCATTCCTGTGGCCATGTGATCAAAATTCGAACACTTGGCAACTGGCATATATTTATGATGGTTGTAGAGTCTTAGTGATTTTAGTGAACATTTTAGTAATGTTATGGCCTATAAGGTATTTCTTTTGACCTTGCCTTTGGAAAGGCAACTTCTTCACCTCCTGAATAACTTTGTTACATATTTTTCTAGGCTTTTACATATGTATCTGTTTGGGGTCTTAAGTGAATACATTTAAATAACTGGTTAAATTCTCATGTGTCCTCAGATCCAAATGACATTTTATTCATACTTTCCTATCACTAGAATTCCTTATTTCCTGCAATAAAATTTATGTGTAATGAAGTCAAAGTCTGAGGGTAACTGTCTTAATTTGAATTGTTTCCCTTTCTTGAATGGGATTTTTTTTTTATAGTTGTTGGGTCTTGTGATTCAGTGCTCAATATTTGTGATATGAATATAAAGTTGATATTCTTGAATGGGATTTTTTATAGTTGTTGGGTCTTGTGATTCAGTGCTCAATATTTGCGATATGAATATAAAGTTGATATTAACTGATAGTTTTTTAAAACTCTTTCAGCAAAAAGAATTTTATTATTTCAATAGAAGGAAAATTATATGTAGTAAGAATAACGATGATACAAATATGTCCATTTAATATATTGTGGTTATATTCCATTAAATTACTTTTATAATTCAATTCTATTTCATAATATATACCAGAATATTTCTTTTCATAGTCATGACTTACATGTTACCAGAGAAGTATTTTTTTATAAATCTTACTAACTTTTCAAACAGATCAATATAAGAGTATAATCTAAAACTGATAGATTGTACGTATAGAAATCAAACAGTTTGAATGGAAAGGGGAAAATATATTTTTCCCTTTCCCTTTTTTACTATGTTCTAAAATAAATTAGGAACTCAGCATTAAATATAAATTAGACTGTGTAAACAAATATAATGAAAAATTATATACATCCTCAGACATCTTGGATATTCTTTTCTTTTGTGATAATTCTATAATTTTTCTTTAAGCTGAATTTAAATATTGCTCAAGATATTGGAAAAATGTGTATTCTTTTAATTAAATGTCACTAGCTATCACATAGGTAGCCTTTACTTTAGGATGGACCTAGTTCACATTGCGAAACACCCACGCATACACAGTGGCAAAAAAATGCAAAAAGGTTCCCCCCAAAAAAGACAAAAACAAGATGGCAACGCATGTGCAGTGCCAGAAACTCAGCTTCTGTGCATGCACAGAAGGAAAAAAAACCAGAAAAAAATTTCCTCCTCAATTTTTTTTTAAAAATCCCCCCCCCCCCAAAAGAAAGCAATACCCACAGACCGGCACCAATTGAACTAATTCTGTGACATCGTTGTGACATCAACTGCAAGTTGTTACCGGTTTGAGGCAAACCCGTCCAAACTGGGAGGAATCCACCTCTGCTTGTCAGTTCTTGGAAAAAACAGGAAGAAATATTTATCAGTATCATTTTCATTAGCATTTATATCATAGATTTTAAGATGAATAAAATAATATTTGGCGTCTTTTTAAAGTACATGGCAATAGGTATATTTAATCTTCAATGTGTTTTGCAGGGTGGGGCTCTTGATTTACTCAAAGAACTTAAGAATATACCCATGACGCTGGAACTGTTACAGGTATGCTCTTTTTTTTTTGTTGTTCTTCAAATACTGAAGTTGATTATGTTGTAAACACAGAGATATAGAAGCTAACATTCATCAGTGTGATATTTCGTATTCCTTACAAAGAGAAAGTGATTTCTCAGATCTTCATTTCAAACATAAATGTATTGATAAGAAAAATGTTTTTGGTTATGATTATTGGATCTTGCTAGTAGATTTATGATGCTTATACAAGTAGTCCTCAACTTACAATCACAATTAAGCTCAAATTTTCTGTTGCTGTGAGACATTTGTTAAGGGAGTTTTGCCTCATTTTATGACATTTCTTGCAAGGTGCTGCTATGGTATTAATTTAATAATACAATTGTTAAGTGAATCTGCTTCTACATTTGCTCGTCAGAAGGTTGCACAAGGTGATCACATAACCCAGGAACTCTGTAACCATCTCAAAAATGAATCATCGTCAAGTGTCTGAATTTTGATAATATGAGCATGAGCTTGGTTGTAAGTGTGAAAAATGATCATAAGTCACTTTTTTCAGTGATGTAACTTCAAACAGTCACTAAATGGATTGTTGTAAGTTGAGTACTACCTGCATATCCTGTATCCTATGATGGTTGAGCTTCAGTGATTGTCTTATATCTTGGAGATGTGTATTTATTTATTTATTTATAAATTTATATGCTACCTAACTTTCAGTGACTGGGCAGTTAAAATTATACGTGCATGTGTGTGTGTATAAAATAAAAAATATTATTCCACAAAATGCAGAAAGCTAGTAAAAATATGCATATAAAAAAGACATCTAATTTTTCATAAAAGGATATGAGTCTATCTCATAAAGAAAGCTTCAGTAGTTGTCTCATCAGATCTTTATGAAGAGATCTGTCACCTTGGTGACTAAAATTACAGATGAGGTGATCAGAGGATCTATTATTTTTTTCAAAAGGAGTGAAAGTATAAAATTCACACAAGACACCTGTTTTCTCATTAGTCAGTTATAAATATTCAAGCTTAATAATGTATAATCTAGGTATAGTTAGGTACAGATATGCAAACATGTGAGAAATCAGTATTCTAAACTGATGTGTGTACATAAAGCTATTCCAGAACACATATGCCATAGGTCTTAAGCATAAAACATATCAGGAAAGACTTAATTGATCTCAATCTGTATAGTACGGAGGACAGATGGAAAAGGGGGGACATGATCGAAACATTTAAATATGTCAAAGGGTTAAATAAGGTTCAGGAGGGAAGTGTTTTTAATAGGAAAGTGAACACAAGAACAAGGCGACACAATCTGAAGTTAGTTGGGGGAAAGATCAAAAATAACATGAGAAAATATTATTTTACTGAAAGAGTAGTAGATCCTTGGAACAAACTTCCAGCAGACGTGGTAGATAAATCCACAGTAATTGAATTTAAACATGCCTGGGATAAACATATATCCATCCTAAGATAAAATAAAAAAAAAATAGTATAAGGGCAGACTAGATGGACCATGAGGTCTTTTTCTGCCGTCAGTCTTCTATGTTTCTATAGCTAACGCTATGATTTTTATGTCATTTTTATTACACATGAGCTTGTTTCAGTTGGAATTATTAAAACAGAACACATTTGTGTAAACATTGGCAATTATTAATTTTCTGCTATGAATGATGGATGGTTTGTTAAATTATAAAATTTCCTTATACACTTTTTTCTAGTACAATAGATGGTAGTAGTTCAGTATGCTTTATTTTGAAAATATATTAAAAGGAGGTGGGTGGGAAATCACATAAATAGGTTGTGCTACATGTAAAAAATAAGTCATAATAGACTCAAGTGTCCATCATTGTATGAAACTTTAAATTTTAAATCTGTTTTTTTTTTAAAAAAAAAAAAATCTATTCAGTTTTATTTCACAAATAAATTTAAATTGAAACTTATGCACAGCTATACATTTCAAAAAATCTGGAAAGGTAACCTCTATCATACCATAGCCAAAAATTAGTTAAGTACAATTTAATATTTTTCCTTAAAGTGTTCCAAATGTTTTTTTCAATCTGCTTGAAACAATTTGCATTGTTATGCCAATACTTTACCTTTAAGAAAATGTAGAAATTTTAAATCATTTATCTATCACCATAACCAGAACTTTAAATAACTATTTACAATGTATATATTTTGATGCTAGATTTCGAAACTTCTTATATTTGTCCCAACCAATTACTATTCCAACATACTTTTTGGAAGAGGGAAATTTAATGGGATGTGTATGTATGTATATATCATCTTGCAATTACCTATCATTAATCTTAACTATTTTAATTTTCAGTCTACAAGAATTGGAATGTCTGTAAATGCAATTCGGAAACAAAGTACAGAGGAAGAAGTTACATCTCTAGCAAAATCTCTCATTAAATCATGGAAGAAATTGTTAGGTACAGATGCACTAAGCTTTTGCATTTTCTCATTGCTAGATGATTTTCAAATTAATTTAAATATTACGGTAACTCCTTTTCTTTCTTGGTCTTTTATATCCAGTTTCTTCTTACGATTTTGGGGGGGGGCGGAATATAATTTTTTTAACAGTTTTCCTGTTACTAATCTTTTCTTGGTTTTATTCCCTGTATTTTCCCCATATTTTAAACTACTATGACATCCAAAATTTCATCAAGTTACCATGGAGAGAGGGGTTTGATGAGCTGTTTCAGAGTTGTTACATGGGAGAGAGAAATGTAACTCTTTTACCCACAGTTTTTTTCTTACATATCCTGCTTTTAGTTACATACTACCCTAATATTTTACCTGTGGAAAACAGCAGTTTAGAATAGATTTAGGTTTAGAAAATAGTAGCAGGAGTTCTCTTTGCCTTTGAATGTTCTTTGATGATAAAGTTATTTTCATTTTTTATTAAGAATAAGAAAAGCTGATTGTTCCCCTCCGCTCCTCTTCATAAGAACCATTTTCTACTTAAGAACCTGAACCCGGAAAAATTTCCCAGGAAATTTGGGAGCGGCACGAAAGCCCGGCCATTCCCATTTTAATATTTTAATCAGCCTGGGTTTCTCTCTCTGGCACAGTGTATGGGAGGCAGCCTCACGCCGAATGTATTGGAGGTGCATGCTCCTCCTCGCCGCGTCAGAATCCCTCTTTTTTTTTAAGCCTTAAAGTTTTGGATTTTTTTTATTCCCCTCACCTCACCTTCCTTCGGTAGCGACTGTCCTCCTCCTCTTCTTCTTCCTTCTCCCCCCACCCAAATTCCGAGCTTTTATTTCTTTCCTAATGGGTTTGCACACATTATTTGCTTTTACATTGATTCCTATGGGAAAAATTGCTTTACTTAAGAACTTTCCTACTTAAGAACCTGGTCACGGAATGAATTAAGTTCGTAAGTAGAGGTACCACTGTAGTAAATAAATAGCTACATAAAGGGCAAAAGAGAAAGAACAGGAAATGAAGATTTATCTGACCTATTTTTATAAAGCTAATTAGTTAATTAATAAGATATAATAAATTAATTATTTAAATTCATTCATTGCTGTCAGGCACTTTCTAATCTTCTTTTATTTATTTTGGATTGACATCCCCTTATTTCATCAATTGAACTATTATTGCTTTTATATATTATATGCATTTTAGATGGACCATCAAATGACAAAGAATCTGAAGACAAGAAAAAAGAATCCGCATCATCGTCACAAAATAGTCCTGAAGCAAGGGAAGAAAGGTACTTCTTATAACCTTTTAATGGTAGAAGACAACTAACATTGTTATCCTAATGTTTACAAACTTAAAGAATACAAATTCAAGGGTAATATTAAAGGACATGATGAAATAACATATGGAAAAAAGATTACAGAATAGTCTTATACCATATACCGGAACCTTTAACACTCAATTAGATGAAATCCTGTCAGTTTAGATTGGAATATTTAAGTCAGAAATAATCTGTGTGTATAGAAAAGTCTTCATTTTTTTAATTACCTTAATATTTGAGATTGATAAAATATTTCTTTCTGCATCTATGAACTTCATTATATAAATGGAAATATATTCAATACTGATGGATTTTGTTCATTGATTTAGATATTTAAAAGGATCATTTGATCAGTGAAGGCAGTGTCTGGGTGGATGATAAAGAGGGTCCAAATCATCCTTTGTGGGTCCTGCTGATTCGTAATGAAACAGAACAAAAAAAGTGTTTGTCTGTTTGCCTGTTTAGCAGTTCCAGTAGCAATTCAAACAGCAAGAAAGAGGATTCTAACATTTCATCAGACACATATATCTCTTCTTTTCCTCGGGCTCCAAACACATCTGATTCTGTACGGATGAAATGCAGAGAAATGTTGGCAGCAGCTCTTAAAACAGGGGGTAAGAATTATATTATACTTACTTTTCATTTGACTCCATATTTTCTTTCAACTTCTATTTATTACACAATGCAAGGGTATGAAGAATCTGGCTGTGAGACGATATTAAGTGTATGGTGAAAAACATTTTTAGAAGGATTCTTTATATGTTGCAGTATGTGTGCTTATTATTTTTAGTTGCCGTGAATTTGTCATATTTCTTTCTGAGAATGGCCTCAAGTTAGTATTCTTAGCTCTGAACTGATATTTGTTGCAATTTTGAATTTACAGTTAAGTGGATTGAATACATATCCGTTATTAGATAAAGAGATGCCTTGTGTCAATAGAATGTCTTTTGCTGATCTAAAGTTACAAGTTACACCAAAAAAAGCCATGAAGAAGTGAAAAATGACCTAGTGAAAAAATAACCTAGTGAAGTATCTTTGACCAGTTAATATCACATGGAAGTCTTCACTGTGAAAAATGTTTGAAAGTTAATTTCTAATTCAAAGAAGGGAGTGAAAGAGAGAAATGAAAGAACTGATTTTCTTTCAGTTATAGGAATAAATTAAGGATCCAAGATGCTGGTTATTATTGGGCATATAGTATAGGGCAGTAATGGCGAACCTTTTGGAGACCGAGTACAAATCAAAATCCACTTATATATCACAAAGTGCCAACATGGCAATTTAACTTGAATAATGAGGTTTTATTACCCCAAATAATGATAACACAGAGTTCAGCTAATCGTTCTAAATGCACTTTTATGCCCCTTCATTTCCCCCCGTTTTTGAAATATTACGTTTAGCAGCAATAAAAAATAAAAACTTGTAATATCATCTTTCTCTTTCCCTCCCTCTCTCTCTTTCCCCATCTGTCTTTCTCTTTCCCTCTCTCTTTCCCCTTCCCTCTTTTTTTCTCTCTCTCCCAATTTATTTATTTCTCTCTCCCTCTCTCTTTCCCTTCCCCCTTTCTTTCTTTCTTTCTTTCTCTTTCCCTCCCCATCTATTCCCCCCTCTGTCTTGCTCTTTCCCTCCTCTCTTTTTCTTTCTCTTTCACTCTCTCTCTCTCTCTGCCTGTCTATTTCTCTCTCTTTCCCTCCCTCCCTCCCTCTTTATCTACACACCTACCTACCTATCTATCCATCCAACATCTCCTGACAAGCTTTACATGTCATGTGAATCAAACCATTTGGGCTGTGGAGGGGAAGTGGAGGCTGGCAGGCAAAGCTAAGATTATGTTCAGCAACAATGAAAAAGAAAAACTTTTGTAATATAATTTCTCTCCCCCCCCCCTTCACTCCCTCCTCTGTCTGTTCCTCTCCCTCTCTCTCTTTCCCTCCCTTGCACTCTGAGCGGGGAGGAATCCCTGAATTGGTGCTGGGTGGTAGGGATGACATCCGAAAGCTGACAAGCCCAGGAGCAGGGCACCCACACTCAGCTGGCTGGTGGGCAGCGGGGCATCCCAACACAAGCAGCTGTGCAAGAAAAGAAACTCCTTTTTTTTGCTGACATGATGAAGGGTCACATTGTGGCTCCACCTCATAATGGGCTCCAGGAGGAGGACAGGACCCCATATTCCCCATTGCGAAGTGTACAAGTGAAAAAGTTCATTGAATCAGTTCCAACTTCGCGAGATCTTTTTCTTTTGCGAGAAGATGGAATTTATTGAGTGAAACGCGATGGACAAACACTATTGGAGTTGGGATGGGGCAACTGTGCACATGCCCACAGAAAGAGCACTGTGTGTCACATCTATGGTGCCACGTGCCATAGGTTTACCATCACAGGTATAGGCCTAAGCGACCAATCTTTCTTCATTTTTTTCCTATCTGATACAATGTTGCAGAGTGGCCTGCTTTGGGTCCTCTCAATTAAATTGTATCATTTTTCAATACCTAGGAAATTCACCTTTTCTTTATGGGTGCCTCCCTTCTGGAATGAGGTGAGATCCACATGCTTCCCACCCTTACATTCCTGAAGGCAGTAGTGGGTTCCTACCTGTATGGATAATTGCACAGCTCCAAATCTATGGCATGCACCTGTGCGTGTCCAAGTGAGAGTTTGCTTCTGTGCATGTGCAGGAAGCAAAATCTCGCGAGGGGACATGTGTGTGAGAGAGATTTTGGTGATTTTTTGTTTCTGGCCATGCATGGGAGCAAAAAAATTGCCGAAATCTGGCACGCACCTGCGTCACGCGTATGCATGCCAGAGACACGGAGCTGCGCACAATTATTTGTACTGGTAGGAACCCACTACTGCCAGATGATATTGAAAATCTATTTACCCAGACCTTGGGATAGGGTGGATAGAACTCCCCTGTTTGTGATGTTTTATGTTTGAATTATTGTTTGGAATGCCAGCTTGTGATTGTTTTACAGTTATTTTTGCACTTGTTTTTTTCTATCTTGTTTTTATGATAGATAGAATCTACTGCAGTTATAGTAATGTATAATCTGGAGCACATTTTATTAAACAGAATATTATTTGCATCTAAATATATATATATATATATATATATATTTAAAAACTGATTCCCAATTAATTTGTTTTTCAGATGATTACATTGCTATTGGTGCTGATGAGGAAGAAATGGGTTCTCAAATTGAAGAAGATATCCTTTCTTGTATAATGAAAATCATACCTTATTCTGTAGTTTAATTCTTAACCTCTTGTTCTTTAATTTTTTGTGTCGCCTTATACTTTACATCAGTCTGTATTGTGTTCATTAATATACTTACATTTTTATAAATTTTATTAAAGTATTTTAGATCAGGTAACGTTTTAAACAAAATGTATGGCTGAAAGAGGATATATTTTAAAATGTGTTTAGAATATTGTATATATTAATGGATATTTTAAACAACAGGGCAAAATGTATACATATCTTTGAGAGATTATTAAAATACTTTAATATTAAAATGTCATACCATTAAGATAACATATTGCTTTTGTGCATATTTAATTAGTGTAAGCAAGACAAACTTGATAGTTTGTGGCTAATATAAATTTAGTTAAGTTTCCACATATGCTTTTATTAATTAAAAACACGGAATTATAAAATGTGGTCAGATATTTGTAAAAGAAATCAATTCTGTGTTTTACACATTATTTCCTTAATTCATGAATACCTATATTTCAGGAACTAAAAAATACTGACATGAAATATAAAAATAGAGTGCGCAGCAGGATAGCAAATCTTAAAGATACAAAAAATCCTAATTTAAGAAAAAATGTTTTATGTGGAAATATACCTCCTGATAGATTTGCTAAAATGTCAGCAGAGGTAATAACATTCAATATATTACAATTTTTATTTTTTTAATCTAAGATACAAGTATTAATCCACATTTAGTTGACATAACTAAAACAACATTTACATATCTCAGTTGAAAATATTGTCAATATTGCCTATTTGATTTGCTTAACTAAAAATCTATGCCTTTTTGTGTTTCCAAAATACAGTAGTAAAAATTTTGAATGTACTGTTAAATTGTACTATATAATTTAAAAGTATTTAAATTTATACTTTGAACGTTTTAGCAATATAGTAAGTATAATTTACTGCCTTCAAGTCTCCATAGAAGAGCACAAATGGATGAAATAATGTATGTTTTGTATTTGGTCATTCATTCAGTTCCTGGCATCTCCTGATATGTTGGAGAAACTTCTACTTGAAATCTTGAAGACTTACTTTCAGTTAATGTACATAGTATTATGCTGGATAGATCACTCCTCTAACTGGGCATAGTGTATTAAAATCAGAGGTGGGCTGCTAGCCAGAACGCTAAATTGGGCTTGCCGCCATGGCTCGTGAGTGCTAGCGGGGCCAGTGTGGTTTTGCTTCTGCAGCTGTGGAGGTAGCAAAATCATGTACCCGTGTTTCAGTGAGGTTTTTTTGCTCCCACGCATGCCGAAATATGGGTGCACCTGCGGCTCTGCGTGATTTTGCTACCTCCACAGCTACAGAAGCAAAATAGCACTGGCCCTGCTAGCACTCACGAGCCGCCGCAGTGAGCCCAAATTAGCATTCCGGCTCGCAGCCCACCCCTGCTTAAAATAATACTTCAGTTTGAGCTCAACTTCCTGGAAGTGATAGTACAGTTTTCTTGGCAATAATACAAAATTCTTTGCCATTGAATTCTTTTATTCCATTTTTGGGGCTTTTCAGAATAGCTTAAAACCTAGATGGCCCTTTGAGTCTTCAGCCCAAGTTAGGCTATCATATCTATGGTAAAAAAAAAACCCCAGGCTTGAGGATAGCAGCGGAGGGATCAAAAACATTAAATCTACGATGCCTCCTAACTTGGTTGCCTGTATTGTATATTAAAATAAGATTTTATAATTTCATTGCTTAGTAATGGAAATTCCTGTCCCAATTGCTATTGTAAGACTACCTGTATATATAATCAGATTGTGCTGAATCTTTTCAATCATTTGAAGAATTTTTTTTTTCCTGAAGGCCGCTATGAAGAATAAATCATTTAAAAGTTTTATATAGTAACAAAACTATTGTACAGTAACTAAGATACATGGCTTCTATTATATTTTCGGACAGCAGCCACTCAGCATTATCTTTTAATAGCACTTAGAGTCTGAAGTACAATAATGTTTTTAGTCCTTAACCTGAATTTTTTTTACTGAATTTTCAGTAAAATAAATTGTCATTTTGTAAGACTGCAAAAGGAATCTGATAATCCAATATATAGAATAATCTAATACCAATTAATAAGACTAATGCATATATCATAAATATTAGTAATATTTTTGCTTTCATAAATTAATGGGTAAACCTATTGCCTAGTAAATAGTGTGTGTGTGTGTGTGTGTGAAGTGTAAAATTAATATGATTTTTTTGTGTGCTTCCTATAGGAGATGGCAAGTGATGAATTGAAAGAAATGAGAAAGAACCTTACCAAAGAAGCTATAAGAGAGCACCAGATGGCTAAAACAGGAGGGACAGAGACTGATCTATTTTCCTGTGGTAAATGTAAAAAGAAGAACTGTACTTACACCCAGGTATATAAGTTGTATTCAAGCAACATTCAACATTTGCAATTTTGTGAAATATATTTTATAATATTAAATAATATGCTTGGAGCATATTATAAGGAACCAACAAAGCAGGAAAAAGATTCAACTACCTCAAGAATTCAAAATACATTGTTCTATAGATACTCTGGTTTGTGACTTAGACATTTCTACATGCCCATCACAGTATTAGATTTTGGAGTTAGTAATTTTTATCTGTCTGCCTGCCTGCCCGCCCATCCATCCATCCATCCATCCTTGTTTGAAATACAATTTTGAACAAAGCCATAATTTTGTTGGCTGTCTTGGAATACACTATATTTTTCAAATACAGAACATTACAGTAATCCGTACCTGATCTCATCTCAGAATGCTGTATGTTCTTTGATGTTTATCTTTTCTTTCTTCACATCAGATTTAGCACTAAATCTGGACTCCCTATTTAGTCTGTATTCCCAATATAAGAAGGCAAAGGCCCAATTGAATGTTTTCCCAAAACACTCATAAGCAAAAAGATAGGGAAAACTCTTTTTGAGAGTAATGACGGGCAAAATGTACTCTTTTTGCTGTTGCCTCCTTTTAAACTCTCTTATCTTATCATTGGCTGCCCTGGCCACAAAAGATTGGAGTTAAAATTTATCTGTCAGAGAGGCATTTATTTATTTATTTTATTATTTTATTTTACTTTATTGGATTTATATGCCACCTCTCTCTAAAGACTCGGCGGCATATAACACATAAAAAAGAACAATACATTAGTATCATTTTAACATCAGGTGAAGAGATTCACATTTTCCTAGGCTTTAAAATTGACTTTTACACTATATTGAGTTTTAAACAATATTATTATTTTTATTAATATTGTTTTACATTTTCAGTGTCCATCTTGCAGCTGCCTAGTTTCTATGGTGTTTTGCATTTAACTTGATTTTATCATATATGTTTTTTATTTGAGCTAATGTGTTATATTTTGACTAGAGAACTTTTCTTTTGGATGGTTTAATTATTTTTATCAGTAAATCAGATTGTACTTTGTACTACCACAAAATAAGAAAATTATATAACTATAGCCAAGTAACATTGCTATTTTCTGTTTGTTTGGTTTTCGTTGGGGTTTTTTTTGGTAGGTTCAGACCAGAAGTGCCGATGAACCTATGACAACATTTGTTGTATGCAATGAATGTGGAAACAGATGGAAGGTAAAAATAACTAGCTTTGTTTGTGTTTTGTGCAGTATTGGTTCTTTTTTTAACGTTAAAGCTTTTGTTTTATTAAGCATTTGTTTCATTGTTATATATCTATATTCTATCTATCTACCTACCTACCTATCTTTAACCAGATGCTTAACCAAATGTTGCATAATGGTAATAGAAATAGGAAAACTAAAGTAGCAAGTTTTACTTATAATAAGCAAGATAAACATATTCTATACAGTGTTAGTGTTCCAACTAACATCTAAATTTAAATCTTAGTCCAAGGCAAATACTTCCTCAAAGTTCCAATTTATTCTTAGAACCATCTTGGCACGTATCTGGGAAATACCAGATCTGATTTCCCCAGGATTTCTACTTCCTGGTTACAGTTCATTCTCCTGTCCCACACCCACACGTTCGTCACATGGACCACCAATCTGTACAGACCCATCTTGTTCCAGCCCAGTACTGACAAAAGATGACCTTGAAATTCTAAAAGGAATTTATTTTGTCTACCTCTTAACTCCTCATGCAACCGCTGCGCCCCTCTTCCTACAGCAAGAAACGTTCCAAAAGAACATAGCATAATGTAACAGGCCAAAACCTCCAAGCATTCTGGCTTTGGCCTGACAGTCAGATTGTTTTGTCAGAAACTTTTAATGTTTTCTACTGGAAAAAGTAAATTTAACTTCATCACTGATTTATATTTGTTCTATGAGGAACCTTTAAAAAAATAGAGGGCGCTTAGAATTTGGACAGTAATATAATATTTATTTTAATAAATCTGTAAGAGTTAGCAATAAAACTATAGTAAACATACGAAGTGAAAAAAAAATTGTAGTTGCCATTTTTGGATATATGTATTTTTAAAGAGAATTCTGCATATCAAATTGTATGTAAAACTGGTGCCTGCAATCCAAAAAAAGTAGATTTAACAGATCCTCTGTTTTTGAATTGTCCTAAAAATTGAAGTGAATTTTGATATAAATCTTGATGTTACAATAGAATACTCATGATGTGTCCAAGAAGTAAAATATGCATATTTGCATTAATAGAAAAAAAAATGGAGTGCACTTATTACTATCTCATAAATATTTATTTTCTTTTTTACAGTTCTGCTAGAAGAAGAATTTGTTGGACCAGTTACAAATAATTTTATAATTAGCTTTAAGAACTAGGTAAAGCATCCTATTACTTGCAGAGATGTTTTTGTTTGTTGCTTCCTTTTAAGCAGATAACTCTGACATTAGATTTTGTTTTTGACATGAACATCCCTGTAGTTAATGGTCAGAGCCAGGATGCTTTAGTTGTATGGTGTAATATTTTTTCCATTTTTATAAGCAACTCTGCATTAAACTTTTATCAATAAAATTTGGGTAACTGTTTTTTCCCTTAATTTTATAAACAATTTATTGTACTTATTTGTTTCTGACATACATGGTTGATTTTTTTAAAAAAATTCTCAATGTCATACTCCATTTGAATCATTTCAGTGTGTTAAAGCAAATAGTTTTTCATTATATTAACAAATTAATCCATATCTAGTGTGGGTAGGTAGCCTGTATGAATCATTTTTGCGATTCGTAATATTTCCTGTCCCATAACATACAAAAGCCTTTTTTGTATTGTCAAACTTCAAATAGTTTTGAAATTTCTATTGATATACCCCTATTATTATACAGCAGAAAATATGTGCAGTATTTTTATATTAATGAATTCTAGTCTACCTTTTAATGTATTGGCTTGATCTGTTTTGTTTGGTCTCCTGTTTTCCAAACATGACCAAAAACATTATGTAATTTACCAATCACATAGACATTTGGCAACAAATGCATTTTATTGAAAAATAGTCTAGAATGAGTCCTAGATCTCAGAGGTCAGAAATAAAACTGTAAATTTTCTGTACAAGTGTTGGTCGTGTATTGTTTCTCAAACTCCGTCTTTACAATATTTGCTAAAAGTGATTTTGAAAAATAAAAATTATTATTGAAAAAAATTGTACAATTTAATATAAATTAAGAAGGAAGTTTAAACCCGGTCTGTGGCCCAACACCAGTCCGCAGCTTGCCAGAAACTGGGCTTTGCTAACAACCGAAGCCCCATCCTTAGTATGCAGGCAGCATGCAAAACCACACTTTCTCAAGTCTGTGGAAAAATCTGTTTCCCTGAAAGTTTCCTGTTCCCAAAAGATTGGGGGGGCTGGGAGAGGTTTATTTAAACCAGTGTTTTTCAACCAGTGTGCCGTGGGAAAATTAAACATGGGTCCCCAAACTACAGCCTGCATGTCGGATATGGTCCGTGGAGGCCATTTATCTGGCCCGCCGCAAGCCACCTCCATCCGAACATAAACATTCCTCTCACAATCCCCCCACCTTTCAGCGACAGGAAGAGTGGAGGCACAGAGAATGCTCACTGACCAATCACCTTCTAAGATTCATCCCGACCACTAGCAATGAACCAATAGCAGGCCGCCTCTCATCCACACCCAGGAAGGTCCCCGCTGGGGCTGCTGTGCACTTGTCATTGTGTGGCTGTGGTGAGTGGTTGAAGCTGCTACTGCTCCCCATGGTCCCGATTTATAATCCTGGTCAGGACTGAAGATAAATGTTGCCACCACTAGATGAAGCCTCAGCCTCAGCTGGTTATGTTTACCCTGATGGTGTATATTATTAACTATATGTATAATATGTACTGTGTTAGAGTGTCATTCTCCATTGCATCTGGAAGGAGAGTCCAATATGGGTTATTCTCAATCCTATTGGTCGAGACTGAGTTTAAAATTAACCTACTATTAGGCACCACCCCTTGCCTGCCCCCAGTGAGCTCAGTTTTAAAACTCAGTCTAAGTATCGAGACGTATGAGTTAGTTGTAATAAAGAAAATGTTGTTTAAATCTGTTTTTTACTTGTTCTAACTGCCTTTCTTCCTTTTATTTCTGTTTCTACAGATGCTGCAAGGATGGAAGGGGTTTTTGCCCTCCGCGGGCAGACTCCCCCACCGAGTTTTCCCCAGGAGACCTCTTCCCTCATAGAGGGTACCGTCCCATAAGGGGAGCAGCCTGGTGTCACTGGCCTCCGTGGCCAAACTCGGCTGGGAGTCGAAGGTGGGGGGGTCCGCCCCCCCCACTGGGAGGCTCGGGGACACGGAGTCCCCCGAAGACAATTTACAATTTCCCAGCACTACCCTGTACCCAGGGGAATAAGTTGCTGTTTGGCGCTACTTTGGAGCCGCCGGGAACGCTGCCGCCGCTCTCAGAAGAACCGCGGCTTCTTCAAAGCGCTCATACCGCCGATCATATGGTCGGCGGCCAAGCCGAGCGCCGGAAAGGAAGGAGAGCGCTTACCAGAGGCTTCGCGGCAAGCCCGGGAAATGCAGAGGCAGGATCCGCCAGGGGGAAAGAGCCGGCGAAAGAAAGGGCTGTGAACCCTTTATTTTTATGTTGCCTCAGACAGCGCCCGCCATTTTGAGCGCCCGAAGGGGAACTCACCCCCCCCTCCTCTCCCTTCATTGTCTCAGCGTCTTGTTTAGGCGCGAAGAACGGTTGGAGGGGCTGACAGGCGCATGCGCACTGCGCAGCAGCTCCAGGAAGCCATTTTGAGGGAGTTTATCAATCTGAGGAGAGACAGCATAATTAATTCAGCTCTGTGCGTTAATTGCCTTTAATACTCTGATTCTACTTTTACTGTGAGTATTATGGATTCCTGTGGCAATACAGACCCAGCCCCTGCCTTGGGATCTGCAGTTTCTGCCCCGGTGGCCAAGCCCAAGGATAAGGGGAAGATAAAGGCTAAATCATCTCAGTCCTCTTCCTCAGCCATCAAGGAGGCTGAGAGGCGAATTCAGGCCCTTGAACAAAAGTTGGAGGCTGCACTCCACAGTGTTCCACTGCCTAGGCCTGGACCATCGTTAAGCCTTGATGTGCCTGCTGGGCCACAAACCCCAAGAGAGAGGGTTGAGAGAGACTGGTCTCCTGATCACCCAGCCCTGACTCAGCTTCAGGTTCCCAGAAGCAGGCCGGGATCAGCCACCCAGGAGAGACCTGTATGGGGTTTTTCACCTCAGGCCAAAGCTGTCCCAGCAGCTACCTTCACCCCTACAGCTGCGGGGCTCAGGGACAATCCTGATACGTGGCAGGATATGCCACCGGCCTTCCAGGAATTACTTTCCAATGTCTATACCAAGGGCATAGCAGTGGGTGCACAGCAAGGGCCCCAACAGCCAAGGCAAGCCACGACCCGGGACCTCTGGTCTGCACCGCCCCTTTCAGGTTTAGGTTCTGTACTTGAGGAGCCTGTGTTAATGGATGATAGTGATAAAGACTATGATATGTCAGAGGATGAGGCACCTCCAGAACAACCTCAAGTGGCGGGACTGTTCAAACAGTCCTCCTTCAGGACTCTTTTATACAAGGCAAGACAGACTATGGAGTTGAAGGATCCGGCTCAACCATCGCAGGCCGTGCCATCTAGATCCTCTACTCTGCTGAAGGAGCCTAAGCCTGAAACAGACCATGTTCCGGCATCGGAAATTTTTGTACAAAGTATTAAAAGACCGTGGCAATATCCGGCAGCAGCCCAGGGGCCATCAGTGGTAGAGAGGAAGTTCTACACGTTTGACGACGAAGTAGAGGCTCTTCTCCAATTCCCCCCAATAGACTCACCGGTGGTGACACTGGTTTCCAATGCTCTGGTTCCCGCAGAGATGGGTGATAACTTGAAGCCAGAGGACAAGAAGGCCGAGGTGCTCCTCAGGAAGACCCATATGATGGCCGGATGGGGGTTCCGCGCAGCAGCGGCTGCATCGTTTTTTAATAGAGCCTCCATCGTCTGGATCGAGGACATGATGTCGCGCTTGGGGCCGGAGGAAGGACGGATGCGCCAGGACCTTAGTAAGTTGTTGGCGGCGGCAGAATTTTCCGCCGATGCCACCTTACATGCTGCCAAGTTTGCGGGGAGAGGGATGTCTGCTACCCTTGCATCACGCCGACTACTATGGCTGCGCAGTTGGCAAGCTGACACCAAATCAAAATGGCGCCTGGCATCATCGCCTTTTCAGGGGTCTCAGCTGTTTGGCGACATATTAGAGAAGGTCCTCATAGAGGACAAGGACAAACGGAAGATCCTTCCCAGGTCCCGGAGGGGTCAGGATCGTCGTCAGACTCCTTACAACCGACGTCAGTCCTTTCGTTGGGACACCTCGCGGTCGAACCAGCAGTTTAGGTCCTTTCCCCAGGGCAACTTCGGTCAGAATACCTACAGGAATGACCGTACCCCCTTTCAAGACAGGGCCAGAGGCTATCAGTCTAACAGACGCCCATTTCGAGGTTCCAACCAGCGTGGGTTTAAGCGATCCAAATGACTTTGCTCTGACGCAGCCAGTAGGAGGGAAATTACACCTTTTCAGCGCCTCCTGGCTGGCCACCTCTTCAGACAAATGGGCTCTATCGACAGTGACACAAGGATTAAGGTTGGAATTCATTCAGCCCCCGCCCAACCGATTCTTACACTGTCCCACACCAAAGAACCCTTCCAAACGGAGGGAATTGCTTCAGGAGGTAAGTCACCTCCTTCAGATTCAAGCCATAGAGCCTGTGCCAAAACACACAGAGGGCAGGGGATTTTATTCTATGGTGTTCATAGTCCCCAAGGCATCCGGGGGCTGTCGCTTAATTCTGAATCTGAAATTGTTAAATCAATTCATCCTCTACCGCAGATTCAGGATGCACACCTTGCATACTATTCTGGCGGCAGTACGCCCTCAGGACTTTCTCACTTCCTTGGATCTGAAGGAAGCTTATTTACATGTGCCGATATTTCCACCACATCGCAGGTATCTAAGATTTTGTGTGGAAGGGAAGCATTACCAATACCGGGCCATGCCATTCGGCCTATCATCGGCTCCTCGTACCTTCACAAAATTACTCGATGTGCTCACGGCTCACCTCCGTACTCGGTCCGTCCGCCTCATGGCTTACTTGGACGATATCATCGTGTTGTCCAAGTCCCAGGCAGGAGCGCACCGAGATCTCCAACTTACGATGACATTCTTGGAAGAACACGGCTTTACCATCAACGTTCCCAAGAGCCAATTGATCCCGGCTACAAGACTTCTACATCTGGGATCAGTGATAGACACCACGACGTGCACAGTGTCGCTTTCACCAGACAGACTGGACAATATCTTGGCCTTGATAACTTCCATCCAGAGACAACCGAAGGTGTCTCTAGACCTTTTGTCCAGGGTTCTGGGAACCATGGTTTCCTGTATAGGGATTGTGCCATGGGCCAGGCATCACATTCGTCCATTACAAGGCTTGCTTCTACCGGCCCAGAAGGCGAAACTCAGCCAGTCAAACCGGCTGATCAGGTTACCAAGGAACGTCAAGGCCTCCTTGGACTGGTGGACTTCCCCAGCACTGTTCAAGGGTTGTTCCTTCCTGGCTCCCGATCAACTAGTCATGACTACAGATGCCAGTTTGTCGGGTTGGGGCGCACACATCGGTTCCCAGGTAGCCCAGGGACTCTGGACCAGGGAGGATCTCCTTCCTGTGAACATCAACCTTCTAGAGCTCAGGGCTGTGTTTTTAGCGCTCCAGCATTTTGTAACCTTGGTTCGGGGTCAACACGTCTTAGTCCTAACGGACAATGTGGCCACAAAAGCTTATCTCAACCATCAGGGAGGCACGAGGTCCCCTCGCCTCATGAAGGAGACCATGGCCCTCTTCACATGGGCCGAGTTCAACCTGGCTTCTCTATCCGCGGAGCACATAGCAGGCGTCAACAATGTCCAGGCCGATTGGCTCAGTCGAACCACCTTGGACCCCACAGAGTGGAGGCTGGACCCGCAATTGTTCCACAAGATCACACTACGATTCGGGACACCGCTGTTGGACTTGTTCGCCACTCACAACAATACACAGCTCCCCAGGTTCTATTCTCGGTTCCACTCTCCCATGGCAGAGAAGGCAGACGCCCTACGGTCGAGCTGGCCTCGCGGTCTGCTGTACGCCTTCCCTCCGACAAATTTGGTCCAGAGAGTGATAGACAAGATTATACTGGAGGAAGCAGAAGTGCTACTGGTTGCACCACATTGGCCACGTCGCCCGTGGTTCTCGGACTTAGTAGCCCTGTCGATCTCCCCACCTTGGAGGATTCCGGACAAGACAATCTCACTCAGTCAGGGGTCAGTATTCCACCCAGACCCTCAATGGCTCCAGTTAGCCGTTTGGCATTTGAGAGGAACAAACTGAGGGAGCATTGTTTGCCGGACAGCATCATTGACACAATGCAGGCCGCCCGACGGCCGTCAACATCCCGGATTTACCAGGCCACGTGGTCGGCCTTCTGTAAGTTCTGCACCGGGAAAGACATACAACCAGAAAGAGCCCAGATACTGACAGTCCTAGAATTCTTGCAGTCAGGCCTTGAAAAAGGACTGTCTCCAAACACTCTTAGGAGACAGGTGGCTGCATTGGCAACAGTTATCTGACTACCGGAGTTCCGCTCCTTAGCGATTCACCCTTGGATACGGGACTTTCTAAAAGGAGCTTCAAACAGCCATCCCCCGCCTCTTCACAGGTTTCCATCGTGGGACTTATCTCTGGTGTTGAAGGCCTTGACTGGGCCCCCCTTTGAGCCTCTAAGATCTGTTCAGCTCAAATTTCTTTCCATCAAGACGGCCTTTTTAGTGGCTGTCACTTCAGCCAGACGTGTATCGGATTTGTCTGCATTATCCATCAGACCAGACCTTTGTATATTTTATCCGGACAGGGTGGTTCTACGTTTAGACCCGTCATTCCTTCCTAAGGTCAACTCGCTATTCCATAGGAAGCAAGAACTAATTTTGCCGGACTTTTGCTCGCAGGGGAGCCACCCTACAGAACTTAGGTGGCACAAACTAGATGTTAGGCGAGCAGTTAAGATCTACATTAGAAGGACCGAGGCCTTTAGAAGGTCCGAGTCATTGTTTGTTTCATTCGCAGAACCAAAGAAGGGTCTGGGCGTCTCTCCCAGTTCAATCAGTCGATGGATCCGGGACTGCATAGGAGAGGCGTATAAGGCTAGAGCTCAGAATCCACCTCAAGGAGTCACGGCGCATTCTACTCGCAGCGCAGCCACGTCAGCGGCTTGGAGGACTCAAGCCTCGATCGAGGACATTTGTCGGGCTGCGACGTGGAAGACTCCCTCTACTTTCACTAAACATTATAGACTGGATGCCTATGCTTCAGCTGAGGCATCTTTTGGGAGAAGGGTATTACAGAGAGTGTGTTCCTCTCCAGCTGCCCTGACTAACAATCTCCCTCCCATTTGATTGGAACTTGGGTATATCCCATATTGGACTCTCCTTCCAGATGCAATGGAGAAGAACCGTTGTACCTACCTGAACGGTCTTCTCAGTGCACTGGAAGGAGAGTCCAAACCCACCCAGCATTAGATTGTTTCAGGGAAGCTGGGCTTGGTTGGTTGTTATTGTTATATATATATATGTTGATAATGGTTCAATAAAATTGTGTTGGATTATACTACCTTTCGTTTTAAAACTGAGCTCACTGGGGGCAGGCAAGGGGCGGTGCCTAATAGTAGGTTAATTTTAAACTCAGTCTCGACCAATAGGATTGAGAATAACCCATATTGGACTCTCCTTCCAGTGCACTGAGAAGACCGTTCAGGTAGGTACAACGGTTCTTTTGTGTCATTTTGGCTGGTGGTGTGCCCCAGGATTTTGTAAATGTAAAAATTGTGCCACGGCTTTAAAAAGGTTGAAAATCACTGATTTAAACAACCTATCAAAGACTTGGAAGCCCAGCAAATCAGTCTGTTTTTCCTGTGTTTTTTTGAACAATCAAACTTTTTTTTTTCAAACTATCAAGATGCTTACATCATATAATTGTTGTGTCTTATACTCCGAAAAATAGGGTAGTTTCTCAATGTAGCTAAATTTTGTTTTATTGTCTGCAGAATTAGTCAGACTTTGACTGACTATTGACAGTTCACCAGTAATTGTAATATATTACCTTGTCTTTCTTTTTTCTATTGTTATTATTATTGTTGTTGTTGTTAATCTTCCATTCAGAGTCTGGGATTGATAAAAACTTAAAAATTCAAGTCTTAACCAACGAGCATAAGAACTTTTTGAGTACCATCTGAATGTATAGGCAGTTCTGAGTAGCATGGTTTTTTGCAAAGTAAGGATTGTTTAATTAATGGAGTATTAAGTATTATTGGAGTAATAAGTTCTTATAATTAATAATAATAATAATAATAATTTATTAGATTTGTATGCCGCCCCTCTCCGGAGACTCGGAGTTATATAACCCTGTGTTATATTGATTCTGGGATAATAGATTTCACTTTTTGTGATGGTAAATCTGGATCTTACAAAATGCTGACTAAAAAACATTTAAATTTGTTGACATACTCAGAAATGTTTCACTTAGCCTGAGTTCATTTCAGGACAAACTGAAAATCATTATAGAGCCTTTGTTTCAATACTTTAATACTAAATGAATGAATTTACGTTTATATAGTTATTCCATATCTATTACATTCTCATCAGCAGTGAGACATGTTATTCCTTATAAGTAGGAACTTGATGTTGGGAATGCCTCCCTAACATTGTGGATCATGTTGGCTTAAATCTGGTGTCAGGGTTCCATGTAACACTCCCAACATAAGAAGACTCCGAGGCTAAGCATTCATTAAAGTTTCATTTTATTCGAGATGTCATATTGGCACATCTGGGGAAACGAATCTGAAAGCTTCCAGATTTTTCCCACCCAAAAGACCCACATGTCCATCAGATTATCCAATTAATGGACTATTCCAACCGGAGATGTTTTCCATCACAACACCTCCAGGTGCTGGACAGAGTGGCCTTGACTCTCAGAGAAAGTACAATTCTCCCCTCTCCGTTTCCCACAGCACTAAATATGGCAGAGCTGAAGATCCAATGCCGAAGATGGCTTCCAGGACTGATATCTGATTCATGTTCATTAGAGATTCATTTTTATTTTGAGTAGAGATGATAGGAAAATACTCAGCACTGCAATTGTTCCACTTTTCATTACAATATTCACGTTTTGAATGAAATGGGTAAAGCTGCCAAATAGTGAATACAGCTCCAGTTGCTGTCTTTAATTCTGGAATTACTATCTTTGCTATATGTAAATTATAGATTTTTCTTTTTGTTGATTTGGTTTGAAGAGTTTAGAACTGACTTGAATATAAGGTCCTTCTGGCCTAACCTTTTCATTTACTTTTTTCACCCTTCCTTTAAGGTAACTGCTGCAGTTACTCTTCCCTGGGGAAAAAGACTGTACAATGACATCATAGAGTACTGTCTTTATATTTATTGCATGTTTTATTTAGTTACAAAAAAGTTAAACAGTCAAAATATATATTTCAATTAATTAATTCAATTAATTACAGTTTGCTGTGTGATTATCTGTGAACAGGATCCACTGTATAGAATTATACCTCTGAGTATATATATATATATCAATTTATAATTTTATTTTATTTATCAAGGAATTATACATTTTTCTGAGCTTTTAAATAGGATTTCCTCTCTTATGCCTTTAATTTTTATGAAATATTATCTATCTAAATTGCATTGTATTTTGTGGAAAACTAATCTCCTATGGTAATATGTAATAGTGCCTGAAAAGAATCTATTCATATTGTCACTAGAAATTATTATGAATTTGATAGCACTTTATCAGTCATTCAAATGGTAAGAGGGAGGGAGAATGACCGCCAAAATTATATCCAGAGATACGTTCTTCTATGCAACTCAGAGCAATATTGTGGAACATGCTTTCTTGAGTCATACAGTTACAGTTGATTTGATTTACATTAATAAGATAATAGAACTTATGGTCACAGTTGAAATATCAGTTTGTTCTGTATCTTCTCCCTTGGCACTGTGGGGTTTTCTTTTAATAAGTTTTCTTTTTTTAAAAAAGGTTAATATGGAAAAATAAAACACATCTTCAGCTTGCTGCACTGAACAGAAAAGTAAATTAGTATATATATGAGTATTTTGTCCCAGTGGAGAGAAGCCTAACAATGTTCTTGTTTTGCAGTCCCCAAAGGGGAATACTGATTATAGGCTGGATTATAGGCAGGAAAAGAAAAGTAATATACTAACTCTATTTTATTTTAATGGCTCCATTTTTAATACAATCAGAGTTTTTTTTACCATATGAGCATAAAAACATCCACAGAGAATCCATAATTAAATCTATTTCTGAAAAGGGAAAGCATTAATCTTTAATTTACTGCTATTTGCTGGAGGATATTTCATACCCAATAAATTATTGAGGAAGATTTGCATGTATTTTTATATTAATGTAAATGGAATGGATGTAATTCTATGAACCTTCTATACATATTTTTCCAATACAACACATATTTGACTTACAGGAGATTTTTAAAATTTCTTTTGTAGATTTAATCAATGAAATTTACATAATGCTTGTGTTGCTGCAGAATTTAGCTCCACTTTCTTTCATAGCTAAAACAAATAGTTCCTACTTTGTGTATATAAAGCAGGGATGGGTTCCACTTACCTTTGCCACTGGTAAATGTGGGCATTGTGACATTTCCCACATGCGTGCAAAGCAAGCAAGCAAGCGTGCACGCATGCCCTTGTACGATTTCTCTTCCGCGCATACTCAGAAGGTGGATTCAGCCTGAAACACAGCTGAGGAACTGATCAGCTGTGCTTCAGCAAAGAAATAAAGGTCAGTATTAACCTGGGGGCAAGTGCAAAGGCTCTTTTCAATGCACAGAATGAAGAGAAGCCATCGAAACACAGGAAAATCAGCCAAAAATTCAGAAAAAAAGATGGCGGTGAGCACAAACTGGCACAGACAGAACTGGATACATGACGCCAAAATTACATCACCAGCGGGTGACTAATGATTCAGGTGATCTGGTCCAAACTGAAGAACTCACCCCTGATGTGAAGATACATGTATAGTACATATGATGTTTAAGGATGGAGAAGTATGCACAAGGCGTGTAGTTCAGTTAGATATGAGAAGCATTCTGAGTGAAATGTCAATCAGTAACAGGCTGCTGCATAAAGTACAGGTAATCCTTGACTTACAATCACAGTTGAGACAAAAATTTCTGTTGCTAGGCAAAATAGTTGTTGAGTGAGTTTTGCCCCAATTTATAATCTTTCTTGCCAGTTATTAATTGAACCATTGCAGTTAAGCTAGTAAAATGATTAAGTGAATCTGGCTTCACAAAAGTAGTCACATGACCCCAGGACATCATAAGGAGCCGGGGTGGTGTAGCAGGTAAGAGTGCTGTACCGCAGGCCACTGAAGCTGACTGTAGATCTGAAGGTCAGCGGTTCAAATCTCATCACCGGCTCAAGGTTGACTCAGCCCTTCTATCCTTCCAAGGTGGGTAAAATGAGGACCCAGATTGTGGGGGCAATACACTGGCTCTGTTAAAAAGTGCTATTGCTAACATGTAAGCCGCCCTGAGTCTAAGGAGAAGGGCGGCATAAAAATTGAATAAATAAAAATAAAATAAATTAAAAAGTATGAGTCATTTGCCAAGTGTCTGAATTTTGATAACATGATCACAGAGATGCTGCAACTATAGAGTGAAAAACAATCATGTCACTTTTTTTCAGCGCCGTTATAACTTCTAGCACTAAATGAATGGTTATAAGCCTGTACTGGGTAGGGAGTTATAAGATTTCTTCCCATTCTAATTCCATAGTCAACAGCACAGAAGGTAATTTAATGAGTCAATACTTAAAGCTGAAGTTGTATTCTAATATAGCTGGTGAAAGTAATATACATTTATGCACAAATCAGATGATTCTGTTCTGGTATTTGGGTAAAAATTTAAAACAAGTTTAATACCAATTCTACAATACTCTTTAATAGCAGGAAGTAATTATGAAATAAATAAATATAAAGCTATTCTTTATTAAAGATGTTCACAGCTATTAGTTTTCGTAATGTATACATTCTTTAAAATACTAGGCTGTTTTCTAGTTTAAGCAATAGAATAATTATTCAGAGTTCCACCAAAATCAATTGGAAAGCAAGATTTTAATGAGTTCTACAGTTACCAAATTGATATTCTTAGATTAAACTGGCTCCCCAGTTTATGAATATTTAAAACTATGATTTCCATTTACAAAATGAAGGTAGGTGTGATACATATTGGAGACTTGATTTAGAGCAGCGATTATCAAGTTTTCATGTGTTTTCTATTCATTTTTCTAGAAATATTAACAAAAATTCATTCTATGGGTTCAGTAATAAGATAACATTTTATGGGCCTCATCTCTAGTGACTTTTTTGTTTGTGCATTTTGCTTTGCTTTGTTGTTAACTTTGAAATGCACTCATGCTACTAATGAAGAAATGCTGCTCCTACGATTAAGTTGGTAAGTAAAACTTAGTTTTTCATTAAAGAGGAGTGGATTATTCTGAATTTTAAAAATAATGCCCAAGCTGAACTTTTTGTTGGTAGAGAAAAATATGAAGGAACTCAGTTTTTGAATTATTTCAAGGACTCAATGCCACTTGTCATAACCATGAAGAAATTATCATATGAATATGTCTATGGAGATTCTTAGTCATCCAGGTCATGGTTTCCCCAAAGGTTTGCCTTTTTCAAAAGGCAACTGGACTTCAGTTTTTCTTGAAAACATTTTCCTTCTCATTCAAGAAGCTTCTTCCATTTTGAAGCTTCTTGGATGAGAAGCAAAATGTCTTCAAGGGGAAAAAAAAGTCCAATTGCCTTTTGAAAAAAGCACCTTTGGGATTATCGTGAACATTTCAAATTCAAAAGAAAGATTTGCTTTGTACAATGCAAGTAATCACTTCAAGTAACTTACTGAGAAAAAGTTTCAGAATTCATAGAAATTCTCTTAGGCTTGGTTAAACTTTCCAATTTTGGTATGCTTTCAGTAAGCATTGTTTTACGAATTAAACTTAAAATGTTTTATCATATGTAAGTTTTAAGTAGGTTTGGCTAAAATCAGAGATCCCTATAGACTAGGGATCTTTAAATACTCAAAGAGCCACTTGAACCCATTTCCCACAGAAAAGAAAACCACAGGAGCCACAAAACCCTTCCCATGCTTGGCTATTTCCTGAGAGGCCACAGAACTAGCATATGTAGTTGAATTAAAGCCAAGCAGAGGGATGAAAGAGCCACAGGCAGCTCCAGAGCTATGCGTTGCTGATCCCTGCTGTAACAGAACCTCAAAGGTTATAAGATTTCTTGGATTGTGTTGTCCAAGATCAGTGGAGGATAAATTTCAATATCAGATTTTTCCTTAAAGCTTTGCAACAGCTCTGATATGAATTGCTTTAATATTCAAAAGATCTTATCAGAGGCTTAGTATAGGTTATATAACGAGCAGAATGGAAAGAACTGACATTTATTTGATCAAGATCCCTGATGCAGGGGAAAACTTGGACTAAGCATAATAAATCATTTGTAAAATAAGAAAAACACTGAATGGAGTGCTAATCCCACATTTCCAGTTCCTCACTGATAGGACACCTGGATAGTGAAGCACTCCATATAGATCAGTGTTTCTCAACCTTGGGCGTTTGAAGATGTGTGGACTTCAAGTCCCAGAATTCCCCAGCCAGCGTTGCTGGCTGGGGAATTCTGGGAATTGAAGTCCACACATCTTCAAATGGCCAAAGTTGAGAAACACTGATATAGACCAATGATGGCAAACCTTTTTTTCCTTCAGGTGCCGAAAGTGTGTTTGCATGCACTATTGCACATGCATGGGTAGCCACCCAGATAATGCAATGCCCCTCCCGCACATTCTATCCCCTGCATATGTGCAACCACCCCGTTTTGGCTTTCCATCCCAAAACAGAAAAGCCTCCCATTCCCAAAACAGCTGGGAAGGGGGGAAAACCTCTTTTCCCAAACGGACCTGTGGGGGGTAGTCTCCCATCCCCAAAGAAGGCTGAGAGGTGGGAAAATCCTTGCGTGCCCAAACAACACTGGGGTGGAATCTCCAGAGATCTAGGAAGGCACAGGACGCAGATGGTGAGAAAGCATGAGCTTGTCTGACCCCAAAATCAGCTGGCCAGCGGGAGGCACTCACACATGCACAGTGGAACTGAGCTGGTCAATGGCTCGCATACCTGCAGAGAGGGCTCCGCCATAGGTTCCCCATCATGGGCGTAGATCATATAATTGTTTAAAATCTGGCTATGCATTTCAGAATTTTAATACAGTGCATATTGCTGTTATTCACAATTTTTTTCTATATACATTCCATCAGCACTTATAATTTAAGCAGAACTACTTAAAATTCAGGAGATAATGTGAAATTTTAGAATGCGTAAACTTTGGAACACTGTTACCATTGTATTAAGATACACTTCTTACTGAATTACTATTATGTAATCAGCTTGTTGATTCTAAATCCCATATTAATGGGTGGTAGGCCAAAGTTTTGTTTGTGTAAGTTGGTAGCTAAGTGCTAAATAAATGTAAATTCTATGATTCAGCATTTTTTTGAAAATGTGACATAACTAAATCTTTGTAAATAGCAGAGTTCACAAACCGAGGGTAGGAATCTCTGAGCATCAACATATAAATTTGGAGTTGTGCTTCATCAAAAGTATGTATCGATGGTTCCATTATGTTCCGGTTAATAATTCCTCTTGCTCTGGAGTCCAGACTGACCTGTTAATAAATGAATTTATTAAAGTGTTCAATAATGTATTTCCTCAATTATGTTGCTAAAAGCGGAAACAATTTGATAGTTTCACAATGGGTCTGAAAATTATATAGACTTTTTATAACGAGAACATTATATTACCACTTAAACATTGGATAATGTTCTGCTATCATCTAGTCTTTATTTTAAAATCCACAGCTTTTGTTTTTCCCTGAAAAAAAGACATTTTCTTCCAATGTTTAGTATTTGAAGGATATGGATTTAAAACAGACGTAGATAATTTGGAATACATCATACTAAGGCAGGGGTGTCAAACTCAATTTAATTGTGGGCTGCATTAGGGTTGTGTTGGACTTCAGAATGCTGGGGTGGGAGTGGCCAGCTAATATGTCACTCATGTCAGGAGCACCTATGATGGCCTGAGTGCTCTGTCAGCAAAAACAGGCTCCTGAGCAACAGCTGCCTTCAAATATCTGCCAGCGAAAACTGATCTCCGAACAGCCACCCATAACTGCACTGGGCTATGCAGCTGGACTTCATTAGCAATGGATAAATTAAATCTTTTGGAAACTTATTCTACGAGAGTGAACCATGTCAGTCTTCTAGAAAGATAAGTTCCAATTTTACACCTGTCCCCTACTTATGGACTTATCCCTATCATCCTCAGTGGTATGCTTAAAGACAATTTATTCTTTTATATATATATTCTAAGTTTTTTAACATTTTAGTATTGCAGTTTATTTCCCAAGAAGACCACTTCTTTAAATCACCTCATAAGAATAAATGTTTAAATGTTATACAATAAATCACTTTAAAACTATCAAACTTTAAAAATCTGAGCAATCTTGCAACAGTTTTAATCTTTAAAATATGCCATCTGAACAAGAACAGCTTGGAACAGTTCATGATATATCTTGGGTTGAATCATGTAAAATCAAGGGAATTACAATTGAAACAAACCTCTCTTGGAGAAAGAATAGAAACGTAATCTTCATATATTCGCCTGACTTTTTCTTCAATTACATTCTTGTTGGATTCCTGTTTTAAGTCCTCACAAGCCAGCCAGAAAAGCATGTTTTCTTCACTGTATTCTGACCGAAGGAATTCACTGAAAGCATTTCGACCTGAAGGTGTTGCCATCAGTTTGTCAAAGGAATGTCTCCAAGCAGTTGCTTCTTCTAAAGATGGCGTTGAGCTATACATAAAATAAATGAATGAAAAATAATAAACACTGTTACTACGGTATGGGAGGAAAATGTGGAATTTAAGAGGTTTGATGCATTACTAAATCTGAAATTTGAAGCAATTTACTTAAAAAAATACAAAAAATGCACAAAGGTGGTGAATGATACCTTGTTATTAATACTCTGTCAATAAAATACTCCATAAGTACTTTTTCTATCAGTTATCTTATAGTAGTATGTTTATTACTGAACTGATCAGTACAATTATCTACAATATATTTACTCAGCATAACCAGTACTTTCATGTTCTTTCTTATATGCTGCTATCCTGTAGCTGCAGTATTAAGGAGCAAAAGCAACTGTCTGGGATTTTTTTTCATTTTTTCATAAAGTAAAAATGGAAAAAGAAATTCTTGCATTAATTTTTCATATATTTTCATAGCACATGCTAACTAGATTCATTTTATAAGTGAACGTGTTGCATGACAGTGATCTCATGGCAACCAGAATATGCTAAACTGGTATGAGAAAGGTAATGACTTTATCCAATGTCATATTGTCTAAATATTGTTTAAATAAACTACAACTTCCATCATTCCCAATATACATGCTATCTAAGAGATACTAGTGCTTTAAATGCACTAAAATGACTTTACCAATTAATCCTTACCCTTGTTCACAGTATGGAATAATTTCTGGTCCAATTTCTGGTTGCCCGTCTTGATTTCTAACAGTAAGACTGTAATAAAACAGAGTTTGGTGAAACTGAAATAAAAAATTGCTATTTTAAATTTACTACTAGGGTTGATACCTAAATATAGATTATAATTTAATTCCCCCAGTATAAGAATTCCACCAGGATACCATGCAATTTCTTCTAAATTTGATGTGTTTAATTATAAGGCATCTCATTTTTAATATCTTAGAAAAATATTTGTTTATATAATATATCAGCTGGCTTGCTTTAGTTTAAAAATATGGGACAGAAGAGAAAATAATATTTTTAGCAAATGTGATTTCTTCTAGAAAATCTGTTGTATGAAGGAGGGTAAGAACGGTAAAATATTACACATAGATTTATCTGAAACAAATTAGCACTTTAATGTTCCGATGTCCAACTACTCAAGGTCGTTTATTCTTTTATTGTCATTTGCTCTTATGTCAGAAAGGTCCCTGTTTTATAATTTTAATAGACTGCTTCATATGCTTCGTAGTTTGAACTCATGAAAATCTGCAAAGAAGCTTTTGCATTGGAGAGAACTGCTCTACTTTGCATTGAAATAAATTTTATATTTGATTTAGAATTGGATAAATTTTCAATGGAATATACCTGTGATGGTGAACTTATGGCACGCAGGAATTCAAAAGCATGCAAATGTGAGTAGACTAATAGGTACCACTTTGGTGGGAAGGTAACAGTGTTCCATGCATCTATGGTAAATTTCCATGCTAGCTACATGCCCATGGTAAATCTTCAGAGAACGCTGGCTCAGAGATAGGGTCAGACATGACTGGACAGAAAAACCTTTACTTTTAATTATCTTATCATATTTTAGTTTTTCAAACTTGTAATGGATTTAAGTGAAGAAAACAGCATATGATGCTGGACATGTCTTTCACTGTTGGTCCATTCAGATTCCTTTCTCTTTTTTCTTTAAAACAATTCAATCAGGGAATTCAAACTTCAGGTCCTATTGCAACTGAGAATCTAATGGGTATTTATACACTTGATGGTTGGATAAAGGTTGATTTCCTATAGCATTTAGCATTTAGATTTATATACCACTTCACAGCGCCTTACAGCCCTATAACCAGTTTGCAGAGAGTAAGCATATTGCCTTCAACAATCTGGGTCCTCATTCTACTGATCTTGGAAGGGTGGAAGACTGAGTCAACCTTGAGCTTACTGAGATTCGATCTGCCAAACTGCTGGCAGCCAGTGATGAGCAGAGGTAGCTTGCAGCACTGCACTCTAATCACTGCGCAACTGAGGCTATAGTAGAAGTTATGACGCTTACTTCAAGCATTGTAAACTGATGGGTATCATCTGAGATGCTCTTAAATCCATCCACAAATACAGGTTAATGGAATAATGGAATTTTAAAAATGTAGAAACATTTCCTCAAGAGTTTAAAGGACCATATATCTACTCACTAGACCAGGGGTCGCAGCCTTAAACACTGAAAGAACCATTTGGACCCATTTTCTACAGAAAGGAAAACATCAGGAGCCACAAAACCTGGGTGGACATGGTCAACTCGACATCACTCATTCCCACCCAGTCACATGACTGTCTCCATCTGTCTCTGTGTCTCATGTCTCTCTCTTTCCTTCCTTCCTGCCCTCCCTCCCACTTTTTCTTTTTCCCTGTTGTGTCTCTCTCTTTCTTTCCCTCCCTCTTTCTCTCTTCCTTCTCTCTGTCTGTCTCTCTCTCTGTGTCTCTCTCTCTGACTCTCCCTCACTATTTCCATTTCCATTTCTCTTTCTCACTTTTCTCTCTTTCTTTTGCTTTCTCTGTCTCTCTCTTACTCTCTTTTCCCCTTTCTCTCTTTTTTATTTCATTCTGTCTCTCTTTTTTATTTCATTCTCTCTCTCTTTTTCTATGTCTCTATCTCTGCCTGCCTATCTCTCTCTCTTCTCCCTGTATATCTCTCTGTCTGTCTCTTCCCCTCTCTTTCTCTGTGTATCCCTCTCTCTCTCCCTCTCTTTCTTTCTCTCTTTAAATCTTTTTTCTCCCTGTCTCTCTTTCTCTCTCCCTTTCCCTCCTCTCTCTCCCCCTTCTCTCTCGGTGTGTCTCTCTTTCTCTCTCTCTCTTTGTCTCTTCCTCTTCCACTCTCACTTCTCCATTATCCAACTCCCACACCCAGGGAATAATTGTAAGGAAATTTGGCCACGTTTTCTGTCTTTGGAAAGACAAAAATAAACCTTGCATTGCAAAAGGAGTGACTGTCAGGTTGTTACATCACAGCACCATGAGATGGCCACCTTAGATCGCCGCATGCACTTCAGAGAAGCATCATCTCAATCAACAGTACACACACACAGGCACGCATATGCATCCTGTAACTGTGTCCAATGTGGCCAGGAAATATAGTCCCCAGGCACCCTGAAAGATGCTTGGCAGGCAAATTATAGGGAAACCTCCCCGCCATCACCAAGGTAGCATCTGTTGAATCCTTGCAAAACTGGGAAAAGGCAGAGAGGGGAGCAGACAGAGCTGCATTTATCTATCTGTCTTTCTGTCTCTCTCTCTCTGTCACTGCCCAACTGCAGCAAGAAATGGTGGGTGGTTAGTGCTGTGGACACATGACCTGCTCTCCACCACAAGACACTGGGCTGCCCCATGCTGCACCATAGCCAATGTCACTGCCATTGCCAGAGGCAAGTGGTGAGGGTCACATTGTGGTTCCGTATCGTAATGGGCTCCAGGAGGAGCAGGGGACCCCCATTTCTCCCATTCTCCCGGAAACTTCAGATCGTGCAGAATGCAGCTACGAGAGCAATCATGGGCTTTCCCAAATATGCCCATGTCACACCAACACTCCGCAGTCTGCATTGGTTGCCGATCAATTTCCGGGCACAATTCAAAGTTTTGGTTATGACCTATAAAGCCCTTCATGGCATCGAACCAGAATATCTCCGAGACCGCCTTCTGCTGCACGAATCCCAGCGACCGATTAGGTCCCACAGAGTGGGCCTTCTCCAGGTCCCGTCAACTAAACAATGTCGGTTGGCGGGCCCCAGGGGAGGAGCCTTCTCTGTGGCAGCCCCGACTCTCTGGAACCAGCTCCCCCCAGAGATTAGAACTGCCCCTACCCTCCTTGCCTTTCGTAAATTCCTCAAAACCCACCTTTGTCGTCAGGCATGGGGGAATTGAGATATCTCCCCCGGGCCTATATAATTTATGTATGGTATGTTTGTAGGTATGTCTGCTTAAAAATGGGGTTTTTTAACTATTTTAAATTTTAAATTGTATATTATTAGATTTGTTATGAATTGTTTTATTGTGTTGTGAGCCGCCCCGAGTCCACGAAAAGGGGCGGCATACAAATCTAATAAATAAATAAATAAATAAATTGTGAAACATGCTAACTTTCATTGTGCTGCGCATGGCAGGCAGGCCATGGAGGTGGCAGCAGCAGCGGCATTAAGAGCCATAGCAGAGGGGTGAAAAAGCTGCATGCAGCTTCAGAGGCAGGGTTGGGCTGCTGCCCGGACCCAGGAGGGGGCACGCAGTGGGTAGTGAAAATGGAGCTCCACCCCAGAGCATCTAATTTGCACTGAGAGATGTTGAAAGAAAATACAGGGCATCCTGCATAAGCCATGCCCACAGTTTGGTAGTAAAGATTTTCGTATCCCTTCACTGCATATATGGCATATATACATAGAATTAAATAGTATATTTTAGATGTTCAGTAGTAGTAAATAGATAAGGAAATTGTATCTCTTTGAGACAAGGAGAGGCCAGGCACCCTAACCCTAACCCAAACCCTTGACGTGAGAGACGTCAAGTTGGCCTTTAAGCCAGGCAAATGATCTTTAAGTGACCCCCGGTCACATGATCGTCAAGTCACTCCCACCTGGTCACATGGCCTGCATGCCACACCCACAAAACAATCCACACCCACAGTGTGGTAATAATTTTTTTTGCAGCCCTTTACTGTTCAGAGCCATAGATTGCCAACACTAGACTGTTATTCTCAGATTTATGGGAGAATTAACTGACCTTTTAAAGTTTTTCTGCAAATATGGAACCAGTGATAAAAACAACTTTCAAGACCATTGAGCAATCTAAGTATTATTATAAATATAATGTTCGCTGTTGATTCTGACATTCGGGCATTACATGGACTGGGCTATTCTTAACGTTGATATGAATAAAAGTTCTGACTTACAATTTATTGGCTAACACGTCTACGGAGAGGGGCGGCATATAAATCCAATAAATAAATAAATAAAATAAATCATAAATAAAATAAAATGGTCACTCAGAACTAAGACAATTATTCACAAAATATGTTAACTCAGACATATCAGCACATTAGTGATATGTCATTATGAGCCATGGTGACTCAGTAGTTAGAGTGCAGTACTACAGGCTACTTCTGCTGCCTGCCTGCAATTTGGCAGTTCAAATCTCACCAGGCTCAAGGTTGACTCAGCCTTCCATCCTTCTGAGGACGGTAAAATGTGGATCCAAATCGTTGGGGGCAATATGCTGACTCTGCAAACTGCTTAGAGAGGGCTGTAAAGCATTGTAAAGCGATGTAGAATTCTAGGTGCTATAGCTATTACTTTAGATTACTGATTCTATGTTAAAGAGATGTAGTGGTGCAGTGGTTAGAATGCAGTATTGCAGGCTAATTCTGCTGACTGCCAACTAACCCTAACCCTATACACATTGCATACACATTTATATTTATTGCAATAATTGCAGGGGTGAGAAGTTAGGATTCCTAATCTCTCACTTTCTGAGTTCAGTACCTATTGTGCTTAAAGAAAACAAAGTGATTTCACAATTCACATGCTATGAATAATCTGATTTAACCCTGAATCCTATTATTGGTCCATTTGGCCACTATATAGATCTAGAGTGTATTCGTCAATTAAATTATCCTGTTTGGAAAATTAAATGGGAAACACGTAATATATGAATAGCATCAATCTTGCATCTTTGTGCAACTCCACAAACAGCATGATTTTGTTTTCATCTACACACAGCTGTTGCCTAGCTTACTCTAGGTATCTTCCTTCCCTGCTAATCTGATTACCCAAGGGACCTATGTCTATGTTCCTATGGAAACTAGCCGTCATCCTCCCTCTGGCCGAATTGAATATATTTTAAAGACATACCAAGAGAAACTGCAACAGCAGCACCAACAGAAGCAGCAGGGATTGGAGCCACGAATCTCCACCCCAGACTGGGCAAGTAGAGAGTGTGGTATCTCCTGAGATGAAGAGGTCTGCCTTTTGCGCATTTCCACCTGCTCTGATCCCATGAGCTGCAAAATAGAATGTTAGGAAATAGATTAAACATGCCAGAAAAAAGCTGTATGCTGGGTTGTTGATAGCTGCCATGCTGCAATGGCAACCAATGGTTTTTCTAATTGCTGTTCGAAATGCAAAGAGATCTATGTCTTAACCTTATGTCTTAACCTAATCCTACGTAGCTTCTGCTCTGGCAGTCTCACACTATTTACCAGAGCTTACAAAACTTTCGCCAGACCCATCCTCGAATACAGCTCATCTGTTTCAAACCCATGCCGCATCTCGGACATTAACACCCTCAAAAATGTCCAAAGATACTTCACCAGAAGAGCGCTTCACTCCTCCACTCGAAACAGAATACCCTACAAAACTAGATTTATAATCCTGGGTCTAGAAAGCTTAGAACTATGAGTTAAGTATTGCCCACAATATCATATGTTGCAACGTCCTGCCTGTCAACGTCCTGCCTGTCAACGACTACTTCAGCTTCAACCACAACAACACAAGAGCACACAACAGATTCAAACTTAATATTAATCGCTCCAAATTTGACTGTAAAAAATACGACTAACCCTAACCCCCAACATTTTGCCCTTAGACTATCCACGGTTGACCTCACCAGATTCCTAAGAGGTCAGTAAGGAGTGTGCATAAGTGGACTGGTATGCCTTCCCTCCCCTATCCTATTGTCTCTCCTATATCTCCTATATCTTTCATTCTATTCATATATCCTTTCTCTATTCTTTCATTGATATATTTTATTCCTATATCTTATTCCTATATCCTTTATCTTTATTCCTATATTTTATTCCTATATCTGTTCTATTCTTTTTCTGATATATTTTACTACGAGTATATCCTCTATAACCTTCATTGTGCATTGGACAAAATAAAACAAACAAACAAACAAACAAACAAACAAACAAACAAACAAACAAACAAACAAACAAACAAACAGAAAACTATAGGCTTCCTCATGTCCCTGACAGCTGCTTTGTTGTTCAGCAAAAATCCTGTGCCTCAGACAGGAACAGGCCTTGTTGAATCTGAAAAGCATATTTTCAGGATTGGCAAGAAGATTAACCTAGTCATTGTTTCAAAAACCTTATTCAGCGTGTTTAACAAAGGAAAGCTATAATAAAGCAGATGGACTTGAATGATTTAAGGATCCACATTATTGGTTTTTCTGTTTTAGAACGTTTCTCTCCCCATCCCAGCCCATCCTGGTGTCTTTTCACATCCTTGAAATGTATTGAAAAAGGAGGTATTTTTTGTGGAAGTAAACAGATAACACTTTCTGTCCAGGTTGGGGTTCCTACCTTTCCCCACTTCTAGAACGTTCCTGGAAACTGGCGCAGGCACACGCACATTCATAGGATGGGCAGGTCATGTGACATTCAGCTTCTGCACATGCGCCAGAAGCCAAATCTTGTGTGAGATGCGCACATGAGTGAGATTTCAGCAATTTTCGCTGATATATTTGCTTCCATGCATGCGTCACCTCGAGGCTTGACTACTGTAACGCTCTCTACATGGGGCTACCCCTGAAAACTGTTCGTAAACTTCAGATTGTGCAGAATGCAGCTGTGAGAGCAATCATGGGCTTCCCTAGGTATGCCCATGTTACACCAACACTCCGCAGTCTGCATTGGTTGCCAATCAGTTTCCGGTCACAATTCAAAGTGTTAGTTATGACCTATAAAGCCCTTCATGGCATCGGACCAGAATATCTCCGGGAGCGCCTTCTGCCGCACGAATCCCAGCGACCAGTTAGGTCCCACAGAGTTGGCCTTCTCCGGGTCCCGTTGACTAAACAATGTCGTTTGGTGGGGCCCAGGGGAAGAGCCTTCTCTGTGGCGGCCCCGATCCTCTGGAACCAACTCCCACCAGAGATCAGAATTGCCTCCACCCTCTTCACCTTTTGTAAGCTCCTTAAAACCCACCTTTGTCATCAGGCATGGGGGAACTGAGATATTCCCTTCCCCCTAGGCCTATACAATTTATGCATGGTATGTTTGCGTGTATGTTTGGGGTTTTTTAAATAAATAAATAAACCAACTAAAATAATGATAATACAATGTCACAAACTGGTCATTATGGTCCCAATGGTTATTGATAAACTGGGTGCCAGCCATACCCAAAAATTTAATACTGCACTTAAAAAATTTGAGCATTAACAAAATTTCCATCTGTCAGTTACAAAATGCCATCCTGTTTAGATCCACACATATTAAACCAATATGTCATAACCCTGTATGTTCCCGGGAAGAACTTGATATGTACAAAGGCCAACACTTGCTAAAGAATTGAAAGCTGTAACTTCGCATTATTGCGTATACAATTCCTATTTTTATTTTTCTTTGTATTTAATACATTGATAAAACAATAAAAGCCATGAGATTAAAAAAATAGCTAATCTAACCACAAAGTGTTTATGTATTACAGTGGAACCCCGACATAAGAGCTGCTCTACTTAAGAGCAACTCGAGATAAGAGCTGGGAGGGGAGAGATATTTTTGTTCTACTTACAAGCCCAAATTCGAGATACAAGCGCCAAGGAGCTGTCTCCTGAAGCCAAACGCTAACTTCCGCGTTCGGCTTCAGGAGACAGCTGCGAAGCGGCGCGCGTGTTTTAAAAGGTTGCAGCCGGCCTGGGGGGCTCGGGGGGGTGCTTGCAGCTTTCTTTCTTGCTCTTTTTCTTTCTCTCTTTTACCTTCCCTTCCTCTATTTCTTCTTTTCTTTCTCCTTCCCACCTTCTTCCCTCCCTCCCTCCCTTCACTCATTCCTCTCTTACTCTCCCCTTTCATAAGTTTCCTTGCTTCCTTCCTCTGTTCCTGTCCCTTCCCCCTTTCTTTCTTTCTTTCTTTCTTTCTTGCTCTTTTTCTTTCTCTCTTTTACCTTCCCTTCCTCTATTTCTTCTTTTCTTTCTCCTTCCCACTTTCTTCCCTCCCTCCCTCCCTTCACTCATTCCTCTCTTACTCTCCCCTTTCGTAAGTTTCCTTGCTTCCTTCCTCTGTTCCTGTCCCTTCCCTCTTTCCTTCCTTCCTTCCCACCCTCCGTCCATTCATTCACCCATTCCTCTCTTGATCGCTTAAAGCCGGTCCCTGGTGCAAAAAGGGTTGGGGACCTCTGTCCTACAGGATTGGGTGGCAGAGAAGTTGAACATATGTAAATTTAAAAGTTTAAGAAAGTTTACAAGTTAAGTGAAAGAAACTTCATTATTCATTTATATGTACATGTACATTTCTTCATTAAAAACATGTCTTTCTGCATAATTTAGACTAACTTTGTGAGTTTTTTGAGGGCTGGAACCAATTAAAATTATTTACATTAATTCCTATGGGGAAAAGTCGTTCGAGATAAGAGCTGCTCGACTTAAGAGCCCAGGTCCGGAACGAATTAAACTCGTATCTCGAGGTACCACTGTATATGCAAGTATATATTGACTTTTAAAAGCACCCACTGATCTAAATTAAAGTATTTCTGAGAGTCCTTTATAAAAAAAATTTCTCCCTGCCTCTTGAGATCAAAAGGATCATCTTCACAGGAGTTTAGAAAATAATTATCCCAAACACTCATTTTCCCAAACCCAAATAATCCTTCATCCCTAAGGAGATAGCTAGGTAGAACATTAAAACAGTAGTAGCACTGAAAATCAGAACTATTCAGTTACTAAGTATTTAAATAAATATTTAAAAATAATCTTTCTGAACTGTAATTTCATCCAGACATTACTATCAGTTATCCATCCCGCAAACGCCTCTTTCCTAGTGTCTTTGCCCACATCAGCAATCACCTTAGTCAGCTTGCAAAACTGAGAAACAAAGAGGCTGATTTAATTAAAGAAAAAAGACTCCATCTCTTCAAGAAGAGGGTAGGTCCTAAATTTGGGGATTTATGAAATCAACCAGCCAGGCTCCTTTTTTAAAATTTTGCATTATATTATGCATATGTTCATGGACTCCTATGTACCTTAAAAATATGTATCGCTCTATTTCATTATTCGTCACTGAAGCTAGTTTCAAAATTATTTTAGGCTTTTACGCCGGCAATAAAAAGCTTGCTAACTTTTTGAAACTACTTGTAAAAACTCCAGCTCTTTTCGCTAGTTCGGAATTGCGCCCTCTGGCGTTAAACTGCAAAACAATTGGCTGACTGAAGGCGTGCACTATACCTTGCGTTCGTTTACTTTTTGCCTCTTAAAAAATAGTATATGCTCTCTGTTTTTTTAAGGATTGCGGTAATTTCCATCAATGAAAACCGAATTAATATATCGTATACCGAGATTCAGCGGGAACAGAGCTCACTGACGAGCAGAAATCAAAACTTCTGGTACTTTTGGAAGCAAAACTTCTTACAGGGCTAAGCACCCAGATTCTTGTCTGAGAGGGCAGACTGTATCTACTGCGGCAGGGGTTTTTTGGTGGGGTGGGGGCTTGGAAGACAAAAACAAGCGCACTTTCTCATCCACCCACCAACCCCTTTCGGATATTTCTTACGTACAAATACAGGTGTTTTTTCACCCGGTTTGTATTGTACAATTCTGTTCCAACCTGTGTTCGCTTTTTCCTCAATTCCGAATGAACCATATGAAGCTTTTTTGATGTGAACCTTGCCTGGCATTTTCCCCAGATTAACGTCCTCTTGGAGTTGGCATTGCAAAACTCCCCTCTCCCACCTTGCTTCCAACAAGTTTCCTAAGCAAACCAAAACAACCGCAAACGTCAACCTTGCAACACCACCTCCCCTACTTCCCCCGGCTTTCTAAGGGGAGAGACCTTCTGACTGAACATGCTGGTCTTCTTTCCCGCGTGGCTTCCCGCGTCCAATGGGTCTCTTTCTGAGTTTCATCAAGAATCTAGGAGTGGGAAGCTTTCGCATTCCTAGCTGGAAAAGTCAGAATCGTCCTTAAGCGTTGAGTCCCAGCGTGTTTGCACGCCAAGAGCAAAGGGGTGGACGCCATTCCGACTGCTTTCCGCAACCCGTGCTCTGGTGGTGCCTGAAGTACTTACCACAGCTTTCCTTCGATCTCCGGAGCCAGGTGGAAAGCCTCGGCTGGTCACTATCACTTGCACACTCGCGATAGATTTATTTCCCGACTCTTCCCGCTCAAAACCCCTCCGCCGTTTTCCCCTCAATTACCAAACTTCTCCAGTCCTTTCCCGTCTTCCGTATTTTTTTGCTGCCCGAAAGCGAAAAGATTCGCTAGTAACGTGGCGAGTTGAAGGCTTTGAGGAGCCCTTTACGGAGGAAGCGTCCCTTGCTGCCTTTCCGAGGTTCAGCACCTCGGACAGTTCCCGAAAAGGCGCTCAATTGAACGGGCGGTTGGCTTGCCCTTCTCCCGTCCCCCTCACCTCCGCCCTCCAGTGGCCGGCCCCATGAATTGGTGGAAACAGCCCGCAGCCATGTGAGTGTTTAAATGCTAGCTGGGTTAGTTGACAGGTGAAATAATAAACATCTGCTACAACACAGAAAGGGAAAACAAGCCTGAAGAGAAGGGCGGGAGAGGGAGCGACAGAGTTTCTGCTCAGGTCTCCCTCTGGGAAAATTATTAGAGGAATAAACAAGAGTGTTTGTTGGAAGAAAAAAAGATAAGAGTGGCCTAACCCGATGCCTTCCCAGTCATACAATCCTAATCCGGTGCCCTCCTAGACTTACAATCCTAGGTTTAGAAAGCTCAGAACTACGTCGCCTTAAACACGACCTAGACATAGCCCTTATAATCATCTGCTACAATGTCCTTCCTATCAATGACTACTTCAGCTTCAACCACAACAACACATGACCACACAACAGATACAAACTTAAAAGTAAACCGCTCTAAACTCGACTGCAGGAAATACAACTTTGGTAACCGAGCAGTTGATGCATGGAACTCACTACCAGACTCTTATCACTTAACCCTCCAAACTTTACTGGGTAGACTATCCACTGTTGACCTCTCTCGATTCCTAAGAGGTCAGTAAAGGGCATGCATAAGTGCACCAGAGTGCCTTCCGTCCCCCGTCCTAATGTTTATCTTTTACTAGTATCATGTATATAAATATTATTATATCTTTGTATACTACCAATACGTACTTGACAAATAAACAAACAAACAAACAAACAAACAAATAAGTAAATAAATAAGTAAATAAGTAAATAAGTAAATAAGTAAATAAGTAAATAAGTAAATAAGTAAATAAGTAAATAAATAAGTAAATAAATAAATAAATAAATAAATAAATAAGTGTGCTGAGCTACCACCGCTTTGCTTTCAGGCTAAGCCTGACTGATGGTATTGGTAGTCCAAAGCATCCAGCCAGCACTGGATAAGTCTGATGGAGGTTCACCATCCTTTAACAACTATATCTCCTTCAGTTGCAATGGGGAAGCTAGTTAAAGAAGCTGTTTGTGTTTTACTGAGAACATATTTCCTTCCTGAACCTTAGCGCTGAAAGAAACAATGGCACCACCACAGACTTTAAAGGATTTTCCACCTGATCAATCTAGACTAGAGGGATCAATCTCAGTCGAGGGCAGAAATGCCTAAAGGAAATTCTTTCCTTAGATTTCCCAGTGGTGAAGCGGTGGGATACAGAGCTTCTTGATGACTTCTGCTTCCTTCTTTTCTGTTTCACGCGGCCACTCCTTGCCCCTTCTGAAGAAAGCAGTGGTGCAACGTCCTCTCCCAGACACTGAAATTGTTCAGGTGCAGCAATAACCTTGGCCTCACTTCCTTCTGCTTCTCAGGAGCTCAATTCAGGACCCTTCTAGTTACCTGGAAAACAGAGAGCCTTCACATTCGACAGATGTGAGTCAGGTGGCTGTCTTGATTGCAGAATTCAGAGAGAGTCCCCAGCCATTCCCAGTTCTCTCCCCTACCACAAATCCTACTAAATTGCTGTAAGTGAGAACTTCTTAAGTGAAGAAATGGAGTTTTCTAGTTCAAGCAGGATTAATTTTTAAATGCTGTTCCCTTATAACAATAGCTTGGCATCAAAAGGAATGATAGAAACTCTAAGAATGTGAAGAATGCCCCTCCTAAAACTCAAATGATAAAAGCCCTGCTCGATCAGGGCTAGGCCCAGCCAGCCAGCATTTCATTGGTTGCGTCTAGCAAGTCTGTATTTCAGAGATCAACACAACCCCCCCTCTTATAATGTTGTTTCCATGCATCTTCTATGTAAAATGGACTATGTAAAATGGAATGTCGAATTCCACAGCTGAAACACAGCATAAACGTAACACGTATTTAACCAGGTTATGAAAGAGCCAGATAGTGTGTCCTGTGAATAAGACCCGGTTAATGAACCCAGATTATTAAACTTTAGGGAGTTCAGTCAGCCCAGAAGAGGATTTAACTAATTTAATATACATTGCTAAAAAAAATAAAGGGAACCCTTAAACAACACAATATAACTCCAAGTAAATCAAACTTCTGTGAAATCAAACTGTCCACTTAGGAAGCAACACTGGTTGACAATCAATTTCACATGCTGTTGTGCACATTCAACTTTGTACAGAACAAAGTATTCAATGAGAATATTTCATTCATATCTAGGGTGTGTCATTTGAGTGTTGCCTTTATTTTTTTGAGCAGTATATTTTATAACCCTTGCAAGTACCCTTGCACTTACACTGTGTGTAAAAGTAAGCAAAAACAGATCTGCAACATTGGCAGCTGTCCATTGCAAAACTTAATTTAGATAATTTTGCTCCTGCAAGAAAGAAAAAGAAGGAAAGAAAACATTAAGGAAGAAAAGAAGGGAGGGAGGGAGAGAGGGGGAGAGCATGGGAGGGAAGAGAGGAGAGGAGAAAAAGGAAGGAAGGAAGGAAGGAAGGAGGGAGGGAGGGAAGGAGGGGAGGGAGGGAGGGAGGAAGGAGGGAAGGAGGGAGGGGAGAGAGGAAGGAAGGCAGGAAGGAAGAAGGAAGGAAGGAAGGAAGGAAGGAAGGAGGGAGGGAGGGGAGGGGAGGGGAGGGAGGAAGGAAGGAAGGAGGGAGGGAGGGGAGGGGGGAAGGAAGGAAGGAAAGAAGGAAGGGTCTTCTACATTATTGTATTGTTTCATGCCCTGACAGTGCATCGAAGTGAGTAAATTATATAATGGAGAGTATTGCTGGATCAAGAGTACTGTGCAAGCATGGGCTATTGTACATATCCCTTGAGAACTACAGTAAAAACAAAATAACAAACTCAATTAGTACACTGTTTAGATGTAGCCATTTGGGAATATATTTAGTTGATAAAATTCTTCCTCTCCATTCTGACTTTTCATGGCCCTTGTAGCAATAAGAAATAGATGCTTTTTAAAAAGGTATTGTAGATATTGTTCTTCCAACTTATTTTTTCTGAAGAAATTAACAACCTACTTGGAGTTACAGGTGTGCATTATAAAACTATATTAACAAGACCTGAGCTACAGTGGAATATTAATAATGACACTTCTAATACCAGCCCTACTGTCAATGTGGAGGAAATTACTGGAAACTATTTCTAACATTTACAGAACAGATTAAACTACGTGACTATATATGACTACACTTCAGTTTTTGCTCTGAAATTATAGTCCAATGTACATATAAGTTATATAAATGTTTAAAATTCAATAGCATTTAGAAATGTTTAAAATTCAGACCTTCCTTCCTTCCTTTTCTCTATCCAAAAATATTTACTTATTTGTTAATCAAGGGAGGAAGAATCAGCTTTAAGATGGAATAAATAAAGAGAAAGTAATCTTTCCAGGAATTAGAAAATCATTTAAATTTTTTTGAAAGATTAAAAAGTTTTATAAACCAAATTTATTCTCTATTGTAATAAACAGCAAGAGATCATCTGCAGAAAACATTCCTAATGAGCTTTTCCACATAGAGATTGCTTAGAAAGTAGTAGACCCATCTGGTTCTATGGAGTCACCTTTCTTTAATATTTTTTAAATTTTATTTAACATCTTTACATCACAAATATACAATTTCATTTTTTCAATAATAATAGAATACTCTTATACATATTATCTGTTTCATTAAAACAATTGTTATTATTTTTATACCATCGAGACTGCTTTGCTTCCTACAACCCCTTCTCCTTCTTTTCCTCCCTCTACTCTTACTTTCCCTCCCTCCCATCTTTCTGAAGATCCCTTCTCTCTCCTTCTGCTGTTCTCTTCCCTTCTCTCCTATCTTCTTTTCTCCTATTTAGCTTCATCTCCCTTTCTTCTTTTCTCCAATTCCTTTTACTCTTTCTCTTGTTGTGTTTTTTTATTCAAATAAATCTCGGGATCGTCTTCCAGCAGTCTCGATTCACTATTTATTTAACACCTCTTTTCTAGTTCTTTCACATTTTTCACTTATTAACATATTCTATTTTTAATGTATATTTGTCTAGTATACTTTTTCTATATTTCCCTTCCTCTCCATTCTTCCATTTCAAGTATGTCATCTGGGTTTCTCTTTCATGTTATTTCCCCTCTAATCATTCATATATTTTCCAACCATTAATAAAATCTTCCCCATGTCTTTTAATACAACAATTCCTCTTTATCTTTTTGTCTAAGTGTTAATCTGTTATTTTCTGTGCAATCTAAAACATTTTTATTATCTATATTTCTTGGAGTCACTTGATGCAAGATTCTTATTCTGGTAGCAAAAGTTGATATGATTATGCAAACAAGAGCAGATCTACTATCATCTGCTCATTTACCTGCCCCATGTTTTGAGATTTGAAACCAGAAAAAAAAACAAATGTTATAGTATGAAGGAGGATAAGATTCACTAGGGACATCTGCCCAAAAGCTTTCTAAAACCTAGAACTAGTAGTGTACACATCATAATGTATACTAAAACACTGCCACTATCTTGAACTTGAAAAACATATTTTGCTCAAAGCATCAGCAAATGTTGAGAATTTTGAATTTTCTCTTCTGATGGGATGAAATTGGGAAAAAATATTGCCATGGAACCTTAGTAATAAGTGTTGAAAAGCTATTAAAGTTTGCCATCACACCTTAACATCCTAAAAATATAGTTCTTGATTTCTCAGACATATTTACCTATGGTTTTCCTAATTGAATCAATTTTCTGGGCTTGTATATAACACACTGAACAACAAATTAGCATATAATTGAGCTCATATATTACACCAATGTTGAAATGTGTTTGGTCTGTTTGTGATTCAGGGTGCCACATAGGAAAAGCTATTGAGCTAGATGGATAATCTGGATTGTGTTCATTTGCTTTAGTATGGTATATGAATTCTGATATATTATGACATAAAATATAATTATATTAATATTGATTATCCAAATGCAATGATTCATTATGTACGGTGATTTTATATTTTACAAATACAAAATCTCCAGCAGGTGTCACTATAAACTGAATGTTAAAAAAGATCATTACCGAAAGCTATATTTGTTTTAAAAGGTGGTGTTGCCCAAAAATGTTTTTTTTCCATAAGATACTTTAACTTTATCATCATCATCATCATCATCATCATCATCATCATCATCATCATCATCAAATAATTATAACCTAGAATGGGGCAATAGAGAAGAATTGATATGGAACACAAATTAGCATTTGAGCTAACAAACAGCCTTATACTATGATCCCCAACTCATTGAAAAAAAATGTAAAAGTATTCACATTTTCTCTAGAAAATATTTTAAAACTCAATCCATTTCACAGGGGAAAAAACTGAAGAAGGAATGCTTTGGAGAAAAGTTGGAAAATGGAATACGCATGTAAGTATATCTACCTTTCATACATACAGATGAAGCATAGCTACCTTTCATACATACTACTTCTAACAATAAACTCAGTTCACTTATATTGGTTCATTTATATTGGTATAAAGCAGGACACAAAAACCAATAAAATAAGTTTCCTATCTGGACCAGAGATATAATAGAACATTTCTACTGGTCTCTGCGTCAACTGATTATGATTTTTAGCAATTTTTCTGTTGAATCAATTGTGTAATTTATAATACAGTTTTGCAGTCATCTTTTTTTTTTTTATTACCGAAATTGATTAATTCCATCACCTCCATTTTATGAGTAAACTATTGGAAAAACTTCAAGGTCACAATAGCATTACTTTAATTAATTATGTTTCTTTCTTTGGAACTTTTTCTTTTCTTGAGAAATAGGGAAACTTTAGTATTCTCACCATGATTTTCTTCTGCAATTGTGTTCTGTGTTCTAAAGGAAATGTGTTTGGTGTTCTATGAACTCTCCATGTTGATAGCAAGGGTGGGTTCTGGTTTTTTTCATTGCTGGTTTGCATATGGCACACCATGAATATGCACAAATTGCGCGCCATGGGCACACAAGCAGTGGTCAAAACACAGCTTCTGTGTGTTCTGTCGGGCTCTCTGGTAGACTCCTCCCAAAAATTCACAGGTACAAATTTTAGACAAACACACGTTTGAAAATTCAAAAAAATGTTCTTTATAATGAAAATTCACTTAAACCAAGCCTTCTTTTGGTATAGCAAAGAACACTCATCTCTAAACAAACTGGTAATTTGTACAAGTCCCTTATCAGTTCTGTGATACTTAGCTTGCAGCTGTGAGGCAATTCACAGTCCTTCTTCTTTCACAAAGTTTCAAAGTGGGGGAAAAAAAGTTTAGTTTCAAAGTGGGGAAAAATCAGCACACAAAAGGTCAAAGTCAGTAAAGCAGTCACGAAACACAACGATCAGATAATTCTCCACAATGGCCAAACCCTCACTAATTACCACAGCCCCACCCAACCACAGGTGGCCTCATTTTCTTTGATAATAATCTTTCAGTTGTTGCTGCCTATGCATCGCTCTCCGCATGGGTGGCTGTATCATTAACTCTTGTTCTGAATCCAAGGAGGAGATAGATAATTGATCTCCTTCTGAGCTGTCTGCCACACTCTCCTCCTCCCTGTCACTCATGTCTTCTTGGTCAGAGGAGCCATCAGCAGATTTCACCGGGGGCAAAACAGGCCTGCAGCATGTGGATGTCTCCCCCACATCCACAGTCCTTGGGGCAGGAGCTGGGCCAGAGCTAACCACAACACTGTGCAAGCTCAGAAGCAAAAATCAGAATGGCGCCACCTGTGGTGCCACTGAAAGACCCAGTTTGGGGGCTTGACAGGCCTGGGTCACTGCTGGTTCTAGTGACCCAGGCCACCAAGTTACTATAGAATTGGTCCGAACTGGTCTGAACTGGTAAGAACCCATCTCTGATTGATAGGTCATAGAAAGGCAAATCTATGAATTTGTCATGTGTGACCATCTCAGCTGGCTTCTGACAAGCTTCTGACAAGCAAAGTCAATTGGTAAAGCTAGATTCACTTAATGACTGCATGATTTACTTAAAAACCATGGCAAAAAGGTTATAAATCAGGCATGATTCATTTAAAAGCTGCCTTGCTTACCAATGGAAATTCTGTTCTAGTTGGAATCGTAATGAATTTTAAATGTTGTTCACTTAAGAAAATTAAATATAGGATAATATAGCATTGATCTGCATTATTAGATTGTAGTACACATCAGTGCAGGCTACTGTTTCCTGAGGGCAGAAATACACAACATTGTTTTCTATCTTCTCCCCAGCCCAACAAGAAGGCAACAAGGCAACAGTCACCTTATTTATAGTCCTTGCTTGCTTGCAAATTCACTGTGGATACACCAAATTATGTCAAAAGTAAAGAGGAATTAATAGCCAACTCCTACAAAAGTTCATTAATGGAAACCACATTGTTCTCAAAGACCTGGCCATAAAAGGAAAACTTTCTCAGCAGAAATGGAAGGAATGGGGAAGCAGGGAAATATATAAATCAGGGGCTGTGGTAAGTCTAGTCTGTATAAAACACTGGTAGCAAAGTAGTGGAAGGAAATTCTGTCCTAGTTGTGTCAAAAGTGAAATTACGAAAGTGATCATTTTAGAAATCCAACCTCATTTCCACCCAGTTTATGAATATCATTCAAGCAATTTAAGGTTGCAGGCAGAAAAGTCCATAGTCCTGCATAGTCCTAAGAGCAATAATATTAATTATAAATAGCTTAAGCAAATAGCCTTATGTTAGTGGAAAAGTGATCCCATATAATGAGAAATCTATTTGGATGATGTGAGAAAGGACAGTCTTTTCAATGGCTGAGGGTATTTTTATTTAATAATAAAATACTTTTTTAAGTATTTTATTATTAAGCTAAATAAACAAAATCTTACAGACTAAATAAACAAAATCTTACAGACAACCCTCACTCTGTAAAAGACCTTGGAATACTCATATCAAATGACCTAAGTGCCAAAGCCCACTGCAACAACATCGCCAAAAAGGCTTCCAGAGTTGTTAACCTGAGTCCTATATAGCTTCTGTTCCGGCAATCTCACACTACTAAGCAGAGCATACAAAACTTTCACCAGACCCATTTTTGAATACAGCTCATCAGTCTGGAACCCACATCGCATTTCAGACATAAACACTCTAGAAAATGTCCAGAGATACTTTACCAGAGGAGCTTTTCACTCCTCCATTCGCAACTGTATACCTTATGAAACTAGGCTAACAATCTTTGGCTTAGAAAGTTTAGAACTACATTGTGATCTAAGCATATCCCATAAAATCATATGCTGAAAAATGTTCTCCCAGTCAACGACTACTTCAGCGTCAACCGCAACAACACACGAGCACACAACAGATACAAACTTAATGTAAACCGCTCCAAACTTGATTACCGGAAATACGACTTCAGCAACCGAGTAGTTGATGATGGAATTCATTACCAGACTCTGTAGTATCATCTCCTAACCCCCAAAACTTTACCCTTAGACTTTCCACTGTTGACCTCTCCCGATTCCTAAGAGGTCAGTAAGGGGTGTGCATAAATGCACCAGCGTGCCTTCCGTCCCCTGTCCTTACTGTTTCTTTATTTTCTACCTATTGTATGTATTTGAATATTAAGACATTTACTTGTACCTTGTATATTAATATTATATGACTAAATAAGTAAGTAAGTAAGTAAGTAAGTAAGTAAATAAATAAATCATACATACATACATACATACATACATACATACATACATACATACATACATACAGTGTTTTCCATTTCACATTATAGGGAAATTACATTGTGAGTTTTCAGCAATTTTGGTCAGAGGGAATCTCAAGAGTTGAAGAATGGAGACTTGCGCTTGTGTGTGACTAGGACCCCTCCCTTGTGAGTTGTAAATCCCATCACTACCAGTTCACATTCACGTGCGTATGTATGTATGTGTGCATGTGGTGGAGTCTGTTCACCGAATCCGGCCAAACTGGGAGCAACCCACCACTGGCTGACCCTGATTTACATGTAACAGGTAGATTTAGTAGGCTGTTAAGCTTGCCTTGAATAGTTCTTTGTTACCTTTCTATCCTACATAGTGTGAGCTATAAGCACTCAAATGCAGCTTGCTATAATTAAATTAATAGCAGGGAAGCATACTTTTCTCAGTGAGGCTTTCCTTTTTAACAAGAATAGATTAATTGGCTTCATACAACCGGCCTATTTAGACTGTAGAGATACATAATTTTTCCAGCATAAAGATGAGAATAGAAACAGGGTAAATATGATCTTAAATGGTAGTTAATTACATTCTTTTATGACATAGCCACTTCAGCCTGTTGGCAATTCTTTCATAATTGCATTTATGACAAATTAATGACCTTTAGTTTCATTCAGCTGTATAATCCAATAATTGCTGTCAGACTTTCAGATTTGATGTTGCACATGTATAATCCTTGTTAGCTCGGCTTGTGAAACTGAATGAGTGCATTTAAGCATATTTATTGTAAGAGAACTTACTTGGACAGTTTTTCCTGGAACTTTAATTCAACGAATAGCCAATGATGCCAGTCAGCCATGCTGGGACTGCTGGGAGGTTCGAATACTGCAATGCTCTCTACATGGGGCTCCCTCTGAAAAGTGTTTGGAATTGTGCAGAATGCGGCCGCGAGACCTATCATGGGCTTTCCCAGATATGCCCCTGTTTCATCAACACTCCGCCGCTTGCACTGGCTGTCGATCAGTTTCTGGTCACAATTCAAAGCCCTACATGGCATCGGACCAGAATAGAATTTCATGGGCCAACTGTTTTTGGACATGCAAGGAATTACAATAGGAAATTCAAAAGGAATTTTGAATGGGAATCTGTCTGTCTGTCTGTCTGTCTGTCTGTCTGTCTGTCTGTCTGTCTGTCTGTCTGTCTCTATCCATCCATCCATCCATCCATCCATCCATCCATCCATCCATCCATCCATCCATCCATCCATCCATCCATCCATCCATTTATCTATCTAACACCCAACTTCTTCCGGACTCTTTCAAATCCAAATGGAAGTCCAGTAAGGGAATAAATAAATTTGTAATTGTACTTAAAACTCGTACACTTTTAAAACCACCCCCACTTTCTTACTCTTTAAAAAATCTTTAATATAAATGAGAGATATACTGTATATCTATTCTATTCTGTTCTGTTCTATTCCAATGGATGCTGGGAGTTGTGGTTCACAATACTGTATACTGTAGCCCGAAAGAGGAGGGTTACGCCAATTTGCCTTGCGTGCCTAACGCGCGCCGATCTCGGAAGTGCTTTAGCGGAACTCGGGCCGCTCTCGGGGACTCTTGTCGGCATCCGTAGCTCGTTGAGCCGGGCTGTCAGCTGAACTCTGTCATATGACCGGGAGTGTCTCGGTTCTCCTTTCTCCGCTCGGAAAGGGGGGCTGACTGGGAACTGTTCGTCGTCGCGTCTGCTGATCCCGGGGCTTCCTTGGCTGATCCCGGCTTGGCGAGAAGAGGTGAGGCGTCCTATAGCTCTTCCTCCCCTCCAGGGCCGCCCCAGCGTGGCGGAGCAGAGTTGCTTTCCTTGCACCCGTACAAGGGAAGCTTAAGAGTCAGCGGGCAGCGGAAACGGCGAGAAGGCGGCTCTGCAGTCTTTCTATCTCGCTCGCACATACGCATTGCTCTGTGCTGTGAAACTCGGTAGAAGAAGGAAAAGCAAACGGCTTTTTCTCCTCGCTCCCATTGTAGCCGTCCCCAAAATGGCCCTGCAGAGACTCCCCAATTCAATGCCTTGCCTCAAGTGCCGACTCTTTATTTAGGCTTTCTTTTGGGAAGGTCACCCAAGGCGGCGATTCTTTGCCACCTTGCTGCTCTCAGAGGTGGCTTTTGTCCCCCCTCCCTTGCTCTATTTTTAGGAAGAATAATTTATGAATGTGATTTTCGTGATTTCTCTGCTTGCTTAATATTCAGACAGTGGCTCTCCCACAGAAAGAATTAGTTAAATGGGTCAGATGCTTTTGGCCAATATACTGGGTACATGTAATAAAGTCAAAATGGCTTGTTCCACATAGGCTGCTCAATAATAAAGGCAACACCTTAAAAAACACAGAATATAACTTCAAGTAAATCAAACTTCTGTGAAATCAAACTGTCCACTTAGGAAGCAGCACTGATTGACAGTCAATTTCACGTGCTGTTGTGCAAATGGAATAGTTGTGCAAATGAAATATTCAATGAGAATGTTTCATTCATTCAGCTCTAGGATGTGTTATTTGAGTGTTCCCTTTATTTTTTTGAGCAGTATATTTTAGTTTCCTGGATCTTTGTGTCCTCCAGTTTGCTGAATTGCTATTGTTCATTACATCAGTTTGTTAAATATAGGAGTGTACTTCTTGCATTTCTTGGGGAGACACAGATTTGTAGGACAATATAGCTGAGGTTGCCTAGATTCTTCTGAACAAATCATAGACCAGATCATTCCTGCAGCTGCTTTTCTCTGAATTAAACTTTGCTTTTGCTAGCATCCCTTTAACGAAAAAGACAGTAATACTGTAGTTGTTTCATCCAATAACAGATGTGTATTTGCAGGGGAAAGGAAGGAAGGATTAAACTGGTTTTTGCATGTGGTTAAATTACTCTAATACAGTTTCAGCTGGTTTGGTCAGGTAGAGTTGGCTAGTATTCATCAACATCCTGCCCCAGTCATGACTTGATGCAATGAAAACTAAATAGGTGTTTTGGCATCAGAAATTCAGAGTAGGCCAGAAACTGAGGAGAAAATGAAATGGTGAAGGTCATTGGGGTAATGATGTTTAGCTGTACTTCTGCTTTTTTATGTTAACCTTCACAGTTGATATTACATTGGGACATTAAATACAATTTGCCCCCTTTTTAAAAAATAAGCTGTGTTCCGTGATTAGTTTCACTTAATTTCGGAAAATCATTTGTAGAAAGTTTTAGTTTGAAATGCAAATTTTAAAATATGAAACAATATGAAGAGATCCAACAGCTGGTTTCCAGATGGAATTGGATTTGGAAATTGAGTTAAGATTCTTTTTTTTTTCATAAGGGATCTCTGTTTAATAAAAAACAGGAATTGTATTTTGGAAACATATGTGTAATGATCTGTAATAATGACATGGTATTCTTCACATTATTTGGTTTGTTGAAGTAAGTTATTACATGCAATTTACAGAAATTTAACCAAGAAAAATTAACCACAATAAAGTACATTATAAATAATAAAAACAATACCATCCCAATTTACAGCTATTAAAAACATAATTTAAACAAGCCATACTAATTATGTATCTAATTATTTCAGAGGGAGTGCATTTTTGTACAAATAGTTTAACTCCAATTGGAATTACTGTATGATAGAAAACAAAAATGGTTCTTATTAAAATGCTCAGAAAATTGGTGCCACTACATTAGGTCTGGTTTTCTTCCTATTGAATGAGATGGGACTCTATGCTCAAAAATAATATATTTTCTATAACAAACATTATAATATGAAGCTTTGTTAATTTAGGTTAATAATACAGCATGAATACAGGATGATTCATTTTATGAGGTGTGTAACATTTTTATAGTTATAAGAACTTTTGAAAGTAGCTCAAAAGTTGAATAATTGAATTAAATAGATTTTCTGGTTTGCTTTACCTCAGCCAAGTAATTGTTTAATTTTCATAATTTAAATAGTAAAAATATAAAATTCTTTGTTTGAAGCACATAACATGGCACTTTCCCTTTTAATATATTTAAATTCTATGGCATATATATTTTAATATAAATAACAAAACCTTTTCAAAAATTTTATTATGTATTACAGTATATTAAGTAAAACTAAAGCAGAGAAAGAGAGAGTTATGATTATGATTGCTGTAATTGTTTCAGAGACAGTTTAATAGATAAACAAATTAGCATAAATATTGTTATTTATTAAGTTTCTCAAATCAAGACATTACAGTAGATTGAGGGATCCTTGGTGCTCTCTGAGTTTGCGTGTTTTCTTGCAAATGTTTCATTATCCAAGCTAGGTAACAAATATAAATAAAGAGTGCTTTGCTTTCAGTTTATATTCTGGTGTCTTGCCTGTCAGTGTTGCGGGGGAGGTCTTAGAGCAGTGATGGGGAACCTTTTTTCCCCTCGGGTGCTAAAAGCACGTGTGCACACACACTAACACCTCTGTGTGAGTGCCTACACCCATAATTCAATGCCCAGGAGGGAGAAAATTGCCCCTCCTGCCTCTCTGGAGGCCTTCTGGAGGCCAGAAACAGACATTTCCCAACTTTTGGTTGTCCTGATAGGTCTGTTTCCCACTCTCGGCAGACTCTAGAGCAGGGATGGGCAATTAATTTTGTCATGAGGCCGCATGAGAAATTGGGATGGTTTTAGAGGGCCGGACTAATATAATTAACTCAGTTCTACCCAACACTGTATATATGCTATCTCTATTAAAGAAAGAAAGAAAGAAAGAAAGAAAGAAAGAGAGAGAGAGAGAGGGAGGAAGGGAGGAAGAAAGAAAGAAAGAAAGAAAGAAAGAAAGAAAGAAAGAAAGAAAGAAAGAATGAATGAATCTTTGGGGCAACCATGACCTTGAATAGCTGAGTCTACAAAAACTTAAGGTTAAGCAACCCAACACTTGGGCGAGCATCACCTGCAGAGACCTGCGCTCCTATTCCAAGGCAAAAAGTCCTCCCTCTCCTGGCCACCTTTTCACCTCTTCATCTGGTTCCTCCCCGCAGCTTCCTGCTTTGAAGAGAAGGGACCGGCCAGTGATTAAGTATACCGGGGAGTGCGGGAGGTTGGTGGATCGACGTCGTGGCAGAGCCGGCCGTTCCTCTCCTCCTCTCCCCTCCATGAAGCAGCGCCGCTTCTCTCTCTTGGTGGCTCCTGCAAACATGAAGTCGCCACGCCTTAAACAGGCTTCACGCTCTGGGAGTGAAGCTTCAGTCGTGCAAAGGGCCCGGGGGGTGGGGTTGGGGCAAGCGCTGCAGAAGGGACAAAGCAGCTCTGCCCCCAGGGACGCGGCAGGCCACCAGCACACCGAGGGGAGGTGGCATTGGTGGCGAGGAGGTGGGCGGTAGCTGGGAAACAGGTGGGAAAAGTTGGCCGGAGAAAAGTTCTCCCGGCCTTAAAACGCCCCCAAGTGGTCCCTGCGGTGCCCGAGCATCTGCAACTTCTGCCCAGGTGGCGACCTTCACAGACCAGTCACAGATAGCGGGCGGGCCAGCCACAGACAGCGGGCGGGCCGGATGCATCCCGCGGACCGCCCCTTGCCCAGGTCTGCTCTGGAGCCTGGGGAGGGCAAAAACACCCTCCACCATTCCCCTAAGACCCTCTGGAAGCTGAAGATGCCCTCCCAGAGCCTTCGTGCAAGCCAAAAATCAGCTGGCCAGTGTGTACATGTGTGCTGGACCTGAGATAGAGCAATGGCTTGCGTGCCAGCAGATATGGCTCTGTGTGCCACCTGTGGCACCCGTGCCATAGGTTCGCCATCACTGTCTTAGAGATTCTTTGATTGAGGCGGTTTACTGTTGTCTCTGGTAGTTTCCCGATTGGTGTATTATTGTTTACTTGTTTTTTGATTGTTGATTTGAAGAAAATATACTTCAGACCAACAATGAAGTAAACAATACCCCAATCTGCCAAAGAACCAATGAAATTCAGCTTTTCAGATCAAGGGAGGTAAACTACTTTCAGTGTTCGTGTATTGACTGAAACTCGTGTATTGACTGAAACTCATCTTTATTTTTGTTTCCTTAATAGATTTTAAATTACATTAATTATGGATATTCGGGGTGCTGTTGATGCTGCTGTCCCCACCAATATCATTGCTGCTAAAGCAGCTGAAGTTCGGGCTAATAAAGTAAATTGGCAGTTGTATCTACAGTAAGTTTTGAACTGGGCATAAATGGTTATAAGTGTCATATTTTTCTAAAATAGTTACATTATATGTAGATGTACTGGAAACTAGAGCACTGTTTAAGAGTTGGAAAAATCTTGAGTCAGTGGATATTGGGAAAAATGATTTGTCATTTATTAGTAATAAGATATTTCAATGTAGTATATATTATTGTGAACCACACTTCTGGTAACACATTAAAGAAATTGGCAGTTGTAGCTAAAACCAGGTTTTCAGAATAGCAGATTGTTCATTTACTTCATTTTAATCAATTATATATTCAGAAAGATATATAGTGTTTCTGGCTACCAATATTTTTTCGGCAGATAGCTATATCCTTTTTCAAAGCTTCTCATCCCACTATTTTCTTAGGTTAATATATTGTTGCTTCATAGCAAAACATGTTTCTAATATTGCCTTCATTCTTCTTGAAGATACTTAAAAGTTAAAGAAACGCTTATTGAGATAAATAGATGGACAATATTTTTTTATATCTGCTCACTTGTGCCATGGCTAAGACATGGATTGTGTCAATCTGTTTATTTAATTCTACCAAAATATTGGCTAGGCCAGTGATGGTGAACCTTTTTTTTAATCGGGTGCTGAAGGAGCGTGCGTGCATGCTATCGCTCATGCGCAAGTACTCATACCCATAATTCAGTGCATTAGGAGGACGAAAATAGCCCCCCTCTTGGAGGCCCTCTGGAAACAGCCTGTTTTCCAACTTCTGGTGGGCTCAGTAGGCTCGTGTTTTGCTCCCCCCCCCGGCTCCAAAGGCTTCCCCATCCTCCCCAGAGGCTCTCTGGAAACAAAAAATGCCCTCCCAGAGCCTCTGTGTGAGCCAAAATCAGCTGGCCAGCACACACATGCGTGTTGGAGCTGACCTAGGGCAACAGCTCACGTGCCAGCAGATATGGCTCCGCATGCCACCTGTGGCACCCATGACATAGGTTCGCCATCACTGGGCTTGGCTATATCCGTCCTGCCTCTGACTAATACTATTCCTTCTGGTATTTTTGTATCCTAAAGTAAGAATTTATATGATCTTTTGATAAAAGTGTCCAATCCAAATCATTTAATTTATTTTTGTCTGGTTATCAGTGTCTAGTCAGTTTATTTTATGTTTTAATATATTTGGCAATTAATAATTGTTTGTTTATATACCACAAAATTGATGTTGTATCTACAGAAGATAGACAGAACATGGTTTACATAAAGGACACATGTATATTTTTAAACAGTAAAAAAAGCACTCATTCTTGTCCAAGGATAAACAGTTATTGAAACTACCGTAAGTTTCTAAGAATGGAACGGAACAGAACAGAACAAACAGAACAGAACAGAATAGAATAGAATTCTTTATTGGCCAAGTGTGATTAATTACACAAGGAATTTGTCTTGGTGCATATAAGTGGTAAATACTTTTAAATACGAGATATAAAACTTTCCTTTATGAGGTGATATTTTGTCGCCAAGACTGCCAACTCAATTCATCATTTCCTATTTAAGTTTGGGAATATAAATGATTTTAGCAGCAATTATGGGAATTCTGGGACAAAAATAAACGAAGGCTACAAATCGGAAGTGCTAAAAAAATATTCTTTTTAAAATTTTTGCAGGGGGCTAATGATTTCAGGAGAAGACTGTGAATTCATTCAAAAATTTGAACAAAAACGCACTCCAGAAGAAAAGCAAGAATTAATACAAACAGAAGGCAATCAAGTAATACAGTTTCTTTGGAACAAATAATTATTCAGTGTTATGAACTGTTTGGGTTGTATTTTTTTTGTTTATTTGTTATTCTATTTTTGGGGGGTTTGGAAAGGTTTGTAGATCTGTTCTTATATGCTGTAGTCACAATTTTTCAAACATTAATAGTGACAAAGCTAAGTTATTTTGACAGTTTAAAAATAGTGTATGTCCCTGACAGTGTATGTCCCTGACAGATAATCCATATTGTTACCATGTTTCCCTGAAAATACATCTTACATTTTTTGGAACCCTGAAATAAGAGCCGCCCTGAGTCTATGGAGAGCGGCGGCATACAAATCTAATAATAAATAATAATAATTTTATTTTCTTTTATTATTTTATTTATGTAATTATTATACTATACTGTACTATGCTATACTATATTTTACTTTATTTATTTTATTATATTTTGTTATAATAATTCTAACAACTGTGCTACCATGGCTCTTAATTAAATAATTTTATTAAATATTATTTTATGTTAGAAACAAATTATCCCAACTCAAGGCAGCATTCTTGAGTTTGAAACTCTTCACTACGTCTATACTTTTTTTATATAAGACTATAATAATAATAATAATAATAATAATAATAATAATAATAATAATAATAATTTATTAGATTTGTATGCCACCCCTCTCCGAAGACTCGGGGCGGCTCACAACAAACGATAAAACAATATATATAGGCACAAATCTAATATTAAGGGGAAAAAACTAAAAACCCTATCATAATTAAAAACCAAACAGCACATACATACCAAACATAAATTATAATAAGCCTGGGGGAAAGGTGTCTCAAATCCCCCATGCCTGGCGGTATAAGTGGGTCTTAAGTAGTTTACGGAAGACAAGGAGGGTGGGAGCAGTTCTAATCTCCGGGGGGAGTTGATTCCAGAGGGCCGGGGCCGCCACAGAGAAGGCTCTTCCCCTGGGGCCCGCCAGACGACATTGTTTAGTCGACGGGACCCGGAAAAGGCCAACTCTGTGGGACCTTCTCGGCCGCTGGGATTCGTGCGGTAGCTTTTCTGAATCTGAAATGTAACGTTTTGTTCATCCCTTAAGTATACAGTTATTTCTTGCAAAGGAATCTAGAGGGATATTTTCTTTTCCCTTTCCCCCCACCTTAGTGAAACATTTATGAATATTCTAAAAAAGCTTATGGAGGGCAGCATAAGTGAGAGAATGTCAAAAATATTTCTTTGCATGCGTGTCCATGTATTCATAGCCCTATTAAATTATTTTATTATATTCTCCACCAGCAAAAATCCATACTGTTTGAAGAAATGTTCATGTTAATATAATTGTGTGTGTAGATGCAATCTTGTTTTTCTTAATGCTCAGCTGTCATAGGGACTGAGAAAGAGGCAAGCTTCCAGAGCAGTGGGTTACAAATAATTTTGTTTATTTTTTCCAGAGTTACTTTCGAAAATTAAGTTGCCCTTTTAGCATAATTCCATTTGGTTAATGTGATTTAACATACATAATTTACTTCAGGGGCAGATCTTTGCTATTCCTCATGTAAATCACAGCAAATATTAGTTTCTCTGAATCTGAATTAGAAGTAACAAAATATATGCAGCGTCTATTTTTCTATATTGAAGAGAAGAATGGATCTCTTGTTGCTCCTCCATATGAAATCCAATTGTTTTAGTGATAACTGAGTGAATGGAATTTTGCAATAATAATATGCTTGATGAAAGCATTCTAGCAAATCAATACATGTGAATATTCTGAACCAACAATTTAAGATAGTTTTCATGTTCACTGTACAGCCTATGCTTGCAGAAGTGCAAAGCAAAATGAGAATGAAAACGTCTAAAATATTTTTTTTCCCTAGTGTGCTAAAACATTCATAAGTCTGATGACTCATATCTCCAAGGAACAGACAGTTCAGTACATTTTAACTATGGTTGATGATATGCTGCAGGTACGTTCATTAACTATTTTCATGATTAACCAATTGATGTGCAGGTTTCTTATTGCAGTTTAGCTGGCTTTTTACTTTATCTCCTCTTTCCCAGTAATGCTGTGTAAATTACATTTCCTGTGAGTAGGATCCCTTAGAAAATACTTCAGTCATTTTTTACAATGTAGCGTTTATATCTTGAAATTTCTGAAAGCAAATAATGCATCAATTTATCTACTTACAAAATGCACCAGAGAAAGTTGAATCTGTTTGTTAAGCTGCTTCTCGGTAATCAGGAATTTCACCATCCTATATAATAAAGAGTAGTCAACCTATTATCCTTCAGATATTATGGACTATGGCCTGCTATCCCATCCAGCTGACAGTTTTGGCTAATATCTGTCAGAGCTGCTTCAGAATTATTTGGGTCTGGGAGCTTTGATTGGTGAAAAATACAGAGTATTGACTGCTAACTGGTACGCAGTGAAGGGCTATCAAAAATTTTATTACCACACGTGGGTGTGGCTTATGCAGACGCCCTGTTTTTTCTTTCAACATCTTTCAGTGCAAATTGGGTGCTCTGGGGTGGAGCTCCATTTTTGCTACCCCACTGCGTTCCCCCCCCCCCCGGTCCGGGCAGTAGCCCACCCCTGCTGGTATGCCATACTTACATTAAAAAAAAATTATTGCCAGTTGCTTTCTAGGCATAATATAACATCAAGGTTATCTGGAAATAGTAAATACTCTCAAACACACCTTTATTTTTGATACACGTGCCCAGAAATACTAAATTCCTTTTGTTTTATCAATTCCTTCTCTCTGCTTGAATCCTATAAAACATCCTATAATGTTTACTTAGTGTCTTTATAGCATCTGAATTAATAAATGATCTTTTTATTCTTAGGTATTATTCCAATGAAGTTTATATCTTACACTTTAACTTAAAATATTTTTGCAGTGTGACTTTGCTAAATATCGCAGTCATTTGCATTTTTAATGTTGTGTAATTTTATCAAAACATTAAATTGGGGAGGGACTGATTTTCGATCAAACATTTTTGCATGCTTCACTGTAGATCATTTTAAGTGCTGTAATAATGGATACTTTGTAACAGCCGGGGAATCGAATGGCAAATGGACTGCAAGAAGTGTTGTTAATGGTGCATTATCATCGACTTTGATCTAGTTTACGCTTATCACCTAACCATAGCACTAATGCAGGATGAATATAAAAATGTAATTCTATATATGTGTTACATGCATTGCTTATCTTGCTGGAACCATTTTGAAATAAATATTATATAAGTATCAGTTATGATTCTTCCAGACTGGTATCAATAATACATTTATACCTTTCCTTTCAACAGGAGAACCATCAGCGGGTTAGTATTTTCTTTGACTATGCAAAGAGGGACAAGAATACTGCATGGTCTTATTTCCTGCCAATGTTGAATCGTCAGGATCTTTTCACTGTGCATATGGTAAACTTTCAATCATTAAAAATGAAATTTTCAAAATAGTATATTCTTCTAGAAAGAACTAAAATTCTGTTTTCTGTATTATTTCTCAGGCTGCCAGAATTATTGCTAAACTAGCAGCTTGGGGACGGGAGCTGATGGAAGGCAGTGACTTAAATTATTACTTCAACTGGATTAAAACTCAGCTTAGTTCACAGGTATATCTATATCTATATCCTGTATATATTCATTTATTTATTTTGTCAAGCATGTATTAGATAATATATACTGCTCAAAAAAATAAAATAAAGGGAACACTCAAATAACACATCCTAGATCTGAATGAATGAAATATTCTCATTGAATTCTTTGTTCTGCACAAAGTTGAATGTGCACAACGGCATGTAAAATTGATTGTCAATCAGTGTTGCTTACTAAGTGGACAGTTTCATTTCACAGAGGTTTGATTTACTTGGAGTTATATTGTGTTGTTTAAGGGTTCCCTTTATTTTTTTTTGAGCAGTGTATATAAGTATAAACATGATTTGAATACACAAAATGAATATGAATAAAAGGGAACATTAGTGATGATGGTGCGCTTATGCACACCCCTTAGAGACCTGTTAGGAATGGGGTGAGGTCAACAGTAAACAGTCTAAGGTTAAAAGTTTGGGAGTTTGGGGATGAAACCACAGAGTTAGGTAGTGCATTCTAGGCATTGACCAGTCTGTTGCTGACGTCGTATTTTTTGTAATCAAGTTTGGAGCAGTTCACTTTAAATTTGTATCTGTTGTGTATATGTAGTCATCCTTAAAATACCTATAAGAATATCGGTAAATTAAAATAGTCTTAACAGAAGTTGGTAAATATGGGATGTATGGACATATCCTTGTTGCTGATCTTCTCCTGAAAAGTGTATGAAACTAATGTATTTGAGTACCACCAGGTAGCATCATACAACTAGGAAATTTCCCATCAGCTTTTATGCCAAGAAAAGTTACTGCATGTATTACAACATAGAACTTATGATCAAGTGTTCCAGTGGTTAGAATACTGTACTCCAAGCTACTTCTGCTGACTGCCGGCTGCCAGCAGTTTGGCAGTTTGACAGTTCGATTCCCATCAGCTCAAGGTTAACTCAGCCTTCCATCTTTCCAAGGTCTGAAAAATGAGAACCTGGATTGTGTTGGGGCTGTATGATGACTCTGTAAACTGCTTAAAGAGGGTTGTAAAGCACTGTGAAGCAGTATATAAGTTTAAGTGCTATTGTTATTATATTTTACTACAACTGCAAACGCCATAGAAACCTATAAACTTCTGTTTATTGATTAATGAAACAAAGCAGAAGATTCCAGTATGAAGTATCTAAATATGTTCTTGAAGTTTCTGAACTTGACTGAATGGGTATTTTTGTGGATATTTTCAGGTTAGAAAGACCATACATGAGAATGAAATATATCCAGTTATTTTTATGAGTCTTTAGAACATAAATTGTGTTTGTACTTGATGCAAATATTGGAATTGCTTCTTTAGATACTTTTCTTTTTCTTTCCTTTCTATTATTTTTCTTTTACCCTTTTCTTTTTTCTTTTCCTACTTTTTCCTTTATGTTTCTGTAGTGTTTAAAATCTATGTAAATTTCCTTTAAATAAAAATAATTCTGAGAATATACCTTTATTTGTTTTATGCCAGAAACTACGTGGTACTGGAAGTGCTAATGAACATGGAACTGATGTAAGTATATATTTATTCAAGAATCTAGGCTGAATCTCGGCTAATTTTTGTTCTTTTTGGTAGCAATAGAAGCTAGTTTGATTTCAGTAGTATATACTAAAATATTTTTTAGTAGACACCTCTTGAAATAATACTTATTTGAATTCTCTTTGAATTTTCTTTTTATTCTAAAATCTTACATTCAAGAATCCGAGACGTCATCTTACTGAAGTGTCTATTAAAAATGTGCCTAACAGAGACCCGTCAGTCAGAATTTGCGAAACAGGGCTTTTAGCCTAGTGAAGTGATGGCGAACCTTTTTTCCCTCGGGTGCCAAAAAAGCATGCATGTACACTATCACATCATGTGCGAGTGGCCACACTCATAATTCACTGCCTAGGGAGGGCGAAAATAGCTTCCCCTGCCCTCTAGAGGTCCTCTGGAGGCCAGAAATGGCCTGTTTCTCAACAACTGGAGGGCCCAGTAGGCTCATGTTTTGCCCTCCCCAGGCTCCAAAGGCTTCCCTGGAGCCGGGAGAGGGTAAAAATGCCCACCCCCAGGGGCCCACCCCCCTGGAGGCTCTCTGGAAGCCAACAGCAGCCTCACAGAGCCTCTATGTGAGCCAAAAATCAGTTGGCCAGCACACACATGCATGTTGGAGCTGAGCTAGGGCAACAGCTTGCGTGCCAGCAGATATGGCTCCGTGTGCCACCTGTGGGTACCCATGCTATAGGTTTGCCATCACTGGCCTAGAGAATCTAAGGATCCAATGTAGTAGCATTACGTTTAGCATTGAGGTACTTAACAAATTGTGTCTAGATTATTCTAGCTCCTGAGTCAGTTTTGTGGAAGAGGAAGATGTGTGGATGATTAAAGGATGGTATGTTGTAATGACAAGTGGGACCCAGTTGAAATCATCAGACTAGAAGACAGGCTGTAGCAAATGGTAAACTGCTTTGGTACTGACTTATGTGTAGATAGTCATAAGGGAAGAAGGAACAGTATTGGTAACCATTAGTGAGCAAGCAGCTATAGTGAGGATAGCAGTCTAACCAAAGAGTCCCTGCTTGGCTTTCAAGCATTGAACATGGCATCTCTGGAGAGGCAGCACTTGGTACATTTTGCAATCAAATGCAAAATGAATTAATAGAGGGGCCTTCATTGGCTCTGCTGTTCCATGAAAAGCTTTAAGCTTATCCTTCTATAGGTCATATTTGATAAACCTGGGAAAACTCAACAGTTTGGGTACACATGTTCTTTTCGTTAGTCCTCATAAAGGGATTGGCATAATTAGCTACCTTGTGTATATTTTTGACCCTAAATATGATTAATTAAAAGGAGTAGAAGCTGGAATTTTGATGGATTATTCAATAACTTGCTGTCTCTTTTTGGGTGTGCATAGATGAAGAAACATAAGTTTATCTATTTACCAGATTTTTTTTAATACAGTACAGTTCTCATTTGTGTAATATTGTAAGGCTGATTGGCTGTTTTTAGACACTATAGCTTCATTTTTAAGTGTCCATTCAGAAAATATATATACATGACTACTCATTAGACGTTCTTTGGAAACCAGTCACCTCTGTGAAGTAGCTATGCAAGAACATGCAAGCTTAAATTCAGAACAGATCTGGGATTATTTATTTGACTGGATTCAATCTTGGAAAGGATCTAATGCACTTACTTCTGATGAGGTTCTTCTGAAATCATAATCTGATTTGGTTTAACTGCTTTGTGGCACCAGATTTTTGTTTATTATTCTCTTTATATAAATATATGAAAGATTGAAGTAATCCACATTCATTACTGGTTTGGGGTACTTCTTGCTTTTTAAAGCAAGGAATATTTTAATCAGCACAGAATGTGTTTTCAGTGTTGTTACTCTATTAATCATTTTGAAAAGATCAGACTTACACTCCATATAAGATAAATAGGGTATTTTAAAAATAAATCTTATAAATGTATTTGGATAGTTTTTAGGAATCTGTGGAAAAACAAGACAATGTTGTTAACATGCATTGCCAATTGGTACTGTAGAAGCCCTTAGTCAAAAAAGATACTGCAACTTACTTAAGAATATAGCATTGGCAAAGGTAACTGTGCATTTAACCAATAAAAAACTTAATGCATTTGGTGAATTAGAATGAACATTTTGTTTTGTTTTTTAAATTGAACTTTCTCCAGCCTGAAAGTAGCAATGAACATTTCTACTCTTGGGCTAGCTTCTGTTTCCAGGATCAGTGAATAATTGGAGACTTCTTACTTAAGAAATCCTATTATGTACATATCTTTAGGGAAGTATATTCTTCTTTCACGTAGAGCTCACAATATGTCCAATGTGTTGCTGGGTGTTTGCAGTTGATGCTCAGAGTCAATGAATACCGTTTTGCATGGGTAGAATCAGATGGAGTAAACTGGTGAGTATTTGCAAGAAACCCCCCCCCCCCCCCCCCCCCAAGTGTCTTCTGTTTTAGTGGACTGTCTTCTTGGAGCATATTTAGGTGTCTGATTTAGAAAATATCATTGTAATGCATTTTTAAAGAGACATTCTCTGTGGCTAAGCAAAATATTGTACTTAAAGAATAATGGGGACTACTTATTATATTACGGACAGGAACACTGGCATGATGGATTATAAACCTAAATGTGCACAGTAAACTTGCATTAAATTTCATTGAACACTGAGGAGTTGCTGCAGGACATTTAAGTTAGACGAAAACATTCCCATGTTGAATGTTCAATCAAGGCACTCCATTAGTGCAATTCCGCAGTGAAATTAATAAAAGTTGTGGCTTTCAGGAGAACATGTAAAATTACCCATAAAAAATACAGATGCCACCCATGGTCATTGCTGATTTAAGAGGTTTACAAGATCTCTAAAAATTAGCCTCTACATAATTTTCCCCTACTTTTCTTTTTGAAAAAGAGAAATCAGCTTTTCAAGATCTTGGGAATAAGGGCAAAATAGAGACTGATTCGATAGAAACTGTATTTTCTATATGTCTTTTCCCCCCTCCAGTATAATGGGAGTGTTGAGTAACAAGTGTGGCTTCCAACTTCAGTATCAGATGATTTTCTCTGTCTGGCTCTTGGCCTTCAGTCCCCAAATGTGTGAACACTTGCGGCGTTACAATATTGTTCCTGTTTTATCTGACATCCTTCAAGAGTCTGTAAAAGAGAAAGTAACCAGGATCATTTTGGCAGCATTTCGGGTGAGTGGATGAAGCACATTGACTAGATGAAACTGGCTGCAATGTGTGTATGTGTATGTGTATATGTGTGTATATGTATATGTATATGTAAACCTCCTCCCTTTTCCAACACTTCAAAAACTACAGGACATGAAACTGATTTTTTTGACAGTACTAAATTAATTTTCAAAACAGAACACTACAGCAAAAGAATAATCATGGAAGCCATCGAGATAGAAAAACATCCCCAAAATATGAACAAGCGCCTCCCGCCTACCAGACATCTGGAAACCAGCCCTCAAACGTATCCCGGCCATAGAAACTGAAACCAGACTCAAAACACACATTGCAAAACAATCAAGTAGCCTGCAAGCTCCAACTACTCAGGATATCACGCCTAATCCACAATCATTAACTAATCAGCATACCTCAGTTACATTAACGACCCCAGGTGTTACCCCACTGACTCACCAGGAAGTTTCTACATAGCAGGCAATTGCTGAGCCATCAAACCACACCCAGCCATCAGTATTTATAGAAGGAAGGCAGCTCAGGTCTCGCTGTGTTCGCCCTAGAACAAGGACAGAAACACCAGCCTGAAGATGACGAGTGGGACCTCGTCGAAACGTTGCCAGAAATTTCTAAATCCTACATGGGAAGAAACCCAAATATACCAAGACCGTCATACCTGTACCCATGAAAATCTACGAAAACAAATATGTATATGTATGTATACATATATTTATCTCGAATCATCCTGGTATACCCAAATATGGGAGGAGCATACAGCTTCCTTTTTGTCTCTCGGCCCTTCTAGGGGATATATCCAAGGCAGTTAAACTTTTTTTTATAGCTGACCATCTACAATCTATATGTGTAACATATTATTGCTGATAATAAAAAGGAAGGGAGATTAGTATAGATCTACAGTATTTTGATCTTATTATGCTTTCATCAGCTAGCCATACTCTTATTGGGCTTTGAACCTGCAGAGTCTGCCTTATAAGGCAGCAGCTTTAGCCTCTAGAAGGTTAAATGCAGACTCTGCAGGTTCAAATCCCAGTAAGGGATTTGGATGAAGTGTTGGATGAAGGTGGTGCCGTGGATATTGCCTACCTGGACTTCAGCCTACCTGGACTTCAGCAAAGCCTTTGATACGGTTCCACATAAAGAGCTGATAGATAAATTAGTGAAGATTGGACTTAATCCCTGGATAGTTCAATGGATTTGCAGCTGGCTGAAGCGTAGACATCAGAGAGTTATTGTTAACGGCGAGTATTCTGAGCAGAGTCAGGTTACAAGCGGTGTGCCACAAGGGTCTGTTCTGGGTCCTATTCTTTTTAATATGTTTGTGAGTGACATAGGGGAAGGTTTGGTAGGGAAGGTTTGCCTATTTGCCGATGACTCTAAAGTGTGCAATAGGGTTGATATTCCTGGGGGCGTCTGTAATATGGTAAATGATTTAGCTTTACTAGATAAATGGTCAAAGCAATGGAAACTGCAGTTTAATGTTTCCAAATGTAAAATAATGCACTTGGGGAAAAGGAATCCTCAATCTGAGTATTGTATTGGCAGTTCTGTGTTAGCAAATACTTCAAAAGAAAAGGATTTAGGGGTAGTGATTTCTGACAGTCTCAAAATGGGTGAACAGTGCAGTCAGGCGGTAGGGAAAGCAAGTAGGATGCTTGGCTGCATAGCTAGAGGTATAACAAGCAGGAAGAGGGAGATTATGATCCCGCTATATAGAATGCTGGTGAGACCACATTTGGAATACTATGTTCAGTTCTGGAGACCTCACCTACAAAAAGATATTGACAAAATTGAACGGGTCCAAAGACGGGCTACAAGAATGGTGGAAGGTCTTAAGCATAAAACGTATCAGGAAAGACTTAATGAACTCAATCTGTATAGTCTGGAGGACAGAAGGAAAAGGGGGACATGATCGAAACATTTAAATATATTAAAGGGTTAAACCAGGTCCAGGAGGGAAGTGTTTTTAAAAGGAAAGTGAACACAAGAACAAGGGGACACAATCTGAAGTTAGTTGGGGGAAAGATCAAAAGCAACATGAGAAAATATTATTTTACTGAAAGAGTAGTAGATCCTTGGAACAAACTTCCAGCAGACGTTGTAGATAAATCCACAGTAACTGAATTTAAACATGCCTGGGATAAACATATATCCATCCTAAGATAAAATACAGAAAATAGTGTAAGGGCAGACTAGATGGACCAGGAGGTCTTTTTCTGCCGTCAGACTTCTATGTTTCTATGTTTCTAAGGGTATGGCTAGCTGATAAGAGCAAAATAAGCTCGAAATAGATCAATACTAGTGTCCCTTCCTTTTCATTATCAGCAATAATATATTACACACACACACATTGTAGCTTGGTGTTGTGTGACTGTTTTCTTGTCAAGCAAGAGTTGTCAACCAATTCATATCAAGGCCCTATGCCTGAGTGGAGGCTGTTTGTTGGCAATATTTATTTGGGAACAGAGTGTCCCAATAGGGGAACTATTTGAGATGAATTGTGCCATAGCCTTGAATTGAACTTACTGTACATTGCCTATTTTTTAAAAAGAGAGAGATGCAGTATTAAACTGCATGGTAAATGTCATGTCCGCCAAAACATTTTTCCTTAATATTTTCAGATTTTAAAGTTGTGAAGCCAAGTATGCCTTTATCTGGAAGACTTGTGCACCTACCATTTGGTGCTTATGAATCACGTGCTCTTAAATGCAAATCCACTGTACTCCCACCCTCAGAATCTCCTTCCCTTCATGCAACTTTCACAGGCAAGGAAGCTTCTTTAGAGTAGAAATTGTGGGCGTTCCAGTAGCTGTAGAAGGAAAAGGAATCTCCATTTCCAATTGAGTTTTATAGCGAAAATCCACTGAGCACTGTTTTCTCTAAATCGTTTTGTAGAAACTGAGGGTCTGAGCAAATGTTGTTAATGGTGATGTATTGATTATGTGCTATCAAGTTAGTGGTAAGTCTTAGGAACCCCTTAAAAGCATTTCCCCCTGATGATCTGTTCCTAGGTTTATTGGATTTATATGCCGCCCCTCTCCGCAAACTCGGGGCGGAGACTGTCAGAAATCACTACCCCTAAATCCTTTTCTTTTGAAGTATTTGCTAACACAGAACTGCCAATACAATACTCAGATTGAGGATTCCTTTTCCCCAAGTGCATTATTTCACATTTGGAAACATTAAACTGCAGTTTCCATTGCTTTGACCATTTATCTAGTAAAGCTAAATCATTTACCATATTACAGACGCCTCCAGGAATATCAACCCTATTGCACACTTTAGAGTCATCGGCAAATAGGCAAACCTTCCCTACCAAACCTTCCCCTATGTCACTCACAAACATATTAAAAAGAATAGGACCCAGAACAGACCCTTGTGGCACACCGCTTGTAACCTGACTCTGCTCAGAATACTCGCCGTTAACAATAACTCTCTGATGTCTACGCTTCAGCCAGCTGCAAATCCATTGAACTTGGTCCTTCACATTTTCTAATGATGCACCCATTGCAATTGTAACTTAATCCATTCACTTTGTTACTGGTCATTCTCCTATCTTTTCTTTCATCTTTGCCAGCATTAGAGTCTTTCTCAGAGAAGAGTATACTTCACATAATGTATCAGAAGTAGGATAACAATAACAACAGCAACAACAACAACAACAATAATAATAATAATAATTATTATTATTATTATTATTATTATTTATTGGATTTGTATGCTGCCCTTCTCCGTAGACTCCGGGCGCTAACAACAATGATAAAACAGCATGTGACAATCCAATAATAAAACAACTAAAAACCCTTATTATAAAACCAAACATACACACAAACATACCATGCATAACTTGTAATGGCCTAGGGGGAAGGAATATCTCAACTCCCCCATGCCTGGCGGTATAAATGAGTCTTGAGTAGTTTACGAAAGACAGGGAGGGTGGGGGCAATTCTAATCTCCGGGGGGAGTTGGTTCCAGAGGGCCGAGGCCGCCACAGAAAAGGCTCTTCCCCTGCGGCCCGCCAAACAACATTGTTTAGTCAACAGGACCCGGATAATTTGAGCTTGGTCAAATTGGACTTTTATTTGTTTCCTTGGCTGTTATGGTATCATTTTAAGTTAAAAAACATAATTTTTTTCTTGTAAGGGTAACTGGAGGGAACAGCTTACTGATATTATAAATATTAAAATACATGGGCACAAATTACAGAACAATGTATTTTTTCATTTATGATAGATGGCATTTTAAAAATTCCTTATATTTTCCCCTTAGAATTTTCTAGAAAAATCCACTGAGAGAGAAACCCGTCAAGAATATGCTCTTGCCATGATCCAATGCAAAGTACTGAAGCAATTAGAAAATTTGGAGCAACAGAAATATGACGATGAAGATATAAGTGAGGATATAAAATTTCTGTTGGAAAAACTTGGAGAGAGTGTCCAGGATCTCAGGTAAAATTTGAATTTAGAATCTTAAAAATGGCATAATAAGAATGTTGGTCAGACTTCAGTTAAAACTCTTTTCCTCACAAGACCATTGATTATGACCAAATACAAGTTGAGACATTAAGTAAATAGTTAATCTCAAAGTGCTGTTTCTAAAAACTTTCCAGGAAATCATTTAATCCTTAAAAAAACTCTTTTAATAAATTATGTCCTTAGATGATTTGTTGAATTCAAAAAAGTTATAAAAACTATCTGGTGGTCACAGCTACCACAATTAGGCTTTCAATTGCATCCCTCATTATAACAAAAACTCAAAATAATGTAGAATTAATACAGATTATTAATATTATTAACACAGATAACTCTTCTTAAATTTAAATTATGATTTTATGGTTCAGATACCTGGATACTGAGGGAATTTCATAGAGCTTATAACTCTACATTTTGAAGCATAAGGCAAATTTCCAAGAGAGAACAGTCTCTTTGAACAGGTGTTCCCAACCTCCGAACTGCAACCCACTACCAAACATGTCTATTCTATTCTATTCTATTCTATTCTATTCTATTCTATTCTCAACAATATTACCACCACTTTAAAAGTGAAATTGTAAAATCAATAAACTCTAGGAGAAACAGCTTTAACAGGATAGCAATTTTTTCTTTGGTATTAGGAACAGCAAACATTTTTTTATCACTTTAAAATAGAGATTTTAAAAAAGTGGGCCAACTGATATAAAGGAAAAGCATTTGGAATACACAATTACATTTTAATCACATGGAATAATATTGGCAGTCTTCCTATTATACTGATATCAAACTAGTCCATAAACAGAAAGGGAATACATATCACTGATCCAAGATTGTCACTCTGGGAGCATGCTGTCTTTACAATATTGAAGAGTTTTGGGGTTTTATTGCTGGCCACCATGCTTGGTGATTCCATAATTATTTATATATGTTCAATATTTATGCTATATAATTTAAGAGTATACTTATAAGTTTAAATTGTAATTATCTTTGTAATATCGTATCAACTATCCTTGTGGTGTGACCAGAACAATCTAGAACTGAACACACTCAAAACCGTAGAAATGGTGGTAGACTTTAAGAGAAACCCTTCCACCCTTCCACCTCTCACAATACTAGACAACACAGTATCAACAGTAGAGACCTTCAAATTTCTAGGTTCTATCATATCTCAATACCTAAAATGGTCACCTAACATCAAAAACATCATCAAAAAAGCACAACAAAGAATGTTCTTTCTGCACCAGCTCAGGAAGCTCAAACTGCCCAAGGAGCTGCTGATTCAGTTCTACAGAGGAATCATTGAGTCTGTCATCTGCACCTCTATAACTGTCTGGTTTGGTGCTGCAACCCAACAGGACCGACACAGACTTCAGAGGATAATCAGAATTGCAGAAAAAACAATTGCTGCCAATCTGCCTTCCATTGAGGACCTGTATACTGCACGAGTCAAAAAGAGGGCAGGTAAAATATTTACTGACCTCTCACATCCTGAACACAAATTGTTTCAACTCCTACCCTCAAAACGTTGCTACAGAGCACTGCACACCAAGACAACTAGACACAAGAACAGTTTTTTCCCGAACGCCATCACTCTACTAAACAAATACAGTGATCCCCCGGGTATCGCGATCCCGATCATTGCAAACGGCTATATGGCGATTTTTCAACCCGGAAGTAAAAACACCATCTGCGCATGCGCACCCTTTTTTCTATGGCCATGCATGCGTAGATGGCGCCGAGCAGATCAGCTGCTGGGCGGCTTCCCTGGGTCTTCCCCCTCTTGCTGGCGGGAGGGCGAGCGGCGGGCATCAGCGAGGAGTTTCCCCACCGCCCACGCAAACTCCTCGCTGCTGCCGGGCCCGCCGCTTGTCTTGTCCGCCCGCTGCTTGTCCGCCGCCTGCCTGCCCGCTGCTCGCCCGCCCTTCGCCCGCCCACGCCGTTCGCTCGCGCCGCTTCCCAGCTGAGTCCTGAAGCCAGAAGGCAAAGGCGAACTTCCGCGTTTGGCTTCGGGACTGAGCTGGGAAGCGGCGCTGGGGTTTCCCCACCGCCCACGCAAACTCCTCGCTGCCGCTCGCCCGCCCTTCGCCCGCCCACGCCGTTCGCTCGCGCCGCTTCCCAGCTGAGTCCTGAAGCGAACTTCCGCGTTTGGCTTCAGGACTCAGCTGGGAAGCGGCGCGAGCGAACGGCGTGGGTGGGCGAAGGGCGGGCGAGCGGCAGCGAGGAGTTTGCGTGGGCGGTGGGGAGACCCCAGCGCCGCTTCCCAGCTGAGTCCCAAAGCCAAACGTGGAAGTTCGCCTTTGCCTTCTGGTTTCAGGACTCAGCTGGGAAGCGGCGCGAGCGAACGCCGTGGGCGGGCGAAGGGCGGGTGATCGGCAGGCGAGCGGCGGGCGCGCGGGCAGGCAGGCGGCGGACAAGCGGCGGGCGGACAAGACAAGCGGCGGGCGCGGCAGCAGCGAAGAGTTTGCGTGGGCGGCGGGGAAACCCCAATCTTCGGCTCCTCGCTGCTGCGGCGGAAGTAAAAACACCATCTGCGCATGCGCAGATGGTGTTTTTACTTCCGCACCGCTACTTCGCGAAAAACCGATCATTGCGAGGGGTCCTGGAACGGAACCCTCGCAATAATCGGGGGACCACTGTAATTCCCTCAACACTGTCAGACTTTCTACTAAATCTGCACTTCTATTCTACTAGTTTTTCTCATCATTCCTATCACCAATTTCCTCCCATGTTGACTGTATGACTGTAACTTGTTGCGTATATCCTAAGATTTTTATTAATATTGCTTCTTCATTGCTTATTTGACCCCTATGACAATCATTAAGTGTTGTACCACATGATTCTTGACAAATGTATATTTTATTTTATGTACGTTGAGAGCATATGCACCAAGACAAATTCCTTGTATGTCCAATCACACTTGGCCAATAAAAATTCTATTCTATTCTATTCTATATGAAACCAAAATAGGACTATAGTGACTGATGAATAAATCATTTGAGTAAGTATTCCTGTGCCCATTTTACACTTTCAGGACAATGGAGTTGACAGCAATACTTTTAAAACATTTTCTAGAGTGCCCAGTAAACATGACAAAATGTTTTGTTGAATTAATCTGGTAGTTAAGATTAGGAATGTGCAGCTATTGAACTCCAGTGAAAAAAGCAACAGGGCATCATAGATTGTTCTCAAGGATCTTTTGTTCCTAAATTCATCTTCGATTTTTCTGCAGTTCTTTTGATGAATATAGTTCAGAGCTTAAGTCGGGAAGACTGGAATGGAGTCCTGTTCACAAATCTGAGAAATTCTGGAGGGAGAATGCTGTAAGATTAAATGAAAAGAATTACGAACTGTTGAAGTACGTTCCCAGATTCTCTCCTTTCCCCCCATTTTTTCATTAACAATTGAAATGTATGTGTTGCTTAGAATAATGAAAATTGCATTAAAAATCTCTAGGCCAGGGGTCTCCAACCTTGGCCACTTTAAGACTTGTGGACTTCAACCCCCAGAGTTCTGGGGATTGAAATCCACAAGTCTTAAAGTGGCCAGGGTTGGAGATCCATGCTTTAGGCCAGGGATAGGCAGAGTTTGCTCTTCTATGACGTGGACTTCAATTCCCAGAATTCCTGAGCTAGCATGATTGGCTCAGGAATGCTGGGAGTTGAAGTCCGCGAATCATAGAACTTTGCCTTCCCCTGCTCTATGTAGTATGAAATATAAATTTCACTTCAGAGAAATACTTCATCTTTAAACAAAATATGGAGGGTGATTCTTTAGATTGTAGTCCTTCTCCCTATTGTTTCTTTGGCATTCCTACTGGAACCCTTTTGTTTTAAAAGCATGTATTTGTGATTGTAAAATAGCGAATTACATTTTTATTATTTTAAAATGTAGGCTACAAAAAAGGATATTAGCTTATAATGAGCTGATTATGACAGGGAACAAATGTTTGTACTTCATTTCTACTAAGTGGAAGCATCACTTTGATCTCCAGAGAAGCAAACATATACTGTATAGATGTAAACATGTTCAACTCTTATTTTCTGGAAACATATGGAGACTATTGAAAATTGCGGAATGAGCTAGTGTAAGGTTTATGGAGTCTTCATGCAAATAACATTAAAATTAAAAATCAACATCAAGTGTATGTATGTTTCATCTAAATAGAGCACATCTCTACAGTGAAGCCAAAATATTTTAGATATTTATATTATCCATTCAACTGGTATGTTCCTATAGCTATCAGTGATTTTTTTAAAAAAAACTTATAATTTGGACTTCTGGCTTTGAAACCTAATTTGGATGCATATTAAATCAATAGGTTTATTTGTGCATGAGTCACATTGACAACTTTTAAGAATGCCTTTGTTCAGAAATCGACTGAAGAGTATGCTTCATTATTTGTAATCAAAATAATAAAATAATTAAAACATATTTTCATGGTATATTTTAATAAGATAATTTATACTTTTCATATGGTTAGTGAAGTTGTAAGTTGACAGGGACTTTTTAGAAATAAATATTTCTAAATTATTATTATTATTGTTATTATTAATAATAATTAATTAATTAATTAATTAATTAATTAAATTTATATGCTGCCTCTCTCCAGCATAGAAAAACATTATACATTGAAACATAATTAATTAAAATTAAAATTAAAAATTACATTTAAAAAACTAAAAAGCATATTAACATACTCACATATCCATTCAAACAAACCCGTTATACATTTATTGGCCAGGAGGGGGCAACACAAATCTCTGGGGGAAGTTGATTTCAAAGGGCCGTGGCTCTCACAGAAGGCTGTTCCCCTAGGTCCCACCAAATGACATTGTTTAGTTGATGGGACCTGTAGAAGGCCACCTCTGTGGGACCTAACCGGTTGCTGGGACTCATGCGGCAGGAAGCGGTCCCGTAAGTAATCTGGTCCTATGCCATGTAGGATGCCTATATGCATATTTGGATGCATATTTTAATATTTTAAACATTCTACTATTTTGTAAAAAATTTAAACCTTACTATGTAAATAAAATTGTATTGTAGAATTTTGACAAAACTTTTGGAAGTATCAGATGATCCTCAGGTTTTGGCTGTTGCTGCTCATGATGTGGGAGAATACGTTCGACACTATCCTCGAGGAAAACGGTAAGCAAAAATATACTCCTTAAATCTGCTTCAGGTTATTCGTAGTAGTTATTTCAATTTTACATGGACATTTTTATATGGTTGTGTGCAATTATAAAATGCCTGCAACAGCAGTCCTATTAATCATGTTAAGCTTTTAAATTATGGGTGTCAAACTCAAGGCCTGCTTAGGGTGCGTAGATCTGGTTCAGAAATAGCAAAGAACCGGCCTGCGGTACCTCTGCCAGTAAAAACAGAGCTTGGTAGGGTTGTGTACAGCTCCATTTTCACTTAGAGAAGCTGCAGGACGGTCCTCCAGTCCCGCCCAACGCCACCACCGCTTTCCATTGGCATGAGTGATGTCAAGCTAGCCACACTCATTCTGGTCACACCCATCCAGCCTCCTGAGGTCAACCACAACCTTGATGCGGCCCTCAATGAAATCAAGTTTGACACCTCTGTTTAAAATAGATGAATTTACTTGGCTTATTTGAGGATGTAAAAATAACCTAAATGTCCCATTGGAAAATGAAGTTAATACTGCTTTTTTTTTAAGGAAATTCTATCTATCTATCTATCTATCTATCTATCTATCTATCTATCTATCTATCTATCTATCTATCTATTCAATTTTTATGCCGCCCTTCTCCTTAGACTCAGAGCGGCTTACAACATGTTAGCAATAGCACTTTTTAACAGAGCTAGGCTACTGCCCCCACAATCTGGGTCCTCATTTTACCCACCTCGGAAGGATGGAAGGCTGAGTCAACCTTGAGCCGGTGATGAGATTTGAACCGCTGACCTTCAGATCTACAGTCAACTTAAGTGGCCTGCAGTACAGCACTCTAACTGCTGCGCCACCCGGGCTCATATGAGAATCCATTAACATATTCATCTAATCTCTTGATTATCTTTAAACATTCTTGTTACTCTGTTCATATTTCCATCTAATCTCTTGATTATCTTTAAACATTCTTGTTACTCTGTTCATATTTCCTACTGCTTCTAGAAGCACTGACAGTGAATTCAAAACAGACTCCAGTGTTGCAATTAGCTGACATTCAGTCCCTTCAAGCAGCCATTCCAAAAGAAAATGGATGCCTAGCTTCCATGTTGCATTTAATAAATGCCAGAAAGGTGGAATGCCATTTTGACCATAAACTACTGAAGAACAACATATATTTCTATAGCCTCTGAAGTAGGATGATTTCATGCCTGCTATTACATTTCTATTTTTGTGTAAGGAAAACTAATTATATTTTTATGCTAAAGTGATGTGCATTTTGATTATTCAGAGCTGAACTGTTTTACCTTCTATTTAGAATCTGGAACAAAGGGACTCCTGTAAAAATTCATAATTTGAAATTTCTAATTGTGAGAAATCAGAAGAGGAAGTAATACCAATCATTTATCTGTCCATGTCATTCTATTCACCCCGTCATGCTTTTTTCTTTCGTTCTTTGTTTAGTGTCATTGAACAGCTTGGTGGGAAACAGCTTGTGATGAATCATATGCACCATGAAGACCAGCAAGTTCGCTACAATGCCTTACTTGCTGTGCAAAAGTTGATGGTTCATAATTGGTATGTGATGGCTAGTTTTTATTTCTGTATTGAGAAAAGTAATTTATTTTCTCATTCATTAAATCTTAATTATGAAGTATCGTAAATCTTAATAATGAAGTAGCGTAAATCTTAATTATGAAGTATCATAAATTTAAATTATGAAGTATCGTAAATTTAAATTATGAAGTATCAGTGATTAATAATGATATTCTGATTATTTTTGTTATTCACACCACAAAATGAAAGCAATATTGCTGAAATGGATTGGTGTAGCTTTTTATTGTTTCTTTTTTATATTGTTTATGGTAGTTCAGTACTTGACAAGTCAGTATTTGTGAGTCGTCAATGAATGTTTAATGAATATAACTGGATCTTTGTTGACAATTTGCTTTTATTTTTTTGGTATATTTTACTTAAATATCTTTCAAGATTTTATTCTTCTGTAATATGTTGTCCCTGAAATCTTTATGTCCCCATATATGATTGATAAAAGATAAATAGAATTTAATACACATTCTCTTTATACATCTAGTAAAATGTATTAACACAGAAATTACAAATAACTAACTTGTCTACTTTTTTTTCATACAATTTTATATGTATATTTTATTAACTGACGTTTTTAGGATATGTATTACAAAAAATCTACACCTGTCTGGCAGCTCCTAGAATTTAATAGTGTTATTGCTTATGCAACAGACACAATCAATACTACTTTATTTGGGTTCTACTTTTTCTGCAATTTTTCAGCAGCTACTTAGAATGCATGCAGCACTATGAGTGATAGAATGTTTAGCTCAACGTCAAGAAAAAAAGTTAAAACATTCATTTAAAAGTCCAGAAAGTCAGGAATACAATGGAATTGAGATTGAGGCATTATTAACTGAATCTCATTACTGAGGCAAGGTTCTTTATAAATTAAGATTAATTTTATCATCTCTTAACTATTACAAATGGTCGTGCTTCCTCTGTGAAACTTTGGCTATGGGACTTTTCTCATAATAATTCGTATAGCATCATAAAGATTGATTATTTATTTATTTAAAACATTTATCTAGCCATTCTTCTTCTAACTAATTCTGGGGGGGTCCCCAATCAAAAATTAAGACAACATATAAAGCCATATTAAAACTATACAACTAAACACATTAAAATATTAAAAAGAAATAGCATTACATATATATATAATCCTTTTATTTAAAAGTAAAATAAAACTGATGTAATTAAATGTATAGTGTTTATGAACTATATAGTGTATTAATTTTCATTTTGTTTTTGAAATTAATAGTATAATAATATGAAGCTGCATAAAATAATAGACCTAAAATGTTCTTTCAACTTGCTCTCCAAGTTGATTTAACAATGCTCAGTTGTACTTTCTTTCCATTAATAAATGCTGTCTTCTTCTGGTCTTTTGCTACAGATCTGTATGTTCAGTGGCCTTATTTTTACTTTAACTTTCTGGTGCATCATACAATATAACTGAGCTGGTGTATGTGTGCAGAGGAAAAGACTTATTTTCTTGCAGAATCTAAATAAGAGTTGATCACAATTACATTGCTCTGACTAAAAATTCAGTTCTTCCCCTGCCTGTCTTGTTGCAAATTTCTTTATTCAAGATTTTTAATTGAATGGCACATTCCAGACCCCCCCTCCGACCCCCCTTTTAAATTCAGAAGCACAATGACAGCACAAAGAAGTGCTTGTGTTTGGTTTGATTGATTCTCCGATGTTAACATAATTTCATAAAAATTCTGACTCTTAAAATTCTACAACTTGTTAATCTACTTCTTTCTTAACTGTGAAATATTAAGTACCCAACCTTTAGGGATTACTAGGCTTGAAAAGATGAATGCCAATCAATGTGATGCAATAGTTACAATATTAAAGAAGGTTTGGTGAAACCTAGTCTGAAGTCCACCTTTAGGTATGGCAACTGGATAATTTTGATCCAGGGTCTCTTTTTCAGTCCAACTTCTACCAAGGGACTGAATGAAGTAAGATCCCCATATATGTATCCCTGTCTGCTTAGAACTTTTTAGATACACAGATGTTGTGGAATAGTGTAGCAGAGACAAGGAGAGGATCAGATTACCTTAATTTTACTCTAAAGAAATGCTGGTTTTCCTAGAAAAGTTGCTGCATTATTAAAAAAAAACACAGTTGTTCTGCCTGACTGGGCTCAGGCAATGCGTAACAGTCCAAGTAAAAGAAATCTAAACACACACGTGCTCTTCTAATCAGCAAACTTGTATTAAACAAACAAAAAAGGGTTACTCAAAACAGTCCTTAGTGTCAGGAAACAATGATAGTGCAAGGCTTACTTCAGCCACATACAAAAACACAGAAAAAAGCAAACAAAGACAACCTGGAATGAGCAAAGACGTTTCAGGAGTTCTTTTGAATCTTTGGAGCAAACAGCACGTCCCAGAGGTTTCACCTCCCATGTGTCTGAAAAAGCTGGGTTGAAAACTCCAAAGGCACAGAACAGAAACTTCAGAGCAGGAACCACAAATTAACACAGATAAACAGCCACAGTTTGCCTTGTGCCTCTGTTCCCTTTTATACCTTTAGCCCTCATTAAGGGAACCACACCCAGCCCTCAGTATAAGAACCACACCCAACCCAGGTGCTACTCTGATGACTTGTAATAATCCTTCAATTGATCCCTCCTTTGCATTGCTCTTCTGCTACGCATGTCTATGAATTGTTCGGCAGAAGAATCCAAGGATGAAAGACTGTCTGAGGGACTGCATGCCAAATCCCTTGGGCTGTCTGCTGAGTCCTGCGAACCAGTGGCCTCATCCTCCTGGCTGTCTGCCACGTCTTCCTGGCTGTCAGCCAGGCTTTCGCACTCACTTTGTGCCGCATCTCTCCCATCTGTGGGAGCAACGGCTGGCCCAGGCCCAAACACAACAACAGTGACTTATGTTGCACCATTTTTCCAACGATTACTGTATGATCTACAATAAAATTTAAAGATATCATACAGTCAGTGCTCATCTAATATAAACAAGCATGGATTCTGTTATTTGGCTTCCTTATTTAAAATTCAAATGTGAATATGCTCTCAAAAGTAGAACCTCTGAGCTATGAAAGGATTGACTGGCCTTCAGACAGTAAATTGCATACTTGTTTTTCGTTTCCTCTTGTTCTTCATTCTTTTCTGGAAAACTCCATTTAAGTATTGTCTTTTCCTAATTTTTTCTCTTCTCTTTTCCATGTTGTTTTTTTTTTGTAGGGAATATCTTGGAAAACAGCTACAGTCAGAACAGCCTCAAACAGCTGCAGCACGAAGCTGAGCCTCAACTCTCTTTGATGAGATAATCATAATTGCTACAAGTACCTTTCAAGTACACAGAAAAAAATAATGTAGTTGAAATCTCTTTAGCTGTCTGCTACTGTGAGCTTTCCTTCCAATAAATCTTCTGATCTTGTTGCCTGAAAGGCCTTGTCTTGTAAATCATTCCATTTGCTAGCAGGAATACAACAGCATATCCATGATAGCTAATATGTAATGTCTTTATTTTATGTATTTATTGTCTTAAAAATAAAAATAATAATTATTCTGTATTGTTTTTTATTGTTCTTTATTGGCTGCAAATCAGGTTCACTTTGAAAAGTAATTGGGTTTTTTTCTTATTCTTATTGGTTTCTTTATTGAAAGTATTTTTATCTTTGCCACCAATTATGGGTTTAGATACAATTTTAGGGAGAGGAGATGGAAAACCTGGTAGATTTGTCATTTAGCACAGTGAATGGAATTGACTTGCTTGCCATTCCCATATCCTTTCTGGCTGGCTCCTTTTCATGAATAAGTTGATGATTTAGTTAGGAGGTATGTTGTATGCACAAAGGCCCTGCTGTCAACTTCCTTCCATGCCCAGAGAGAAAGCTCTTTCCATGTTCCATGGATACAAATGTAATACATTCAACAAAAATGATTCAATGAGACTTGCATGTTTATATACATAATTTTTAATACAGGTGTTTTATGTATATAAATGTCTAAACAGAAGTTGCTTTCAAAAATATATGGAGATACAGTACTTGAGTCCATTTGATTCAGTGTATAGGCCCATGTAGCTTTCATGGCAGCAATAGAATATTTGCCATGCTGCCATGAAAACTATATGGGCCTATCCACTGAATCACAAGGACTCAAGTCTCTCCACATGTTTGTTTAAAAAGCAACCTCTGTTTAGACATTTAGATACATAAAACCTGTTTGAAAAACTGTGAGTTTACTGTTACTGCCCTTTTAAAAAAAACTTCCTAGTCTAGTTGCAAACTAATCTAGCATTTCCTGAGGATACTTCCATCAAAGTATTAATTAGCTCCAATTTTAATTAGTATTTGGGGAATAATTTATCTGTTGTGACCTGTTTTGAGCATATCGTTACTGGATGTTATTTAGTTACAATATAAATATATTGTCGGTCCATATTTTTTTTAAAAAAATATGAGTTGCTTATGGATTAGCTATATTTTGTGATTCATAGTTTTCTGAATATGGCCTATTAACTAACTTCAGCTGGAGAAACAAAGTAAAGAAATATTTATTTTTAGTAGCATATATTAGGCCAGAAAAATCAGCATAGAAAGCCACAGTTTTGACACTTTGGAATTGGAGAAAATATAAAGAAAAGGGCATGTTTAAATTTCTGCCATTAGCACCATTCAGCTTATTTCTCCAATGACTCAGTGATTCATGTGATTCTCATAACATTCTTTTAGGTTAAAGAACAGTGATTAACAAATCTTAGAAGAGATAAAAGTATATTTCTTTGGAGATCATGTTACACACTAGGATAGTATCTGTATCCATCCTTTCAAAATTCACATTAAACATTCATAAGTAATTTTAAAAAGTGATGGTGAAGTAAAAATTTTAAAGTGCAGAAGACATTTCCATAATGTAGAACATAAATTTGTTACAAGATAAAATGTTAATGTCAGAAAATTGGAGAAATATCTTCTAACTGGTTCAACCACGTTAAAATGTCATAAAAATGAGGTATATCATTTTGGGGTGATTATTAGATTTTCTGTTAGCTTATCTGTATAGAGAAGAATTTCAACACAAGTGTATGTTTACTCTACTGGGTAGATAAATATTTTTTAGGGTAATCTGAAAACCACAGCAAGGTAGGTGGATTTGATAATAGTGGCAAAAGGTACCTTGAGGAGAGACTTGAAGGGGTAGATGAGGGACAGATAGGCAGATCTATTTACTGGTATGTTGTCCCTAAAACTTAGTGGCACTTAGTGCTATTGCTATTGTTCGGTCATCTGGTTGCTTCTGACTTTTTGTCACTTGATTGGGCATCATTTCATCTGATTGTCAAGTAATTACTATTTATTGATGATGAATGCTGGATAATTGAGAAAACTAAAGAATACCAAACCGGAGTCAGGATGAATCCCAGAATATTTCATTGGCCTCGTGAGAAATATATAGAGGCCAGGAAACCACAGTGGACAGAATATGGTGAAAGAGAATTTAGGTTGGCAAATGAGTGCAATAAAGGTATACTTTCCCCTTTTTGAAGAATGTGGATTGGATAAGTATGGTTTTAAAATGGTGAAAGAAATATCAGTAATCAGTAATCATTATGCTGAGGACATTATTCTGTTGGAATGCAAATGTTCTGAACCCTTTAGTAATAAATGTCAAAGAGTACAGTTTTTTTTAAAAGACTAAAATTAAAGACTAATGAGCACAATAGAAGAATGAGCATTAGGAATGACAATCCTAAAAGCCAGAAGATAGCTTCTGGCTTTTAGGATCAACCATCAACAGTAAGGGAAGAAGCAGTCAAGAAATATGTCTTACATTAGCACTTGATAAGAGAACTGATGAAGGCCCTGGAAAATATATTTAAATGTCACAACATGCTTAGGGCTACAAAGATCATAATTCTGCAAGCCATTTTATTCTGTATAACACTCTACAGAAACAAAAATTGGACTTTGAAGAAGATAGGATAGGAAGAGTATTGAAGCTTTTGAATTTTTTTGTTGGAGAAGAGTGTCAAACGAAACCAAGAATTCACATTTGAGGCACAAATGACCAGGCTTAAATTATCCTACTTCAGACCTACTTCAGACACACACACACACAAAGACACGACTTCGCATGACTAACATTTGAAAAAAATCAAGTGTTTCTAAAAAAACATGTTTTGCTTTTTTAATATGGAAAAGGTTTATTTATATAGGCTATTACAAAATATTAATATATTTTTAAAAAATCAGTGTTCCTGATCTTTTTCCTAGCAATAAAGCCTTCTACAGAAGGAAAATCCTTTTGGTTTTTTTTTAAATTCAATAATCATATTGTTTATATAATCTAAACCTATAGCCTATACTTCTAGTCCTTGATCTTTAAACTGGGTCTTATTCACTATTAGCAATAATTATAGCTGTATCATTTAAACATATCTTATTAATTTATTTTAAAATCCAAGTATATTCTGATTGCTCTTTTCCAATTCCTTCTTTTCTTCCTTGTCTTCTTGTTTATTGATTTCATCTTTATTGCCATTATTATTCTCTAATTCATCATTATCATTATCATGATCCTCTAGTTCTTTTTCTTTAACCACTCCAAATCCCCAAAAAATTCTTTTCAAATCTTCTCAGATACCTTTTATAACTACATGAGTCTCTTTAAAAATTGTCACCAATTCTTCATGATCACGTGTCTCCATACCCTTGGTGTCAAAATTTACCATTTTTGCAACTAGTCCAGCTGCTAACAATTGTTGTTTCACAGTCTTTTAAAATTGTCTTCTTTTTAAAAAGCTGCAGTCTGTTACAGGAATTAGAATGTTCAAACTCCAAATCCCTCTAATCTTTCAATATTGAAATTCAAGTAAATCCAAGCTGTCTTTTAGTACAATAACAAGTTAATCATAGTTCTGAATTTTGCAAGTATCAAAGTTGTTTTTCTTATTCAAGGTTGGTAGCTGTCAACGTTGATTAAAATATTCCACATTGCAATCGGTCCTCCAACCAATAGGTGGCACTGAGTGCTCTCCAAATTTAATTCCCGCTTCCAATGTTCATCCGTATTTTAAATCATTTCTATCCAAATAATATTCTTATTCCAGCTTCTTTGTGAGGCTTTTAAACTATCACAACAAATTTAACAAAATTCTTATTCCCCAAAAGTTGGGCATCAATTTCAATTCCACTTTTTTTAAAAAAATCTCTTTGTTCCAAATTGGCTTGATAGCTGCTTTCCAGATACCCTGTTGTTTTGTTAAGTTTTCTCAAACAGTCGGCAACAGTCACCAATTTCTATTTTTTTCTATCTTTTCCAGCACATAATCTTATATCTTCCTTCCCAGGTGCCTTCAATCTTCAAATAAATGATCCATCTGTTTGTGACCACTACAGCTAGGACAACGAGTTGTTTCCCAGACACCGCTGGTCAGGAACTCTTGTTGGCTCCCGGGGGGGAAGGGTTGCCACCCTATTTAGGAAATCTGACAGTGTCTTCCTTCTTCACCACTCCTCCAGGATGGTTCTGACCTGGTTCCAAATGAACTAGGTCCACCAAGCGGCATGGTATCTGGATTCCCTGTGAAGCACGGGAAGTTCCATGTTTCCGTGGTGTTTGGCCATGCCCTTTCCCACAGTATTGAATTCTAACTACTGTACCATCATGGCTCATAGGTTCTAGGAAAATAAGTTCTATAACACAAGTGGCTATTTGGAAGCAGGCTCCTCTCTGATTCATTACGATATAAGAACAACAAGAGAGATAGCACAACGAGACTTGCAAGATTTTGTTATTGCAGTCTACGTCAATATAACTCTTATCTTCCAATGATTTGGTGTACCCTGCCGAAACTCCTCTTTACTCTTTTACCCTCCTTTGCTTACACAGTTCTGAATGACCAATTTTCTTTTATGCCCTATATCTGCTTTAACTAGGTCAGCAAGAAAAATGTTCCAATCAAATTATTATTATTATTATTATTATTATTATTATTTATTCGATTTGTATGCCGCCCCTCTCCGAAGACTCGGGGCGGCTCACAACATGTAACAACAAATCATAAATAATCCAACAGTTTTTAAAATGTTTAAAGATTTAAAAGACCCCATATACTAACAGACATACACACACGCATACCATATATAAATTAAACATGCCCAGGGGGAGATGTTTCAATTCCCCCATGCCTGACGACAAAGGTGGGTTTTAAGGAGTTTACGGAAGGCAGGAAGAGTAGGGGCAATCCTAATCTCCGGGGGGAGTTGGTTCCATAGGGCCGGTGCCGCCACAGAGAAGGCTCTTCCCCTGGGGCCCGCCAACCGACATTGTTTAGTTGACGGGACCCGGAGAAGGCCCACTCTGTGGGACCTAATCGGTCGCTGGGATTCGTGCGGCAGTAGGCGGTCTCGGAGATATTCTGGTCCAGTGCCATGAAGGGCTTTAAAGGTCATAACCAACCAAATACTGTGGCCAATCAACATCATTCAGGAACTATAAATTGCAGGAAAAGTCTTCAGCAACTTGGAATGGCTTTGGAATGTACTGTCTCAAAAAACAATGAATTATAGCCTTTTTTCCATATGAATGTAAAGTATTTATAAAGAACCCAAAATGAAGAGAATAGGAGATGGGTCTTTATCACAACAATACAGCATACTGAGAATATAATAAACCCACCCCACTCCCTTATTTTACTACTGAATTTTATTTTTATAAAGAAGAATGCACTAAAAATTTGCTCAGTGCAGAAATTTATTTAGATTTAAAACCTTAATAATAGAATGACGTTAAATTATTCTGAGTCTTAGTGTACAATGATGCAGTCAGCCTGACTGGTTTCAGTATATTCAGATAAGTAACGTACAAAAAATACCCAGAATACTGTCTGAATTTTAAAATCTTACATAGGTAGTCCTTGACTTATGACTTTATGTAATTTATGTAAGGCAGTTGTTAAGTAAATTTTGCCAAAGCCTTACTTACCAGCCCATGGTGACCAAGGCCTCAGCCAAATCTCCCACCTTTGCTGCAGGTGATAGTGGTTGGGGTTTTGCTGCAGGTGATAGTGGCACCAATAAGTGAGAAGACAATCCTAGAGTCATCTAATGTGATTCTTGATATAGGTTAGGCCAGTGTTTCCCAACCATGGTAACTTGAAGATATCTGGACTTCAACTCCCAGAATTCCCCAGCCAGCTGGGGAATTCTGGGAGTTGAAGTCCAGATATCTTCAAGTCGCCAAGGTTGGGAAACACTGGGCTAGGTCACTGATACTCAGGAAAGATTCATTGTTGCCATCAGGCCATAATACTCTTGTGCTCTATACTCTATGCCACTAGGTGGCAGATTACTATTATAGTAATGCAAGCTATGACTTTTCTATACAACTACAACAAGCAAGACTTTCTTTTCTCTTTTGCAAAATCCTAAGTGCAAATAAGGTGAGAGCTTACGTAAGGTCAGAGCTTAATACATACTTCACATGTTTTGACCCTTTTCATTATTGAAACAAGGTTCAAGCAGGCTCCGAGTCTCTTAAGGAACACTTACTTGAAATTAACCTTCCCAATTTTAGTTCAAGTTGCTCCCTAAAACAGAAGAATAGGCTTACAACTGATTCCATATCTTCAAGTAAGCAATCTGAATATTTAACTCTTGGGGATATAAACTGCACATGAACCTGAGTAAGTGAACATAGAGTTGGGTATTAAATATAATTCATTTTTATGCAGAGCAAGCTGAGTTTGAAGGCCAGGAATGTTTTTAGTAGTTATTTAAGCATGATAGAATAAAATAGAATAATAGAATTGTAAGGGACCTTCCACTTCCTGAGACTGGAAACCCTATACCACTTCAGACAAATGGTTATCCAACATCATCTGAAAAACATCCAGTGTTGGAGCATTCATAAATTCTGGAGGCTAGTTGCTCCACTGATCAATTGTTCTAATTGTCAGGAAATTTCTCCTTAGTTCTAAGTTGCTTCTCTTCTTGATCAATTTTGACCCATTGCTTCTTGTCCTGCCATCAGCTGTTTCACTCCTCCTTCTTTGTGGCAGCCCCTGAGATATTGGAACACTGCTCTCATGTACCGCCTAGTCCTTCTTTTCATTAAACCAAGACACACCCAGTTCCTGCAACCATTCTTCATACGTTTTAGCCTCCAGTCCCCTAATAATCTTTGTTGCTCTTCCCTGCATTTTTTACAGAGTCTCAACATCTTTTTTACATTGTGATGACCAAAACTGAATGCAGTATTTCAAGGGTAGCCTTACCAAGGCATTATAAAATGGCATTAACACTTCACGTGAAATTGAAATCTGTTTATGCAGCCAAGAACTGTGTTGGCTTTTTTGGCAGCTACTGCACACTGCTGGCTCCTAGATCCTAGATCCTTGGCAGCTACTGCACACTGCTAGGACTCCTAGATCCTTCTCACAGTTATTACTATTGAGCAAGGTACCACATACAGTGTACTGTACTTGTGCATTTTGTTTTTCTTGCCTAAATGTAGAACCTTACTTTTTTCACCATTGAATTTCATTTTGTTAGAGAGTGCCCAATGTTCAAATATATCAAGATCCTTCTGTAACTTGAGCCCATCTTCTGGAGTATTGGCTATTCCTACCGACTTGGTGTCATCTGCAAATTTGATGAGTTCCCCATCTATTCCCTCATCCAAGTTGTTGATGAAAACATTGAAGAGGACTGGGACCAAAACAGAGCCTTGGAGTACTCCACTACATACTTACCTCCATGTAGATGTAGTCCCATTGAGGACTACATGTTGAATGCTGTTGATCAGCCAGTTAAAAATCCATCTGGTGGTGATGCTGTCTAACCCACATTTTAAAAGCTTTTTCTAGTAGTAGGTTATGGTCTACTTTATCCAATGCCTTACTAAAATCCAAATAAATCATATCAACAATATTCTTCTGGCTCACTAATTTTGTCACTTTGTCAAAGAATGCAATAAGATTAGTCTGCCATAATCGGTTTTTGACAAACCCATGATCTGTTTTTGACAAATCCATGATGAAATGCGGATTGATGTGCAAAGAAAATTTCATGTTATTTAAAAGATCAATATGTTTTTCATCAGGACAAACTGCACTGAAATTACACATTACTATGCAAGATGTACATTGTTAAAACATGACTGAGATCAATAATTAAATCTGGTTAAATCAGCAGCAATGTAGGCAGAAACAGTTTACATTATTATTTCTTTTTTTAAAAAGAAATTGCTACCACTTAAATACAGGTGTTTTTTTTCAGGAGTAGAAAAGCTTTGTCTACTGCATTGTTTCTTTGGGGCATGGCACAGTAGTGCAAAAATAAGTGTAGCATTCTGTTGCTTCCTTTTGGGTGGGAGGCTATTATTGTTAACCATTTTCCTTTGTCAGTTTTCAATACTAAAGTCTTTTTAAAGATCTGTATACACTGTTGATTGTTCCCCTATTTTTGTGAAGAAATGTTGTCAGATGCTACTGCTGTGCTAGTGGCATTATTCTGATTGATCACTATAGAATAGTCTGCAGGTCAAATTTGTGTTCAATTTGTATGCTTTGTGTATTTTCTGGATGGAAGATTTGATTAGAAGATTACTGCTATTAATTCCATTGCCAATAATGAGGTAAAATGCAAATCTACTCCTATTTTCAATTAATCTAGTTTTCAGAGCTTATTCTGAACCCTGACATTAAGTGCATTGAAGTTTCAAAAGCCTTGATGTTCAAATACAAAACAGCCTAATTTAACTTTACCTCCTGGAGATAAAATCACAGCTGCGTGGTTGATTAAAACAAAACAAAACAAAACAAAGCAAAACAAAACAAAACAATGTTTTGCTAAGTTGAGAAAAGTTTAATGCAAGCGCCTCTGAAAATTGGCTATCTATATCAGCATCAGCTATAAAGTCTTTTTTATTATGATGATGGCATTTTGTTCATCAAAGACCTCTAAGGGAAATAAGTGTATCTCACCATGACACTTGGTGATACTCATCAACTACGCTATCAGCCTTGCCCTGAAAGCATACAACATTTTAAATTACTTGTCTGTATTATGATAATCAAATATTCACAGATTATAATCTAAGAAAGGCTCAATAAACCAAAGTCCTCTTTACTGCAAATGTAAGAGCAAGAAGGATCAAGCATCTAGCTGGCCATAGTATTGGACCTGTGTCACAGAGACTTTTTAAAACCATGCTTAGTTGGATTGACTCAACTCAGGACAGACACAAAAGCATTGAATCATGGATACATGGGTTCTTTATTTTTCCCTATAAGGGTTAGGAAGATGCTTCATTTTGTAAAAAGCAAATGTATAAAAATGATATTACACATAATAGAGGAAAGAATATTAATTTCAACTGAAACTATGCTGGAATTCTTTACATTGAACACAGGAAGGTCATAAGATGATTGGGGACCAAAAAGAGAAAAAAAACTTGTATTATCAGTTGACATGCGACAGACAAATAATTACCTAATCTATTTTAACCGAATTGTTGTGTTTCTTGCAAGTAACATGTTCAAGAACAGCAAATGAAGCATCTGGTTGAGACCTGGTGGTGCAATGTTTAGAATACAGTATTGAGGCAAACTTTGCACACAGTTTGTAATTCAATTCTGATAGGATTCAAGGTTGCTTAGCATCCCATCCTTCTGAGGTCAGTAAAATGAGGATCCGGATTGTTGGAGGCAATATGATGACTTGAAAACCACCCATAGAGTGCTGTAAAGCACTATGGGACAGAATATATGTTTCAGTATGTTTTGTTGAGTGTTTTTAAAATATATTGGAGCTTTTAAAGTCTTTTTAGTCATATTAATTGAATTTTTATATGTACGGTATTTGCTATGTTCTTTTGATATGTTGTGTGTTGTGAGCCACCCCAAGTCCTTGGAGAGGGGCGGCATACAAATCCAATCAATCAATCAATCAATCAATCAATAAACAAATAAATAAATAAACAAATAAAATAAGCCTAAATGTTATTGGTATTTCTATCTACTGGAAAAAATGAAGAGTTTCTGGGAAATATATTGTTTTCCCACAAAAGGATTTTTAAAGGTGAAATAACTGTTTATACTGGTAGATATAAAATAATTCTTAGAATGCATAGAATTCTAAGAATTCTTTTCTTAGAATTAGAGCTAAGGCATAATAAAAATTTATGAAATATGTAAGTGCTTTCTTTGAATACCTCTAGTATCAGGCTGGGAGTGGGGAGGAACAAAAGAGAAAAAAACTGAGAACACAGAGGAGTTTGCCATACAGCTCTGGGACAAAGGCTGAAAACATATATAAATTGACATCATGTTCTTTCTAATGCTATCGGCCTATGTATTCCATAATAGATCCATCTTAACTCTTTCACCATCTGAAAATTTATTCTGAAATATAAGTATAAATTTCTGTTTGTCTTCCTTCTTATAATTTGGGGTAAATAGTTTTGGTGATGGTGATGGGGAGAACTTCATTGTTAAAGAACAGAACATAAAAGTCCTCAGTTTTCATTTCCACAATTGATCATATGGGAAACACGGCCTTCATTTTTCTGTGACTTTTGTCAGTTTTGTTACACTTTTGTTACATTTAAATGTTTTGTCTAGATTATTACGGTTATCTAGGCCCTCAGCAGTCTGGTTTCAGGCGTGGCTACAGCATGGAAACTGCTTTGGTGGTGTTGATGGATGATCTCTGGTGGCCCGGGACAGGGGCTTGTCCTCTGTCCTGGTGCTTCTTGACCTCTCAGCAGCTTTCGATACCATCGACCATGGTATCCTTCTGCGCCGGCTGGAGGGGTTGGGAGTGGGTGGCACTGTTCTTCAGTGGTTCTCCTCCTACCTCTCCGGTCGGTGTTAGTGGGGGGTCAGAGGTCGACCTCTAGGTTTCTCCATTGTGGAGTGCCTCAGGGGTTGGTCCTCTCCCCCCTGCTATTTAATATCTACATGAAACCACTGGGTGAGATCATCCAATGGCATGGGGTGAGGTATCATCAATCTGGAGGTTCCTAACTGATGCTCAGGTTTAGATGTTAAACCTGAGTCACCTTTAGAAGGGCGGCATAGAAATCTAATAAATAAATAAAATAAAAGAGAGGCAAAGCAAATTCTCATAAACAACAAGACTCCAGATGATGGAAGGATAAAGGAAACATAGGAAGTTATGTTATTCTGCCCTTTTCCCAGTACAATCACACAGTAGAATGAACTTTGAAAGAAATCTTATGGGCATTGAGCACATATTTGCTGTTAACTGTGTTATTAAAAGGAAATCAACCTAAAGCTTTTGAAAGGTCAGAGCCCAGGAATAAAATGGGTTAGAGTTTCAATGACACTTTATGCTACAGTATTATAATCTAAGACTGGAAATTAGGCCAACAGTCCATAACTATGCAATCAAGCATTATGTACTATCAGTTGCTGGTCTTGAGTAGCAGATAAGGAAATTTAGGGAATGTGTATTTCTAATGTTATGCATCCAGTAACACCATTTTGGTATAAAACATGTAATATTGCACATCTTACTTGTTCTGCTGGGCTCTCTGGTATGAGCCTCCCGAAAATTCAAGGGCACAAATTTCAGACACACACACGTTTGAAAATTCAAAACAATGTTCTTTATCACAAAATTCAAAAGAAACAAAGCACCCTTTTTGTATTGCAAAGAGCACTCATCCCAAAACAACCTTGTAGGCTGTACAATTCCCTTAATCAGTCCTTAAATACTTAGCTAGTAGCTGTGAAGAAACGTCACAGCCCTTCTTCTTCCAACAAAGTGAGACACACACACTATGCTCTACTTTGGTTTCAAAGGCGTGAAAAATCAACAAACAAAGTCCGGAAAACAGCAACGCACGGTCCTGAAGAACTGCGATCAGATAATCTTCCACAACGGCCAAACCAACACGCTGCTATTTGTATCAGCAGCTCTAATTACTAGAGCCCCACCCAAACACAGGTGGCCTCTCTTATCTCCTGTAATATATCCTCAATTGGTCTCTTCTACGCATAACTCTGCGCATGCGTGGGTCCAAGATTTCCGCATTCGAATTGACCGAAGGTAATGGAGATTGGCTTCCTGGGCTGTGTGCCAAGCCCCCCTATTCCAAGTCACTCTCCCCTTCTTCTTCGTCCGAGGAAACTGCACTACCTGACTCTGTCGGCAATAAAACAGGCCTATGACATGTTGATGTTTCCCCTGCCTCCACCTCAACATTCCTTGGGGCAGGAGCTGGGCCAGAGCCAACCACAACATTACTATTCATAACATATACAATATGCATTATGTAATCACAGAGAAAGCATTTAAATATGTTTAAATCTAATTAGTTTACATTTAAACGTTTTGTCTAGATTATTAACAATCCTTATTTACTGATCAGTGGCAGATAAATTGTGAATCCAAAAACGTTGGTAGATGTGAAAATAGCTTTCAAACATGATAGTCTAAGAAATATTTAGATTAGTAAGAATTTTAGCCTTACCTCACGTTAAATATAAACCAAATCTTAGAAAAAAAGTCATATGAATTTAATTTCTGCCTAGCCTAAATAGTATTGATTAAATGCTGTCTGTTACTTGACTAAAATGTACAGAAATCAAAGGAAAATTTGCATATTTTAAAGCCACTGTAAAGGTGTGTAAAGTTATACAATATTTCATTTTACTGTCTTTGTGGGTTTTTTCTTTTTTTAAAAAAAATTGAAAGTTGTGGCAATCCTTGCCACAATTGTGTACGTCTATTGAAATAATTTTTCTAACGTTTTCTCATTTTGGGTCTCTTTGTCACATTTGGTAATTCTTGCAATGTTTCAAATTTCTTTGAAATTTGTATGTACATTTTTTTTAGACAAAATGGTATTTTACACTTAATAGATACAATATACAGTGGTCCCTTGACTTTTGTGGGGGATACGTTCCAAGACCGCCTGCGAAAGTCAAATTTCAATGAAGTGGAGGCGCTCCCTTCCTTCCTTTCTTCCTCCCCTCCCTCCTCCATTCCTGGTTTTACTTACTCCCAGAACCCACAGGGGCAACGGGGCAGCAAGCTGGGGGCTTTGCTGCACTCGCTGCTGATGCTCAGGATCAGGGCAGGGGAAGGAGAAGCTCAAGCCAAGAGTGATCCAGGCCAGGACTCGAAGCCGGGATTCCAGCTCAGAGGTTGGATGCTACCACTAACGGAAACGGCTTAGGTGGGTGGGGAAAGAAGATGCAGCGGCAGGCGGGAGTAAGACTCAGCTTCAAGTGGAGCGTACCAACGCTCTGAGAATTAAAGGGGAGGGATCAGGAGGCTTGGGCAGAAGCAAAGCTTTTATTTAAAGAAGCAGGATGGCTGGGGTGGGAGGTGGAGGAGGAGAGTTAATATGCACAGTATTGTACATCCGGTGGCCGCGGAAAACCCGTGGTGTTCAAAAAATCCACAGAGTATTTTTTTCATTAATATTTTTTGAAAACCCATGGTATAGACTTTCATGAAAGTCAGATCCGCAAAAGTCAAGGGACCACTGTAGTGAAAATACATGAGACTTGCTTTATTGTGATAGCTGCTTTATAGATGGTGATCTGGAACCATATATGCAATATTTCCAAGGTTCATATTAATTCTAGGATCAAAGAAAATTTATTTGAGAGTAGATGGCCAGAATCCATCATAATATAATAAAGAAGAATTCAATTTCCCTTAACATTTATTTCACTCATGCATCTTATGAGTAGATTATCAGTTTCAAGAATTTCAAAAGCCTATTTATTAATGCAGGATCAGTGGATTAATTATATAACATTAATCTATTATATTGATTCATCACACAGTCAGCCATTTGTTTCAACTGGATTTGGCATTTTTGTCCTCCTATTTAGTCTTTCCTAAAGCTCTGGGATAGGAAGATATGGATAGTGTTACAGATATTGTCAGAGGATGTAATTATTATTAATTAATGATATTATTAATTTGGATTTTTTTTCTTTCATTCTTTGCCATTAGGTTGCTTTTGCCAACACTTGTCAGTAAAAGAAATAAAACAACTCGAGTTTATGAAATAATTTTTCATTTGTTACTTTACTGAGATTTGACTTTAAATGTAATTATAGATTACTGAATTGTATTCATATTCTCTTTTTTAAAAACAGGTGTTGGAGATTTTTTTCAGGTTGTTTGTACAGGATTGTTTTAGCATGGTCGTTGTTGTGATTAGCTCTGGCCCAGCTCCTGCCCCAAGGAATGTGCAGGTGGATGTGGGGGAGACATCCACATGCTGCAGGCCTATTTTGCTCCCTATGGAATCTGCCAATGAAGCCTCCTCTGACCAAGGAAGCATGAGTGACAGGGAAGAGGGGAGTTTTGCAGACAGCCCAGGAGGAGATTAATCATCTGTATCATCCTTGGATTCTGAACAAGAATTAATGACACATCCACGCATGCGTAGAGTGATGCATAGGAGACAACAACTGAAGGATTATTACAAGAGAAAATGAGGCCACCTGTGGTTGGGTGGGGCTCCAGTAATTAGGGCTGCTGCTATAAATAGCAGCGTGTGGGTTTGGCCATTGTGAAAATGTATCTGTTCGCAGTTCTTCAGGAATCGTGTGTTGTTGTTTTCTGGACTTTGTTGATTTTTCACGCCTTTGAAACCAAAGCAGAGCAACGTGTGTGTGTTTGTGTCTCACTTCATTGGAAGAAGAAGGGGTGTGAAGTACTTAATGACTGCTTAAGGGAAATTGTACAGATTACCTGGTTGTTTTGGGACGAGTGCTTTTTGCAATACAAAAAGAGTGCTCAGTTTATTTTGAATTTTATGATAAAGAACATTGTTTTGAATTTTCAAATGTGTGTGTATCTGAAATTTGTACCCTTGAATTTTTGGGAGGCTCATGCCAGAGAGCCCGGCAGAGCAGTCGTAGAAATATCTTTTTTTCCCCATAGCAGGCTAGAAACATCTTGTATTCATAAATCAAGTAAAATGTAACGTAATTGGTAAAATATAGTACAAGACTTAGGACAAGCAAAGAACAGGTTGTTTGTTCCAAGAAGTGTTCTATTGATTAAAAATAGAAAACCCACCTGAATTTGCCCTCTTGAATCTAGTGACTGAATTGTATATAATTGTTTCAAGAAGATTTCTATTAACTATAAAAATAGAAAACTCACCTGAATTTGCTCTCTTGTATCTAGTGACTGAATTGTGTATCTGGTTACCAAGTTTCCCCCCCATGTTTTATTAAATGCAGAGTGGCATGTGGGTATCCATTTACATTTCTTTCTTTGCTGCAGTTCCTATGGAAACTGCCCCATTGGTGCTGTACATCTGAAAAGTTTTCATTATTTCTAACTTCCCAGAAGATTCATCTCCTTTTTCAAACAACCCAAATACATTTATTTATTTATTTATTGGATTTGTATGCCGCCCCTCTCCGTAGACTCGGGGCGGCTAACAACAACAATAAAAAACAGCATGTAAATCCAATACTAAAACAACTAAAAAACCCTTATTGTAAAACTAATCATACATACAAGCAAACATACCATGCATAAATTGTAAAGGCCTAGGGGGAAAGAGTATCTCAGTTCCCCCATGCCTGACAGCAGAGGTGGGTTTTAAGGAGCTTACGAAAGGCGAGGAGGGTGGGGGCAATTCTAATCTCCAGGGGGAGTTGGTTCCAGAGGGCCAGGGCCGCCACAGAGAAGGCTCTTCCCCTGGGCCCCGCCAAACAACATTGTTTAGTTGACGGGACCCGGAGAAGGCCCATTCTGTGGGACCTAACTGGTCGCTGGGATTCGTGCAGCAGAAGGCGGTCCCTGAGATAATCTGGTCCGGTGCCATGAAGGGCTTTATAGGTCATAACCAACATGTCAGAGAGTTTCCTCTTGATATTAATTTTCTTAGTGCATGTAGGTTAATTCCAATTTCTATGATTCTCTGCCTACTCAGAGTTCTCATCTTGTTCATACTGAAGAAGCTGCTTGGATTGGCAGTGAAACTTCTCAAGTCCAGTTGCCATAGCCTAACTTCCAAACTGTGATTTTTTTATGAAATTATGATAATTTAGCTTCTTGTATGTGTAATTTATGTAATTTATTTGTGTTTTAATTATTGTAATATTATTTGCTACCTAGAGTCAGTTGGATTGAGATGGGTGCCTATTGAACAAGCAAGCAAGCAGACAAATAAATAACATTGCTCCAGCCCTGTTATGAGTGGAGATTGGATGAATGGGTTGCACGTTTGGATGAATCAGGTTGATACGGTTTTTAAATATTTTATTGATTAGTTTAAATTTTAGTTTAAATTTTCTCAGTTTCTGTTGTGGTTAGTTCTGGCCCAGCTCCTGCCCCAAGGACTGTGGATATGGGGGAGGCATCCACATGCTGCAGGCCTGTTTTGCCCCCGGTGGAATCTGAAGATGAAGGCTCTTCTGACCAAGAAGACATGAGTGACAGGGAGGAGGAGAGTGTGGCAGACAGCTCAGAAGGAGATCAATTATCTAGCTCCTCCTTGGATTCAGAACAAGAGTTAATGATACAGCCACGCATGCGGAGAGCGATGCATATGCAACAACAACTGAGAGATTATTATCAAAGAAAATGAGGCCACCTGTGGTTGGGTGGGGTTGTGGTAATTAGTGAGGCTGCTATAAATAGCAGCTGTGGGTTTGGCCATTGTGGAGGATTATCTGATCTTAGTGTTTCGTGACTGCTTTACTGACTTTGACTTTTTGTGTGCTGATTTTTCCCTGAGCAAAGTGTGTTTCACTTTGTGAAAGAAGGTATGTGAATTGCCTCACAGCTGCAAGCTAAGTATCACAGGACTGATAAGGGACTTGTATAAATTACCAGTTTGTTTGGAGACGAGTGCTCTTTGCTATACCAAAAGAGGGCTTGGTTTAAGTGAATTTTCATTATAAATAACATTGTTTTGAATTTTCAAACATGTGTGTGTCTGAAATTTGTACCTGTGAATTTTTGGGAGGATTCTACCAGAGAGCCCGACAGAACAGTTTCTAACATGTTTTTTATGTATTACTTATGTTGTAAGCCGCCCTGAGTCTCAGGAGAAGGTTGGCCTAGAATTTGAACTAATAAATAAATAATAAATAAAATTCTGCACCCAAGAAGCTTACGATCCACACAATCATTACTTTTCTCAGTGGGTATCATTTCCACTTCTGTCTAAGAGGAAAAACAGTGATGGTTATGATCTATGTATATGTGAGTCTATGTTGGAAAAACAGAAGTAAAGGATCTTTTTAGTATCAAAAAATATAATGTGCAAACATTTGGGACACAGAAGAAAGGCAGAAAGAAAAAAAAACGTATAAAATGAAAAGTCAGGCATCAGTCTTACATAAAAGCTGAACACTAAGACTTGCCATCCCTGCATAGATAGAAGGGAAAATAATGGAGTAGCGACCAATCTTGCAATGGCTGAAATGACTCAATGGAGCACACCACTCTGATTCATAGCAATTTTGACTGTAATTTTTGAAACTGGCTTCAGAAACAGCCAGGGGCAGCAAGAGACAGAAGCTGATTAGGTTTGAGCATTAATCTCTAAGAGTTGAACACAGCTTAATACTAACTAACTAGTTTCCAGTTCTCCGTGGAAATGAAATATAGAGAATGATCTTATGCATGAGAACAAGACGCTATAAAAATGATTCCAATAACTTAGTGACTAGTATTAAATGAGTTGGTAGAGAAATCTGCTGTTCTTTACAGCTACCACTGTTGTAATTTTTTTTTTAAAAAAATATGATTTTAAATATGCGAATTATATACTCGCATAGAACTTATATTTGCACTTGATTGATTCTGAGTATGACTTATTTAATCCATTATTATTATCAGGTATTGATTTAAATCCTTATTTGCACTTTTCAGTTATTTGGGAGAATATAATATGGGAGCTAGTTTAGAAAATTCACTGAACACAAATACATCTCTTTACATGATCCGTAGCTGTTCTTTGTTAGGTTCCCAAATGACTTACAAAATTGAGAGATGATGTACTTACATTCCAAGAAAATACAGGTGTGATTATTTTTTAGTCTCCAGTTGAATGTCGGACCTTAGAGAGCAGAGATCTGCATGTGTATTCCACCTGTACATGTTTTCTAACCCCTACATGAGGATGTTGAAGTAGACCCAGAGACAGGGTTCAAGCAAAACGGTACTTTTTATTCAGCTCAGAGAACAAGTGACAGCTCAGCAAGGCAAGTGACAATTCAGCGAGTACCGACTGGCTCTGCTTGGAAAAGCCGCTTCTTTTATACATTTGCGGCTCCCGCCAAAGCAAGAGCCAGCCGCGTCTGAGCCAATCAGGAGCGACTTCCTGCTTTGGCTCAGACAGCGCTGGAAGACGGAACAAACTATTTACAGGAAATACAAGGTAGCCATTTCAGGATACAACACCCCTCCCCTCATAGTTGGACACATCCATCACGAAAGCCACGTGACAAAGTCGTCCAATCGGTGGGGCCTCCGTGAAGCTCGCTCTGACCTGCGCAGTTCAATTTCTCCTTCGACACCGACTGTGGAGGATGGCTCACCGCTGTTCTCCCTGCGCGGCGGACTTGGCCTGGCGGGCCCAACGAAGGCTTCGGAGGAGGAGGATGGCTCGGCATCGCTGGATGGCTCCCCTTGGCCCGATAAGTCTCTTTGCGTGTTTCTTAACTCGGGCAATGTGTTAAAGTCTGTTGAAGGGGGAGAGTCCATGTCAGCGGTTTGTGGCAATTGATTTTCTGTTCGCTTCCGAATGTGGTCTATGTGTCGTTTCCACAAACAACCATCCTCTAGTTTTACAATATAAGTCTTTGGTGCATTTTGCTTAACAACAATTCCTTTCATCCAGTTTACATTTCCATCAAAACTTTTTACATATACATTTTGTCCCAAATACATTTCTCTTTCAGGTTTTACACACATTTGATTATTATTAATACAGAACCTTGGGTTCAACCTATCTAGTGGTGACCTTAATTTCCTTCCCATTAATAACTCTGCAGGGCTTACATGTGTGTGCGAGTTAGGGGTGATGTGTTGGGTGAGTAAGAATTGGTCCAAGTTTTGTTGTACATCCCCAGGGCCTGACCTGCGCAATGCCTCCTTTGCCACACGAACGTAACGTTCTGCCAATCCATTAGCCCAAGGCGAGTAAGGCGAGATGAGGGCATGCCTGACCCCTAGGCCATCTAGGAACAATTCGAATTGCCTGGCTGTTAGCTGTGGCCCATTGTCAGACACTAAGATATCTGGGCAACCATGGGAGGCAAACAGTCTACTCAATACCTTGATGGTGGCACTTGTGGTTATGTTGTTCATTGCTATTATTTCCACCCATTTGGAGAACGCATCAACCACTATTAAGAAATACTGGGACCCCACTGGACCAGCAAAGTCAATGTGGATTCTTGACCAAGGACCAGCAGGCTGCTCCCACTCAGCCGGAGTTGTTTTGGGGGGATTAGGCCGTGATTCTTGGCATGGTTCACACTTCGAAACCCAGCTCTCAATATCAGCATCCAGACCTGGCCACCATAAATGCCCTCTTGCTAGGCTCTTCATCCTGACAATCCCAGGATGGCCCACATGTAACATTTTGAGTACCTTTTCCCTTAGGCTTTTGGGGATGATCACTCTATCTCCCCACAGCAGACAACCCTTTACATAAGATAACTCAAGTCTTTTGGTTTTGAAGTCACACAATTCAGGTTTCACAGAATCATTTTGCCATCCCTTAAGTACACAGTTTACCACTTGTTTAAGGATTTGATCTTGCTGCGTGTGTGCAGCTACCTCTTTGGCCGTGGTTAGTGGGTTATCCTCGAGTTCTATCATTAGTACATCTGTGGAAGGAGCAGGGTCCTCCACTAAGTCTGTTATGGGGCACCTGCTGAGGCCGTCTGCGTGATTGATTTCCTTCCCCCCCTTGTGGGTGAGATCATACTGGTACCCTGAGAGGAAAAGAGCCCATCTGATCAGTCTTGGAGACATAAAAGGCGGAGTGGGCTTGTTGGGGGCTAGCAGACCTAGTAAAGGCTTGTGGTCAGTGACTAATTCAAAACTTCTTCCAAAAATGTAATTGTGAAATTTCTTTACCCCTGCCACTAAAGCTAGAGCCTCTTTGTCTAACTGGCTATAATTCCTCTCTGTGCTGGTCATGGTTCTTGAGAAAACTGCTATTGGGGCCTCTGTCTTATTAGGCAGAACGTGAGCTAGGACTCCTCCTATGCCGTACGGTGAAGCGTCGCACGTGAGCCTAATGGGTAGTGAAGCACTATATTGGACTACCACACTTTTAGAAGTTAATAATTGCTTTATTTGGAAAAAAGCTTCACGTTCAGTTTCCCCCCAAGTCCAGCGGGCTTCCTTCTGGAGTAAACGATGTAGAGGCTCTGCTACTGTTGCCTTCTGCTTTAAAAAAACGGAATAAAAATTAAGGAGGCCTAAAAATGCCTGCAGCTCATTCTTATCTCGTGGCTCTGGGGCTTCCCTAATGGCTCTCAGCTTCTCTGTTGTGGGGTGGATACCTTCTTTGTCTACTTTATATCCTAGGAATTCTATACTGTTGGTTCCCCAGACACATTTGTCAGGCTTGATTCTTAAGCCTTTGTCCTGTAACCTCTTAAGTACTTCCCTTATTCTTTTGTTTACTTGTTCCTGGTTTTCCCCTGCAATTAAGATGTCATCAAAATATGGAATGGCCCCATTTACCCCTGACAATAGGCGTTCCATAATGCTCTGGAATATTCCTGGGGCTATGCTTACCCCAAACTGTAACCTCGTGCATTTGAAAGCCCCCCTGTGTGTTACAATTGTTTGTGCGTTTGCTGTTTGTTCATCGACCGGGAGTTGCTGGTAAGCTTGCGCGAGGTCGATTTTTGCAAACCTTTTCCCTTCCCCCAGGGAGTGTAGGAGTTGTTGTACCACCGGGATGGGGTAAGGGTGGTGTTGGAGGGCCTTATTAAGGGTAGATTTATAGTCAGCGCAAACCCTTAAAGAACCATCTGGCTTCAGAGGCATAACTATGGGAGTTTCCCATGGCCCTTGTTCCACAGGGACCAAAATACCTTGGCTTATAAGTTTATCAAGCTGCAGGTCTAGTTTGGGGAGAAGCGGAAGGGGGACCCTGCGAGGTTTTAGCCTGACTGGTGGGACCTTGGGGTCAATAGAAAATGATATAGGGGGCCCCTTATACGATCCTAAGGTGGGGCTGAACACTTCAGGGAACTCTTGCACAAAGTTAGGCATATTATCACAGTTTACATTACACACACCCGAAATTTCAATCCCCAAAGGTTCCATCCAAGCCAAACCCAAGAGAGAGTGCTTAGCCCCCGTTACAATAAGCATGGGTAAGGTACATTTGACATTCTTGAATACAATAGGTACATTTGCTGTGCCCAGGACCGAGATTACCCCCCCTTGAAAATCTCTGATCACTAAAGAGGTTTGTTTTAGGTCAGATTTAGACATATTAGGCATATACAGTTTAAACTTCTCCCAAGGCATAATGGTATACCTAGACCCAGTATCAAGCTCCATCGAGCATGGTTGGTTATTTAGTAACAGTGAGATAACAATTTTGGCCCCTTTTTTGTTGCCGTGTTATTCACGGAAAATTGAGTGTTACCTCTATAGTAGTCGCGGTTAGCGGTTGAGTAGTTCCTTTGACCCGAATAGCGGAACGGTCTATTTTCTCGCGGTTGGGAGGTCTGGTTTTGTGGTCGTTGGTATTGCGGTGTGGCGAATGTCTCCTCTGGTGCCGTTGCTCTGCATGCGATGGCGATGTGGCCTCGACGGTTGCAGCGGCGGCATGTGGCGTCTCGGAAGGGGCATCGATGGCGCTGGTGGTTTCCCCGGCAGCCCGCGCAGGGGGCTGGGTGAGTAGCTCTGTGGTGTCTCGGCTGGTCTTGTACCAGGAAGCAGTTGTCCCCGTTGTGAGCTGGTTGGCTGGGGTCGTCTGATTCCACGGCGCGGGGAGACGCGGAGTCAATCTTGGCGATGAGTTCTCGCCTTCCGTGTTCTTTTAATTCTCTAGCTGCTGCGTCGGCGGCTTCTGCGGTTTGCGCTAGTTTAATTACGGTTTGTAGAGTCGGCTTGTCTTCGGTGAGGAGTTTGTTCCTCACCGTGGCGCTTCTCATGCCAAAAACCAAGGCATCGGTGAGGCGAGCTTCCGGGTCTTTAAACTTGCATTGTGCAAGCACCGTCCGAAGTCGCGTTGTAAACTGGTTGATTGATTCTGTTTCCTTCTGAGCCATCATAGAGAACTGATGCCGAAAAACCATGGCTGGTTTGGTCGGTTTGAAATGGCTCGCTAACTTGTCTTGTAGGACGTCCCAAGCGACGGTTCTTGCTGGCTGCGGGTCGGTGAGAGTCTGGGCGAGGCCACGGATTTCTGGGCCGCAGTAATTCAGAAAAATAGCCCGTCTGCGATCGGCTTCGGCGTCCTGTATCCCTGCTGCCTCGAGGAAGATCTCGAAGGTAGCCATGTATTCGTCCCAGGACGTTTTCTCGGGGTCGAAGAGCTCCGGAGCCTGGCCGATCTGGACTTTGCTCATGTTGCACGCGATGTTTCTTCCGTCCGTTCGTCGCCAGTGAAGTAGACCCAGAGACAGGGTTCAAGCAAAACGGTACTTTTTATTCAGCTCAGAGAACAAGTGACAGCTCAGCAAGGCAAGTGACAATTCAGCGAGTACCGACTGGCTCTGCTTGGAAAAGCCGCTTCTTTTATACATTTGCGGCTCCTGCCAAAGCAAGAGCCAGCCGCGTCTGAGCCAATCAGGAGCGACTTCCTGCTTCGGCTCAGACAGCACTGGAAGACGGAACAAACTATTTACAGGAAATACAAGGTAGCCATTTCAGGATACAACAGATGTGAATGTCTGGAGTGGACTACTGCTTTACCTGGATTTGAGAAAAGGGACATATAAAGTCAATTGTATATTTGCTGATTCTGACTTTTTTGCCATCTTCTATGAATAACTGTTGTTGTTGTTGTTGTTGTTGTTATTATTATTATTATTATTATTAATTAGATTTGTATGCCGCCCCTCTCCGTAGACTCGGGGCGGCTCACAGCATACAATAAAACAATTCATGACAAATCTAATAGATTTTAAAAATATATAAAAACCCCATTATTAAACCAGACATACACACAGACATACTGTACCTCAGGAGAAGGTTGACTAGAAATTGAATTAATACATCAATAATAAATAAAATTTTGCACCCAAGAAGCTTACGATTTACACAATCATTACTTTATACTAAATTGTATAGCCCCGGGGGAGAAGGGGAGGAATGCCTCAATTCCCCCATGCCTGACAGCAGAGGTGAGTTTTAAGGAGTTTACGGAAGGTAAGGAGGGTAGGGGCAGTTCTAATCTCCGGGGGGGAGCTGGTTCCATAGAGTCGGGGCCGCCACAGAGAAAGCTCTTCCCCTGGGACCCGCCAAATGACATTGTTTAGTCGACGGGACCCAGAGAAGACCAACTCTGTGGGACCTAATCGGTCGCTGGGATTCATGCGGCAGAAGGCGGTCCTGGAGATATTCTGGACCAATGCCATGAAGGACTTTATGGGTCATAACCAAAACACTTTGAATTGTGACTGGAAATTGATCGGCAACCAATGCAGACTGCGGAGTGTTGGTGTAACATGGGCATACCTGGGGAAGCCCATGATTGCTCTCGCAGCTGCATTCTGCACGATCTGAAGTTTCCGAACACTTTTCAAAGGTAGCCCCATGTAGAGAGCATTACAGTAGTTGAATCTCGAGGTGATGAGGGCACGAGTGACTGTGAGCAGTGAGTCCCGGTCCAGATAGGGCCACAACTGGTGCACCAGGCGAACCTGGGCAAACGTCCCCCTCGCCACAGCTGAAAGATGGTTCTCTAATGTGAGCTGTGGATCGAGGAGGACGCCCAAGTTGCGGACCCTCTCTGAGGCGGTCAATAATTCCTGCCCCCCAAGGTTATGGACAGACAGATGGAATTGTCCTTGGGAGGCAGAACCCACAGCCACTCCGTCTTATCCGGGTTGGGTTTGAGTCTGTTGACACCCATCCAGACCCCAACAGCCTCCAGGCACCAGCACATCACTTCCACTGCTTCGTTGTCTGAACATTCCTGATAATTTGATTAAGATGTTAAATGGCATTACCATCACAATTTTAAGCAGAATGATTGCAAACAACGTTGTGTTCAAAAGTCAATTAATGTGCAATTGGTAAGGCTAAGCACATTACCAAGTAATGTCTTCCTTATCTTGATATTCTTCAGACTTCATATATAAGCATATTTGAAGAAAGTCTCTTTCATTGCCTAGGGAAACTGCACTTTGGGATGTGTAAAAAGAATATGCTGTGAAAACAGTACAGAGAAAATGAGCAGAGTAACTTAAACTATTTTTCTGGCAAGGGTGAAGATTCATATTTTATATTTTCTGAGAACCCATTTCATCAATCACATGTGGGATAGCTTGGATATCAGCTTATTTTAGTGCCCTTGGAGCATATCATTTTCCTTTGAAGTCCAGATTTTTTTTGCAATAGCAACAAATGATGAATTTTACCAAGGAAACTACACGGATAAAAAATATAAAATGATTGACGATCTAGGACCATATAATGGGCCTCTTGGGTTTCAAGGCATTTGACACAGAACTGGGGAAGAGTGGAGAATCTTTTGGAATACTAATGAGGTTTAGGACACGACTAGACTCTTTAGGATGTCTAGTTGCTGCCATTCAAGGTAGGGAATCCAAATCTACAAAGACAGGAACATGAAACATAGGAAACAGGAAAATATACCAAAAAAACCTTCACATGGTGAAATATGAAATGAAACAACTTTGCCCAGGTTTGCCCAGGTTCGCCTGTGAACCAGTTGCGGCCCTATTTGGACCGGGACTCATTGCTCACAGTCACTCACGCCCTCATCACCTCGAGGCTCGACTACTGTAACGCTCTCTACATGGGGCTACCTTTGAAAAGTGTCCGGAAACTTCAGATCGTGCAGAATGCAGCTGCGAGAGCAATCATGGGCTTTCCCAAATATGCCCATGTTACACCAACACTCCGCAGTCTGCATTGGTTGCCGATCAATTTCCGGTCACAATTCAAAGTGTTGGTTATGACCTATAAAGCCCTTCATGGCATCGGACCAGAATATCTCCGAGACCGCCTTCTGCTGCCCGAATCCCAGCAACTGATTAGGTCCCACAGAGTCGGCCTTCTCCGGGTCCCATCAACTAAACAATGTTGGTTGGCGGGCCCCAGGGGAAGAGCCTTCTCTGTGGTGGCCCCGACTCTCTGGAACCAGCTCCCCCCAGAGATTAGAACTACCCCTACCCTCCTTGCCTTTTGTAAACTCCTCAAAACCCACCTTTGTCGTCAGGCATGGGGGAATTGAGATATCTCCCCCGGGCCTATATAATTTATGTATGGTATGTTTGTAGGTATGTCTGCTTAAAAATGGGGTTTTCTTAACTACTGTACTTTGAATTTTTAAATTGTAAATTATTAGATTTGTTATGAATTGTTTTATTATGTTGTGAGCCGCCCCGAGTCTACGGAAAGGGGCGGCATACAAATCTAATAAATAAATAAATAAATAAATAAATAAATAAATAAATAAATAAATAAATAAATAAATAAATAAATAAATAAATAAATAAATAAACAAACAAACAAACAAACAAACAAACAAACAAACAAACAAACAAACAAACAAACAAACAAACAAACAAACAAACAAATAAATAAATAAGCAAACTACATTAACATTTTAGATGTCAATGAATTGAAATAGGCTAGAATTGGACACTACTCAAGACATGAAGATCAAAGAAGGAGCAGCACTTCTTTTGCATAGGAAGGTTATAAAAAAGAACTGTGCTGGCTACAATATAATCAATAACCAAAATATATCAATTAGATTTTATGGCTGGTCCTTTTATATGAAAATTATTCAAATTTATTTTCCAACCACCGATACAGAAGAAGATAAAGTTGGTGCTAATATACAGATTCCAAGTTAAACTAAAGCAGAATCCCCCCCCCCCAAATTGAACATATAGTCATCATTTTGAAGAAGACCATCAGGAATTAGTTCGAAGTCCTGAATCTCAATAATAGAAACTGAAGGAACTATGGAATGAAATCCAATAAATTATTAAGGATAAATGTGAAAATGACTTTTTAGAAAAGCAACAGATTGGTTGTTAGAACAAACAGCGGAGGTTGCCAAGAAGAGAAAATAAATTAAAGCCAAGAAAGACAAGGTTTCAGAAACAATATTAACAATTTCAAAGAGCTGTTAGAAAAGATTATAATGAAAATTACAAGTTTTCTAAAGATAGCAAAGGTGAAAACATGCTTGGAAAGACAAGGATAGTCTTCCAAAAATTCACTGAATTCCAAATTGGCACCAAAGGATATCAATGGAGAGAAAGTAACTGATTCTAAGATAAAACAAAGGAATGTACTGAAATTTTGTATTTTACAGATGTCAACATCCAAGATACCTTGAAGATATCATTACCAAATCAAAAGACTATAGAAATTGACAGAATATTACAGAAATATGGTAAGCAACTGTAGTGGAATCTTTGAATGATCTTGGGAGATGGGGGAAAGAGATATGCTTAGAAAACAATAAAACGTTTGCCAGATCTTTAAACTTTCTCAAATTGATTAGGAAGGTATTACATTGCTGATTATATTTTCTTTTTTTATCTTCCTTCCTTCCTTCCTTCTTTCCTTTTCTTAATATAAATCATGTATTTAAGTCTTGTTTATTTATTTATTTATTTATTTATTTATTTATATATGAACAGAGTTATGTCAGAAGAGCAAGAAAAATATCGATATGAAAAACCACATAATATGTAAAATTGTAAAATAAAGTAAGAAAAATAAGCAAGGGAAGAGAGATTAATATCTCTCTCTACTTTTTGTATGTACCTCTGTTTGTTTTTATAAATTTTCAATAAAAGCTTTAAAAAAAAGAAAAGAAAAAAAGAAAACAATAAAACAAGAGAGTTTGTAACCCCCATTGGATTAATGGTCAGAGGAAGAAATTTAGGAAGGTTTAGCTCTAATTCTTCATGTGGTTTAAAGTAGTATTTGTACCTTGAGACTAGCAAGATTCTATTAATGTAATCTTACAAAAACGTAGTGATCAAGAAATGTACATACCATATCAATATCAGGAAAGGAAAGGAAAGAAACAGGCTGTGCAAACTATCTTTATTCCCAAAGATGCTTTTTCAACAGGCAACTTTCTTGTTTTTCTTTAAAGACATTTCGCTTCCCATCCAAGAAGCTTCTTCAGTTTTGTTTGGATGGTGAGGAATGGAAGGATTTATATTATTGCAGAAAGCTGGTCATTTGCATTCTTTTAGAGAGTCATTGAGGCCACTTGGAGACTTGTTTGTGCAAATGAATGTGCTATTAAAAGGAGATAGATGAAGCTGTATCCCTCCCCCTATGTTGAGAGAAGGCTGTTCAGTTTTGACACGTATGGCCTCTTTGTCCCCCCCTCTTCAAACTAGCAGTCCTCTCTGTACAAAATGTAGACTTTGCTATCTTCAAAAGGCTGGCCCTTGTCTTTTAGATACAGGTGGATTGCTGAATCTTGTCCTGATGCCTTTATTTTCCTAAGTTGTGCCATGTGTTCGTGAAGTGGTTGTTTTGTTTCCCCAATGTACAGATCTGCACATGCCTCACTGCATTGTACTGTATATACCAGTGATGGCGAACCTATGGCATGAGTGCCACCGGTGGCACATGGAGCCATATCCGCTGGCACATGAGCCATTGCCCTTGCTCAGCTCCAACATGCATGTGTGTGCTGGCCAGCTGATTTTTGACTTGCACAGAGTCTGGAAGGGTGTTTTTGGTTTCCAGAGAGCTTCCAGGGGGATGGGGGAGGGCGTTATTGCCCTCCTCTAGCTCCAGGGAAACCTTTGCAGCCTAATGGGTCCACCAGAAGTTGAGAAAAAGGCAGTTTCCAGCCTCTAAAGGGCCCCCATGGGGTGGGGAAGCTTTTTTCACCCTCCCAAGGCAATGAGCACTCCGCATGCTCAATAATGCACACTCATGCTCTTTTGGCACCCAAGGAAAAAAAGGTTTGTCATCACTGGTATATACCATATTACTCAGTTTGTGTCTGGGTGTTTAATCCTTGGGTTAGAGAATCTTCTACCTGTATTGAAAAGACAAGGGCCAGCCTTTTGAAGATAGCAAAGTCTACATGTATTCTTGGGTTTTAAAGTGTACATGTATGTCCTTCCATTCTCACCATCCAGTCATAGCTGAAGAAGCTCCTCAGATGACAAGCAAAATTTCACATAGTAACAAAATAATAGCTAACCCTATCCAATTTACATTTCAGCCATACATAGAAAGGAAAATGCCAGATGTTGAAGTTTTAACAGAGGAACCCATAGGATTATTACTGATACACACTGGATAATCGAAAAAGTCAAAATGTGCTTCATTAATTATAAAAAAGCCTTCAGGGTTAGCAAAGTAGCCAGAAAAGAGCTGTATACCTTCTCTTTATTTATTCAACCTACATATAGAATATTTATAGGGGAAAACTGGACTGGAAAAAGATGAATGTGGTTTTAAAACTGGAGAAAGAATCATCAATAACCTGCATTCTGCTGATGAGATTACTTTGCTGATGAAAATGCAAGCGAGCTGCAATCTGTAGTAAGAAAAGTCATGGAACACACTGAAGAAATGTGACCAAGATTAAATATAAAAAAATAAAACTAATAATTATGTCTGCCACTGTCATTTGTTTTGTTATTTGAAAGAATATGTTAAGTAGCATATCAGAAACAATGTGTCCGCTCTGGGGATTATGGAATAAAAAATGGTGGATTCCAATTACTTGCTTATATGTTGTTTTTGTGTTGAAACAGTTTAAACTTGTTTCATGGCAAACAGGGATTCTTTGAGGTAAAAGTCGGAGGGATACCGACATTTTGGCCATGTTTCTAAAAATATATATTTCTCAGAAATCATATACTAGGTAGGTGATGCTGGTTAAAGATGAGCAGAGCCATAATATAATACAGTTTAAGAGGGTTGGGGTTGTTATTGTTGTTTTTAATTTCAAGGCTTAACAAAACTTTTTAACCAACCTGAGCAGTCCATCTTCAACCTTATGGCTAATAAGACAAAATTTAGTACTTGAAAACCTTCCCTTAAAATCTTTGGATGTGGAAGGTGACGTGCAGAATAATAGTTCATGTATAGTTTCCAAATTAAGTTTGTATCTTTTTTAAGGATATTGAGTTATATCTGATACTCATACATGCTCCTAACTCATAATCCACCATTCTTCCAATGGGGAATTGAACATACCTTCAGTGAAAAGTAGAGAATCCCAGCAGCCATATGCTTCAGATTGGAGATCACCAACCTTTTGGACCCCAGAGACCATTAAATCAATAACATTAAATCCTGAGGACCATTAATAGGATCTGCCCAATGACTGGCTGGGTGATCATGTGACTGGATGGGCATGGCCAACTCGATGTCACTCACATTAAGGAATGCCTTACTAGCCTCTATTCACCCCTCATCTACCAGCCACTCCTCCCCTCCCCGCCCAGGCTCCTGAGGGCCCCAACAGGAAGTAGTTGTTGGAGCTAAGAAGCCAAAACGAGAAAGAGTTGACAAAACAACTAAATTCAAAGTGGATCTGACCAAGAAGGAGGTTCAGCAGAAGCACTTCTCTGAGGACTACAAGCATAGGTTTTCCAAGTGGAGGAAAGACCTGCAGAAGTGCAAGGCCAGGTACTGGCACCTGAAGGCTCATTGGGCTGAGATGGTCATCCAGTTCCAGGTCAGATGCAGTCCCACTGGAACAAGGCCCTCCAGCTCTTCACCACCAGCAACATTTCCCTCCAGCCTTTGCCCAAAGCCCCACACCAGGAGGCTGAAGCAGATCCCAAATCAGAATTTCTGCCCCCCTCCAATACATACAAAAAGACCTCAAAGGGGGAGACTCTCTGCAGCAACACAAATGTTCACTGCATGTATCTGCTCTAGGGACCATAGTTTCAGGACCCCTGATTTAGTGCAATATAAAAAGTGCAAATATTTTTTTGCAGAGGACCAAAATTTTCTCACCGTCACCAGTGGTTCACAGACCAGCAGTTTATTTATTTATTTATTCAATTTTTATGCCGCCCTTCTCCTTAGACTCAGGGCGGCTTACAACATGTTAGCAATAGCACTTTTTAACAGAGCCAGCATATTGCCCCCACAATCCGGGTCCTCATTTTACCCACCTCAGAAGGATGGAAGGCTGAGTCAACCTTGAGCCGGTGATGAGATTTGAACCGCTGACCTTCAGATCTACAGTCAGCTTCAGTGGCCTGCAGTACAGCACTCTACCTGCTGCACCACCCTGGCTCAGTTGGTGACCACTGCTTTAGATAAACACATAGCCAAAATCAAAAAGTTTCAAAACAGGTTAAAATTTTAAATATTTCCTCTTACGATGTTATTTTCATGAAGATGTATCAGTGGATGTTTTCAAAAGAAACTGCTTTGCTTATTAAATTATAGATACAGTATTACATTTACTATGCTTTATGGAGTTCTTTGTTGGTATGACTGCCTGCATTTTTTGGAAGCAGCTCAGTTAGAGACAGCCTCTTCCTCCCAGATTTGGAAGCTAATTAAAACACCCAACGCCCGCTGTTTAAGAGTCCCTATTTGTTTACACATATGCCTTTTTTAGTGGCATGTTTGTACATAATGGAAATAGCACAAAAATGCTAGAAATCTCCAATGGATTTTCAAGCAAAGAAAATTAGAGCAACAACTGCACTAATTGCCAATTTGCCTGGTACTTTAAAAATACAATGCCCCGAAGAACATCTTGGAGATATATCAGATAAAAAGAGGCAAAGTCATAGGGGAGCAAAATTCAGGTGTTTTCTTTGCAAAAGGGCAAGATTTCCAGATGTGTTTAGATGTCAAACATCAATACTCCCAATTAGTATGGCCATCAGCTCAATGGAAATTCTGGGAGATGGAGGCCAAATAGTCTAAGCTGAACAAATTGGATTGCAAAGGATACACTGAAGCATGAAAAATAAGAAGTTGCACTAAACCTTAGTGAAAAGAACTTTATAAAACATAAAAAGGAGCATAGATTAAGGAGGAGGCAAGTATATGTCAAGAGGAAAAGATGTGATATTTTGAAGAATTGAGTTAAGACTGTGAGATGTAGAAAAGCAGTGGAACTAAAGGAGTGAAACTTTTTGTCTAATTGAACATTTAAAAATCTTCTTTTCTCTTTTTTTCTTATTCTTGAGCCATAGAAACATTGAGTGTTTCTCCATTCATAGTTCATAATGTAAATGTAATCTAAAATGTATAATATCTTCTCAAATGGAAGCGCTTTTACTAAACTGGAAACTTTAAAGCTGGAAGCTATTATGGTTTTTCAAGAATCTAATATGCTTTCACATGAGACACATTTTTGATATATTAGTGGTAATTCAAAAATTCACTAAACAATTAGCAATCTTGATTAATGACTCTCCAAACATGTTGTAGAGCAAAAAATAAACAATTGAGAAGGATATTTTTCACATTCTTCGATTTTTATCAGCAAGTTACCATAATCAAGTATTATGGCCTGGATAAAGATGACTGGTATATGATCCATATATTTTGCTTATAGTTTGGAGGAATATTGAATAGTTATTGTTGGAGTTTTTAATACAACTTTGGAGCCTTTGCTCAATTTTTTATTGTTTCAGGTAAATAGAATTGTTCATTATGGGAAGGGTTACATATTTTATTTACTGAAATAAATTATTTATGATCTTAATATTTGACTGCATCAATAAAAAGTCTTAAATGTAATAAAGCATATTTAACAATATTTCAATAATATTAAAATTGTAATTAGATATCCATTAATATTTAGCAATTTTATTGAATTCTTTTAAAGTATATTTTCCACATTGAATCACTATTTAGGGTTCAAAGAAAAAAGACAGGTAAGATATGATAAGTTTGAAATAAACATAAACTTTTGATGGATTGTGACATATTCTGATTTGCATTCATATAATATTTTCAATGGAAAATATTTGCATTCATATAATATTTTCAATGGAAATCAATTTGTGTCATCAAATCATTACTTAAATAAATTAAGAAAGCTTATTTGCAATGAGAAGAAAAACCTGTGAATTGAGATTCCAGTATGAAACTATCAATAAAGTAACATTATTTTGACAATAAAGGGCTCTGAAAAATATACATTTGACACACCATCAATTTTCCCACTTTTATACATGACTATAAAAGTTAGATTCATGGTTTTTAGACATCATATTAAATGTTTTGCATAAAAGAAATCTGATAAATGATCTGGATAATTGCTTTATGATCTTTCAAGAATTGTCACAATTAAATAAAAAAAAAGAAACTCTTTCAGATGGCTTTCCAACCAATTATTGTAAGATATTTATTGATACGTTACATTCTGTTCCTGCAATTGGATGTGCATAATCACTTTTCATAAGGTTTTCCCATTCATGGATCTGGGTTGGCAATGGCCTGGCCTGTTTGACACCCCTGGTCCAGAAGGTCAGCCAAAATGAGGCTAATCTAATCTCCGAGGAGATGATGTCCACTGAGTGGTGGCCATGGCAAAAAAGTTTTGTCAGCTCTCATTAGGTCCTATAAGATAGAACTCCTTATCAGGCAGGACTGTAACTGAGTTCTACTCAGCTGAATTTGACTTAATGGAAACTTTATGTTCTGAATTTATATATTTGCAATATTGGAGAAACCAAAGGCAAAACCAAGTATTTTTAAAAAATGTTTATATAATGCATCTAGAAATTAATGTTCACTTGCATATTTGTCTTGCTGATTCTAAAATGCTATCCTTTTCTCCTCTGAAGTATAAAGCTTTTGGTAAACACACACATTTATTACTGTTGCATCTGATTTATTTCATACTGTAGACTCTACTGCTTTGAACAAATAAAAGTTGCAGGATTATGTTTGGATTAGATTTGAACATTTCAAGTCTATTTTTATTTGTACTCTTCAGGTTCAAAAGTACATGCTTTTAAAAAGCAATGAATTATCAGTACTATTACTTTTAGAATTATCAGGACTTTTATTATTTTATTACTATTATTGCAATTATTTTGATCCAAATGAGCTAATAAGATAGATGAAATCTTTATGGTATCAATCTCTGCTTCCTTTTCATGGAAAGATTATGGTTAGGTTTCATGCCTATCTATTTCCCATCATTATCAACTGTATGGTTTAAAATTACTTTAACATATGCCTCTTTGAAAGGCAGAATTATTTATAGTCATAGATGTTCATGATATCTCTCAATATCATATGCAAATAGTGTAAAGTAAGAGTATTACTGATTAATGTTGAGGATTAAAATAACATCTGTTTATGGATACCATGTCAACATTTTGCATATTTGCTCTTATGTCCTTACTGAACCTGCTTTTATACATGATTATACCGAAGATATTAATATGGATCAAACGCACTTGCACTTTAATATTTAAATGTACAAAAGAGACAAACTAATAATGATCAGCAGGACTTCATTTTTCTATCTTGTGGATATGCAGTAATATTTCTACACCCTTTCTCATATTTTCTTAAAAGAAAACTCAACTTGAACATGAAATATAAATGAGATGAGATGATACTATGCACATAAAAGCCTTTTGATCCCTCACATCCTGGATATAAATTGTTTCAACTCCTACCCTCAAAACGATGCTATAGAGCACCACACACCAAAACAATTAGGCACAAAAACAGTTTTTTCACAACACCATAACTCTGCTAAATGAATAATTTCCTCAACACTGTCAAACTATTCACTAAGGCTGCATTACTATTACTGTTAATCTTTTTATTGTTTCTATCACCATCTCTTCCAACTTAAGACTTATGACTGCATGACTATAACTTTGTTGTTTGTATACTTATGATTTATATTGATTGTTTCCTAGTATGATTTCATTGCTTATTTGTACCCTACGACTATCATTAAATGTTGTACCATATAATTCTTGACAAATGTATCTTGTCTTTTTAAGTATACTGAGAGCATATTCCTTGTGTGTCCAATCACTTGGTCAATAAGGAATTCTATTCTATTCTATTCTATTCTATTTCTAGTTTAGTCTAGTCTATTTGAACAAAAAATTTGTCAGTTTGTCTTCCCTGATAATATTTGACTGTTGATACTCAAGTAAGCAAATATTTTTGTGCATATTCAATGCTTTTTAATTCTTGATTACTGGATTCATTTCCTTATTTCATGGAATCTTGTGAATTCTGTTCAGTTGAATATACTTACTTGTATTTACTGTCATCATGACAAAATCTCTAGAGATGCCTTTTTTGCCTGAAACTTTAGGAGAATATATATACAGTATATGAATACTTTGTCTTCCTATATCCTCTTAGCTACGTGTTCTGAAGACTAACTACCTGAATTTATTTCAATAAACCATAGGTTGAAATCAAAGTAAGTCTATATGGAATAGACTCTTTAAAATGTTGAGACTTCTATTAGTTCTGGTAAATGTACTACATATGCAGTATGATTCAATTTGACTCTGCCAATACAAAGTAGATTTCACCAAGTACTGTATTGGCAGAGTCAAATTGAATCTAGCCACTCGTTATTTTTCTTTCATTGAATGACCACATAAGGTTCTATTATTGATGAATTAATGCATACACATTCGCCAATATAGTCTGGGGGATTGAGGAAACTTTTATTTGTGGTTTCTTTATAGTCCATTCTTTATAGTCAAGGAAGTTTGACATGAAGTTGTATTTGCAACAAAATCCTGGAGAACGCCTCAACACAAGGAGCAGCTATGGCTCCCTCTGAAATCTTATTCAAATATTTCCAACTCAAGTGTTATTACAAGATTGTGATCACCCTTGAAAGAAAATATGTGTACAGTAGTCCCTCACCTATCGCTGGTGTTACGTTCCAGACCTGGCCGCGATAGGTGAAATCCGCGATGGGGAATTTATCGACTGATAGTACTTATTTAAGTATTTATATTGTAATTGTTTGGTAAGTTTTCATTGTTTTAAGTGTTTATAAACCCTTCCCACACAGTATTTATTTTAGATACGGTATTTAAATACAGTATTTACAATTTTAGATTTTTTTTTTTTTTAAACCTGCCGATCGAGTTCGGCGGGCTGTTTAAATCTGCCGATCGACTTCCTCAGAAACCCGCGATGAAGTGAAGCCGCAGTAGGTGAAGCGTGGTATAGCGAGGGACTACTGTATATATCAAAATATAAAGCTGCCTATCATATGATACGTATGGGTTAGAATGGGATATTTATACATATAGCATAACTATTTTCTTTGTATTGTGTGAAATGTTGTTTACATTAATAGAATCTCAATCTGAAGATGCTAAAAAATCAAGATACCAATACTGATTTCCAGTTAGCGATTTTGATTTACATTTTGCTATCCTATCCTCTTGTATTGTATGGCAGCATTCCCAAACCTTTCTGAGTTGGTGGCCTGGCACTCAGTGGGGAGGGGGAAAAAGAGGGGATGGTTTTGTGCAAAGGGCAGGAAAACAAACATAGTTTCATTTGAGGGGTAGACACGTCACAGTCATGCATGTAGGGCTGTGAATTCTGACATGGTGGCAAATAGGCCAATAGTGAACCACGGCCCACAGGTTTGGTACTCCAGCTATTAGGATTTGGGTTAAAATGAATGCATCTTATTATTTAATAGCCTTTTTCATGCTACAATTAGAGAGAAAATATTGCAGGCTGCAATTATTGATTTTTCACCTGGGATGAATTATTGTGCCTTTTATTTGATGGGCTATTGGTGACTAACAGCAACTGGCAAGCATGCCACTCATAATAAAAGAAGCTGATGAAATCAGAAAGAGATTTCTGCCACATTCTAGGTAAGAAGATTCTGGGTTTTTTTTAATAGTAATGTTAATTAACAAGTAGAATGGCAAAGATAATGTGAACTAAAAAATAAAAAAAATAGAAAGTGCAGAAAATAAGAAACTAGAAATAAAATAGTAGCAAAGAAAAGAAATATATAAAGACATTCCCTTTATCATAAACATATTTTTTTTAAGTAATTTATTATCTGTTTGTATCTTATATCTCTTCTTCCCATTTCCTACATCTTATTTATATTTAAATCCCTTAAAGCTTTCTGATCAGCAAAATTCCTTTAATGACATTTTAAATGGTTTTTTTCCCTGCTTGGTTGTGTTTCTGGTTTTACCATATTTTTTGCAATATAAGACGCACTTGACTATAAGATAATAATAATAATAATAATAATAATAATAATAATAATAATAATAATAATAATGATAATAACAATAATAATAATAATAATGATAATGATGATGATGATGATGATGATAATAATTATTAATTATTATAATAATAATAATTATTAATTATTATTATTATTATAATAATTATAATAATAATAATTATTATTATTATTTATTAGATTTGTATGCCGCCCCTCTCCGAAGACTCATTAGATGCACATTAGCTTTAGAAGAGGAAAACAAGAACAAAAAATCTTCCTCTGTCTCCCAGCAGTCATACAGTATTCATCTGGCTAGCATCCTTGCAGCAAACAGTTATACCCACCACCGGTCAACTGAGCTGAGCTACTGTCGCTGCCAGGGAATGCTGGAACCTTTGCTGCTGAGCAGCTGATTAGTGGTTGAATCGACCTCCCAAAATACCACCAATCAGCTGTTGTGGGCGGTGGGGATCTCCACTTATTGCTGCCTATCATTGCTACTTCCATTTGCTGCCACCATTCGCCACCATTGCCATTCACCACTGGTGCCATTTGGTCCCTGCCACTTAGAACAGCTGGTCAGTGGTATTCTGGGATGCCGATCCAACCGCCAATCAGTTGCGCAGCAGCAAAGGCTCCAGCGTTCCCCAGCAAAGGTGAACAGTGGCAGCAATGACGAATCCCCCTCCCTCCACTGCAATATTTATTCTATAAGATGCACAGAAATTTTCACCCACAATTTTTTGGGGGAAGGGGATGTGTCTTAAAGTGAGAAAAATATGATTGTCTTCCCTCTTAGAAGCAGAATTGTTATCTATATATGAATGATGGAGAAATTAAAGATGTGATGTGATCAGAAAGAAAACATTTTCAGTCTTTCCATTTGCTAGTTATCAAACACCTTGAATGACATGCATGATTAATTATCTTTTTTTTCCTATTCAGTGTTTATTCTTGCATTTTAATAGCTCATTTTTCAGCCATGGATTATATTGCACAATTATTTAAAGGCTCATAAAATATAGACAATGAATTTTGGCAAATGTTAAAGAGCCAAACGAACAGGCAAGTTTAGTATGGATGGAGCTAATAATAATGATGCAGTATTCTGCCAAGTGCTGAGTTTTTAATTTGGCACATTCAGTGTCCAAGGTGAGACACTAGGTTCCAATATACATTGTGTAGCAACTTATATCCTCAGCATTTTAATTGTAAAAAGTACTATTTGTCATCTTTCGCATTGGTTTTTGAAAAACTTTACAATTGGCCATTTAAAAAATACATCTCAAATCCACCCACTCCCTATAGAAAACAAAGTCTGGGCTAGAATATGTTGTGGTTGGCTCTGGCCCAGCTCCTGCACCAGGGAATGGGGAGGTGGATGCAGGGGAAACTTCAACATGTCACAGGCCTGTGTTATTGCCGACAGAATCAGTTCAGAGTTTAGTTTCCTCGGATGAAGAAGAAGGTGGGAGTGACTCGGCAGAGGAGGGCTTGGCACACAGCCAAGGCAGTCAATCTTCTATTGCTTCAGATGATGACATTTTGGACCCACGCAAGTGCAGAATTATGCATAGAAGAGACCAAGTAAGAACATATTACAGGAAATAAGGGAGGCCACTTGTGTTTAGGTGGGGCTTCAGTAATTAGAGCTGCTGCTATAAATAGCAGCATGTGGGTTTGGCCATTGTGGAAGAATATCTGTTCGCAGTTTTGTCAGGAATCTTGTGTGATGGACTTTGTTGCTTTTTCACGCCTTTGAAACCAAAGCAGAGCAATGTGTGTGTGTGTGTGTGTGTCTCACTTCGTTGTAAGAAGAAGGGGTGTAAAGTTTCTCCAAAGCTGCTGGCTAAGTGCTTAATGACTGCTTAAGGGAAAGTGTACAGACTACCCGGTTGTGTTGGGAAGAGTGCTCTTTGTATTACAAAAAGAGTGCTTAGTTTATTTTGACTTTTGTGATAAAGAACATTTTTTTGAATTTTCAAACGTGTGTGTGTCTGAAATTTGTATCCTTGAATTTTTGGGAGGCTCCTGTCAGAGAGCCTGGCAGAACAGAATAGGAATTTAATTCTCTAATTCTAAATCCTAGTAATCAGTCATCTGATGCCAAGATTATGTTCCTTGGGATGCCCCTGTGATATTTAGCCCTGTGAGATTAGCAAACAACTTTTTGTTCAGGACAAGTGATCACAGATCATCCCTTTTTCTATGCCACAGACCATATTCTTTAAGAGACATGAGGAACTATGTGTATGCAGAGAGTGAGCTGGGAAAACAGCCTCACCTCTGACAACCAACCTTTTGTTCATTTCTTCTGGACATTGAAAGAGTACATTCTGAGTGGATCACCATGATAATCTTTCCACAGCGTCCATCCAAGATACAGAAATCATGTATTCAAGCAGAAAAACAATTTTAGTTATTGGCTCCGGTCAAATAGCTGTTTATTTATAATTCAATACAGACTTGCTTTTGTTTGCCTCAGCAAGCCACCTAGTCCATGTAAAAGCTAAAAAATGTGTTGTAGCTGGATGGAAATTGCAGGGTCATTGCTAAGACTAGAAAAATTAGGAGGGGGGAAAAATTGTAGAAGAAAGCAATAGCAAGCCTCTTCTTTACTGTTTCAAGAAAATTTCAGGGATTACAATTTGGAATTAAGAACATATCCACATTTATTCCTTTGTTTTGTCTGATTCTGTATAATTTTGTATAATTCTGGAGGACTTTATGGTTGTGTTTTTGGTGGGTTGGATTTATAGATTTTATTTTCCTTTTAAGATGAATTATGTCTATGATTTTAATTTTCTTTTATGCCCCACTCTCAAAAAACCACCCAGCAAGAAAACTTACCTCTATTTTGTTGTAGTTTCTAAATGTCACTGGGAATCTGTAGACCTTAAAAAAAAAAATCAGGATTGTAGATTCTGCATCCAGTTTGGAGACAATGAATTACCCTTTTACGATTTTGGTCCTATACATTAAATGTGTAGTTCATGTTATAACTTCTTTTTAGTTGTATTTTTAAAGTCCAGAGAATATTTTAAAATTTAATTGAAATAAACAAGGCTTATTGCATTTTCTTAGAAATAGAAAAAATTCTGTGCTCTGATGTTAATGTTTTATGCAATGATTTTTCTTCCATTGAATCTGCAAAATGTGAGCAGTGAGTCAACAAAATAATGATAGGGAATCTTTTTTTCTACTAATCTCTCAACTATGAGTTGCCATGCGCAAGTAAGTGGCAATATAGATTTTCTAACATTTTTTAAAAAACATTGCCTAATTTTTGAAAATTGAAAAATAATTATTTGCTACATGTGAAAAATATTGCTGGCTTGCATTTAAAAATGTTCTAGAGGACCAAATGCTTTAAACTTTTATTCAGGAGATTAAAATGAATATTATTCTCCAGTGTCAATTTTATTATCAGTGCCAAATAATATAACATGAAAGGGAATATAGCAGAAAACAAGGTCAGTTAAAGAAGAATGAAGTTGGGATTCAGAACCTTGTAATATAATAGATAAGTACAAAGTGAAATCTAGTAAGTTTTAAAATATCAACCTGGACCATATTATTGCCAGCAATGGTGCTTAGGGAAGAGAAAGAGTTATGGAATGCAATTCTGATTTATAATTCTTTTTTCTCAGTGGTGGAAAGTTCAGTGTAATTCTTCCAATAAAAGTCTACCCAGGAGAATCTATCAGAGCGATATGCATTGCAATTCTCAGTTTGATGTATGACAATATTTCATATATTGAACATATATTACTGTAATTCAAAGGCAAGCAAGCCAGCAAGCAAGCTATTAGATATTATGGGAACATAGACAAAAACTAGCAATATCGATTCTGGTATTTCAAAATACTATTTTCACATCATTATCACCACCATTACCAACAGTATCCCAGTTTGAAGGCAAGGGCTCCAACAGAAATACTAGAAATACTAAAATCAGGGAAAGCACAACTTTATCTGAGTTTAACCTCATTCTTCATTACAGTTATTATTTTAAAAAAATGTTTGAGTTGGAAGGGACCTTGAAGGGCATCTAGTCCAACCCCCCTGCTCAAGCAGGAAACCCTATACCACTCCAAACAAATGGCAGTCCAATCTCTTTTTGAAATGTTGAGTTTTGCAACATTCACAACCTCCACTGGCAAGCTGTTCCACTGGTTGATCACTCTCATCATCAGAAAGCTCTTTCTTATTTCTAGGTTGAATCTCTCCTTGGTCAGCTTCCATTCATTGCTCCTAGTCTGGCCCTCCGGTGCCCTGGAAAATAATGTGACCCCCTCCTCTCTGTGGCATTCCCTCAAGTATCTGAAGACTGCTATCATGTCCCCTCTGGACCTCCTCTTCGCTACACTATCCATGCCAAGTTCCTGTA